>NC_090318.1:12587226-12898173 GCF_039906515.1 Pseudorca crassidens
GGAGGTTTGTGTCTGTGTGTGTGCACTTTCTAGTTTAGGATTTGCATTGAATCACACTGAGCTGTGTTTTTGAGTGTCAGTATGTGTGCGTGTGTGGAGGTATGGGCTGTGGATTGACTCACATTTTGCCGTATGTGCTTCTCTGTGTGTGTATGTCTGCTAGCATATCCTGTGCACTAAGTCACAGGGAGCCATGTGTGTGTGTGTGTGTGTGTGTCCTGGTACAGAGTGTGCATTGATTCACAGTCAGCCATGTGTGTGTGTGTGAGTGCACTGGTATAGGATGTGCAGTGAGTCAGAGTGATGTGTGTGTGTGTCTGCATGTTCTGATATAGGCTGACCATTGTGTAACATTGAGGGTGTGTGTGTGTGTGTGCTGGTATAGGCTGCATATTTTGTCACAGTGAGCTGTGTGTGTGTGTATGTGTAGGTACAGGCTGTGCATTGAGTCACAGTGTGGGGTGTGTGTGTGATGTTATATTCTGTGCACTAGGACAGAGTGAGCCGTGTGTGTGTGCTGGTATAATCTGAACATTGAGTCACAGTGTGGTGTGGTGTGTGTGCCTTTGCTGGTATGGACTGTGCATTGAATCCCAGCCCTGTGTTAGTGTTTGTGTATTTGGTGCTGTAGAGTCTGCATGAGTCACAGTAAGATGTGTGTGTGTGTACTGCTATAGGCTGTACACTGAGCCATATTAAGGTGTGTTTCTGTGTGTGTGTGTGCGGGTATAGGCTATACATTGACTCACATTGAGCCATGTGTTTGTATGTGCTACTATACGCTATTCATTGAGTCTCAGTGAGCCATTGTTGTGTGTGTCTGTTTACTTGTATGGGCTTGGCATTGAGTCTCAGACAGGTGTTTGTTTGTGTTTGTGTGTCTGTGTGGTGGTATAAACTGCATTGAGTCACACGGTGGTGTGTGTGAGAGTGTGTGTGTGTGCAGGTACAGGCTGGTATTGAACCACAGTGAGCCGTGTGTGTGTGTGCTGGAATAGGCAGAGCATTGAGTCTCAGGTGTGTGTATGTGTGTGTGTATGCTGGTATGGTCTCTGCATTGATTCACTAAGGTGTGTTGTGTGTGTATGTACATGGAGCTGAAGACTGTACACTGATTCACAGTGAGCTGTGTGTGTATGTGTGTGTGCGTGTGATGGTATGGGCTTTGCATTGAGTCACTGAGGTGTGTGTCTGTGTGTGTATACCTGGAACTACAGACTGTGCACTGATTCACAATGAGCCATGTGTGAATGTGTGTATGTGATAGTATAGGGTGTTCATAGAGTCACAATGAGCCATGCATATGTGTCTTTGCATGGGTGTTGTGGTATAGGCTGTGCATTGTGTCACAGTGACTGTGCGTGTGTGTGTGTGTGTGTTTGTGATGGTATAGTACATGCATTGTATCAGAGAGAGCCATGCATGCGTCTCTGTGTGTGTGTGCTGGCATAGGCATTACATTGTGTCACAGTGAGCCATGTGTTTGTATGCTGGTGGAGACTCTGCATTGAGTCACAGTAAGACTTGTGTGTGTGCCAGTAAAGGCTGTGCAAGGAGTCAGTGAGTCATATATGTGTGTGTGTGTGTGTGTGTGTGTGCTGATATATGAAGTGCATTGAGTCCAAGTGAATCATGTATGTTTGTGTGTGTTTGTGGGTGCTGCTATAGGTGGTTCACTGAGTCACAGTCAGGTATGTGTGAGTGTTTGTGTGTTCTTGTATAGGCTGTGCATTGATTCACAGTGAGGCATGTGTGTAAGCTGGTACAGGAGGTGCATTGAGTCACAGTGATGGTTGTGTTTGTGTGTGTGTGTGTGCTGCAGTAGGCTGTGTATTGAGTCACAGAAAGTGGGTCTTTGTGTGTGTATGTGCATGTACAGGCTGCGGTTTGAGTCACAGTGATGGGTGTCTCTGTGTGGTGTTATAGGCTGTGCATTGAATCACAGCCCTGTGTTAGTGTTGTGTATTTGGTGCTGTAGAGTCTGCATGAGTCACAGTAAGGTGTGTGTGTGTGCTGCTATATGCTGAGAATTGAGTCACACCTAGGTGAGTGTATGTGTATGTGTATGCTGATATGGGATTTGCATTGAATCACTGAACGGTGTGTGTTTGTGTGTGTGTGTACTGCTATAGTCTGTACACTGAGACATGTTAAGGTGTGTTTCTGTGTGTGTGTGTGCGGGTATAGGCTATGCATTGACTCACATTGAGCCATGTGTTTGTATGTGCTAGTATACACTGTTCATTGAGTCTCAGTGAGCCTTTGTTTTGTGTGTCTGTTTACTTGTATGGGCTTGGCATTGAGTCTCAGACAGGTGTGTGTGTGTGTCTGTGTGTCTGTGTGGTGGTATCATCTGCATTGAGTCACACGGCAGTGTGTGTGAGAGTGTGTGTGTGTGCAGGTAGAGGCTGGTATTGAATGACAGTGAGCCGTGTGTGTGCCTGTGTGTGTGTGTGTGCTGGAATAGGCAGAGCATTGAGTCTCAGGTGTGTGTATGTGTGTGTGTATGCTGGTATGGTCTCTGCATTGATTGACTAAGGTGTGTTGTGTGTGTATGTACATGGAGCTGAAGACTGTACACTGATTCACAGTGAGCTGTGTGTGTATGTGTGTGTGTGTGTGATGGTATGGGCTTTGCATTGAGTCACTGAGGTGTGTGTCTGTGTGTGTATACCTGGAACTACAGACTGTGCACTGATTCACAATGAGCCATGTGTGAATGTGTGTATGTGATAGTATAGGGTGTGCATAGAGTCACAAAGAGCCGTGCATATGTGTCTTTGCATGGGTGTTGTGGTATAGGGTCTGCGTTGTGTCACAGTGACTGTGCGTGTGTGTGTGTTTGTGATGGTATAGTACGTGCATTGAATCAGAGAGAGCCATGCATGTGTCTCTGTGTGTGTGTGCTGGCATAGGCATTACATTGAGTCACAGTGAGCCATGTGTTTGTATGCTGGTGTAGACTCTGCATTGAGTCACAGTAAGCCTTGTGTGTGTGCCAGTACAGGCTGTGCATTGAGTCAGTGAGTCATATGTGTGTGTGTGTTTGTGTGTGTGTGTGCTGGTTTAGGCAGTGCATTGAGTCCAATGAGCAGTGTATGTTTGTGTGTGTGTGTGTGTGCTGCTATAGGTGGTTCACTGAGTCACAGTCAGGTATGTGTGAGTGAGTGTTTGTGTGTTCTTCTATAGGCTGTGCATTGATTCACAGTGAGCTCTGTGTGTATGGTGGTATAGGCGGTGCATTGAATCACAGTGATGGTTGTTTTTCTGTGTGTATGCTGCAGTAGGCTGTGAATTGAGTCACAGAAGGTGGGTCTTTGTGTGCGTATGTGCAGGTACAAGCTGCAGTTCGAGTCACAGTGATGGGTGTCTCTGTGTGATGTTATAGGCTGTGCATTGAATCACAGCGAGCCGTATTAGTGTGTGTACGTGTATTTGTGTATGCGTGTGTGTGTGTGTGATGGTACAGGCTGAACATTGAGTCACTGAGGTGTGCATGTGTGTATGTGGTGTTACAGACTGTTCGTTAGGTCAAACTGAGCAATATGTGTGTGTAGGGGTGTGTGTGTACAGTTATTTGCTGTGCACTGAGTCACAGTGAACCATGTGTGTGTGGGGAGCTGGTATAGTCAGAGCACTGAGTCACAGTTGAATGTGTGGGAGTTGTTTGTGTATGTGTGTGTGTATTTGCTGGTGTAGACTGTGCATTGAGTCACAGTGAGTAGTGCGGTGTGTGTGTGCTGTGATGGTGTGGACTGTGGTTTTATCCACTTTGACCTGAACGGCTGTGTGTGTTTGTGTGTTTGTGTGTGTGTGTGTGCTGGCACTAGATGACAGTTGAGACAGAGTGGGCTGTGTGTCTGTGTGTGCGCTGGTATAGACTCTGTATTGAGTCACTGTGAGCTGTGTGTGTATGTGTGTGCTCGTATAGGCTGTGCATTGAGTCACAGTGAGGTGTTTGTGTGTGTGTGTGCTGGTACAGGAAGCGTTTTGAGTCACAGTCTCGTGTGTGTGTGTGTGCATGTGAGTTTGTGTGCTGGTATGGGCTTTATTGTGCTGGTATGGGCTTTATTGACTCATGGGTGTGTGTGTGAGTGTGGGTGATACAGACTGCATTGAGTCACAGTGCGCTGTGTGTGTGTGTGCTGGTATAGGCGATTTATTGAGTACGAGTGAGCCATGTGTGAGTGCGTGTTGGTGTGTGTGTGTGTGTACTGGTATAGGCTGTGCATTGAGTCACAGTGAGGCCTGCATCTGTGCATGTCTGTGTTTGTGTGTGTGTGTTTGCTGGTATAGGCTGAGCTTTGAATCACTCTGAGGTGTGTGTGCATGTGCTGGTAAAATTGTGCCTTGATTCACTGTGCCATGTGAGTGTGTGTGCACGCTGGTATAGGTTGTGCATTGAGTCAGAGTGGGAGGTGTGTGTGTCTGTGTGTTCTGGTATAGGCTGACAATTGAGGCACACTGAGGTCTGTGTGCACATGTGTGTATATGTGTGCTGGTACAGCCTGCTCATTGAGTCATATTGAGTTTTTTGTGTGTGTGTGTGCAGGTAGAGGCAGCACATTGAGTCACAGTGAGGTGTATGTGTGTGATGTTATATGCTATGCACTGATTCATAGGGAGGTTTGTGTCTGTGTGTGTGCACTTTCTAGTTTAGGATTTGCATTGAATCACACTGAGCTGTGTTTTTGAGTGTCAGTATGTGTGCGTGTGTGGAGGTATGGGCTGTGGATTGACTCACATTTTGCCGTATGTGCTTCTCTGTGTGTGTATGTCTGCTAGCATATCCTGTGCACTGAGTCACAGGGAGCCGTGTGTGTGTGTGTGTGTCCTGGTACAGAGTGTGCATTGATTCACAGTCAGCCATGTGTGTGTGTGTGTGAGTGCACTGGTATAGGATGTGCAGTGAGTCAGAGTGATGTGTGTGTGTGTCTGCATGTTCTGATATAGGCTGACCATTGTGTAACATTGAGTGTGTGTGTGTGTGTGTGCTGCATATTTTGTCAGAGTGAGCTGTGTGTGTGTGTATGTGTAGGTACAGGCTGTGCATTGAGTCACAGTGTGGGGTGTGTGTGTGATGTTATATTCTGTGCACTAGGACAGAGTGAGCCGTGTGTGTGTGCTGGTATAATCTGAACATTGAGTCACAGTGTGGTGTGGTGTGTGTGCCTTTGCTGGTATGGACTGTGCATTGCATCCCAGCCCTGTGTTAGTGTTTGTGTATTTGGTGCTGTAGAGTCTGCATGAGTCACGGTAAGATGTGTGTGTGTGTACTGCTATAGGCTGTACACTGAGCCATATTAAGGTGTGTTTCTTGGTGTTTGTGTGCGGGTATAGGCTATACATTGACTCACATTGAGCCATGTGTTTGTATGTGCTACTATACGCTATTCATTGAGTCTCAGTGAGCCATTGTTGTGTGTGTCTGTTTACTTGTATGGGCTTGGCATTGAGTCACAGAGAGGTGTTTGTGTGTGTTTGTGTGTCTGTGTGGTGGTATAAACTGCATTGAGTCACACGGCGGTGTGTGTGAGAGTGTGTGTGTGTGCAGGTAGAGGCTGGTATTGAACCACAGTGAGCCGTGTGTGTGTGTGCTGGAATAGGCAGAGCATTGAGTCTCAGGTGTGTGTATGTGTGTGTGTATGCTGGTATGGTCTCTGCATTGATTCACTAAGGTGTGTTGTGTGTGTATGTACATGGAGCTGAAGACTGTACACTGATTCACAGTGAGCTGTGTGTGTATGTGTGTGTGTGTGTGATGGTATGGGCTTTGCATTGAGTCACTGAGGTGTGTGTCTGTGTGTGTATACCTGGAGCTACAGACTGTGCACTGATTCACAATGAGCCATGTGTGAATGTGTGTATGTGATAGTATAGGGTGTTCATAGAGTCACAATGAGCCGTGCATATGTGTCTTTGCATGGGTGTTGTGGTATAGGCTGTGCATTGTGTCACAGTGACTGTGCGTGTGTGTGTGTGTGTGTTTGTGATGGTATAGTACATGCATTGTATCAGAGAGAGCCATGCATGCGTCTCTGTGTGTGTGTGCTGGCATAGGCATTACATTGTGTCACAGTGAGCCATGTGTTTGTATGCTGGTGGAGACTCTGCATTGAGTCACAGTAAGACTTGTGTGTGTGCCAGTACAGGCTGTGCAAGGAGTCAGTGAGTCATATATGTGTGTGTGTGTGTGTGTGTGTGTGCTGATATATGAAGTGCATTGAGTCCAAGTGAATCATGTATGTTTGTGTGTGTTTGTGGGTGCTGCTATAGGTGGTTCACTGAGTCACAGTCAGGTATGTGTGAGTGTTTGTGTGTTCTTGTATAGGCTGTGCATTGATTCACAGTGAGGCATGTGTGTAAGCTGGTACAGGAGGTGCATTGAGTCACAGTGATGGTTGTGTTTGTGTGTGTGTGTGTGCTGCAGTAGGCTGTGTATTGAGTCACAGAAAGTGGGTCTTTTTGTGTGTATGTGCATGTACAGGCTGCGGTTTGAGTCACAGTGATGGGTGTCTCTGTGTGGTGTTATAGGCTGTGCATTGAATCACAGCCCTGTGTTAGTGTTGTGTATTTGGTGCTGTAGAGTCTGCATGAGTCACAGTAACGTGTGTGTGTGTGCTGCTATATGCTGAGAATTGGGTCACACCTAGGTGAGTGTATGTGTATGTGTATGCTGATATGGGATTTGCATTGAATCACTGAACGGTGTGTGTTTGTGTGTGTGTGTACTTTAATAGTCTGTACACTGAGACATGTTAAGGTGTGTTTCTGTGTGTGTGTGTGCGGGTATAGGCTATGCATTGACTCACATTGAGCCATGTGTTTGTATGTGCTAGTATACACTGTTCATTGAGTCTCAGTGAGCCTTTGTTTTGTGTGTCTGTTTACTTGTATGGGCTTGGCATTGAGTCTCAGACAGGTGTGTGTGTGTGTCTGTGTGTCTGTGTGGTGGTATCATCTGCATTGAGTCACACGGCAGTGTGTGTGAGAGTGTGTGTGTGTGCAGGTACAGGCTGGTATTGAATGACAGTGAGCCGTGTGTGTGCCTGTGTGTGTGTGTGTGCTGGAATAGGCAGAGCATTGAGTCTCAGGTGTGTGTATGTGTGTGTTTATGCTGGTATGGTCTCTGCATTGATTCACTAAGGTGTGTTGTGTGTGTATGTACATGGAGCTGAAGACTGTACACTGATTCACAGTGAGCTGTGTGTGTATGTGTGTGTGTGTGTGATGGTATGGGCTTTGCATTGAGTCACTGAGGTGTGTGTCTGTGTGTGTATACCTGGAACTACAGACTGTGCACTGATTCACAATGAGCCATGTGTGAATGTGTGTATGTGATAGTATAGGGTGTGCATAGAGTCACAAAGAGCCGTGCATATGTGTCTTTGCATGGGTGTTGTGGTATAGGGTCTGCGTTGTGTCACAGTGACTGTGCGTGTGTGTGTGTTTGTGATGGTATAGTACGTGCATTGAATCAGAGAGAGCCATGCATGTGTCTCTGTGTGTGTGTGCTGGCATAGGCATTACATTGAGTCACAGTGAGCCATGTGTTTGTATGCTGGTGTAGACTCTGCATTGAGTCACAGTAAGCCTTGTGTGTGTGCCAGTACAGGCTGTGCATTGAGTCAGTGAGTCATATGTGTGTGTGTGTTTGTGTGTGTGTGTGCTGGTTTAGGCAGTGCATTGAGTCCAATGAGCAGTGTATGTTTGTGTGTGTGTGTGTGTGCTGCTATAGGTGGTTCACTGAGTCACAGTCAGGTATGTGTGAGTGAGTGTTTGTGTGTTCTTCTATAGGCTGTGCATTGATTCACAGTGAGCTCTGTGTGTATGGTGGTATAGGCGGTGCATTGAATCACAGTGATGGTTGTTTTTCTGTGTGTATGCTGCAGTAGGCTGTGAATTGAGTCACAGAAGGTGGGTCTTTGTGTGTGTATGTGCAGGTACAAGCTGCAGTTCGAGTCACAGTGATGGGTGTCTCTGTGTGATGTTATAGGCTGTGCATTGAATCACAGCGAGCCGTATTAGTGTGTGTACGTGTATTTGTGTATGCGTGTGTGTGTGTGATGGTACAGGCTGAACATTGAGTCACTGAGGTGTGCATGTGTGTATGTGGTGTTACAGACTGTTCGTTAGGTCAAACTGAGCAATATGTGTGTGTAGGGGTGTGTGTGTACAGTTATTTGCTGTGCACTGAGTCACAGTGAACCATGTGTGTGTGGGGAGCTGGTATAGTCAGAGCACTGAGTCACAGTTGAATGTGTGGGAGTTGTTTGTGTATGTGTGTGTGTATTTGCTGGTGTAGACTGTGCATTGAGTCACAGTGAGTAGTGCGGTGTGTGTGTGCTGTGATGGTGTGGACTGTGGTTTTATCCACTTTGACCTGAACGGCTGTGTGTGTTTGTGTGTTTGTGTGTGTGTGTGTGCTGGCACTAGATGACAGTTGAGACAGAGTGGGCTGTGTGTCTGTGTGTGCGCTGGTTTAGACTCTGTATTGAGTCACTGTGAGCTGTGTGTGTATGTGTGTGCTCGTATAGGCTGTGCATTGAGTCACAGTGAGGTGTTTGTGTGTGTGTGTGCTGGTACAGGAAGCGTTTTGAGTCACAGTCTCGTGTGTGTGTGTGTGCATGTGAGTTTGTGTGCTGGTATGGGCTTTATTGTGCTGGTATGGGCTTTATTGACTCATGGGTGTGTGTGTGAGTGTGGGTGATACAGACTGCATTGAGTCACAGTGCGCTGTGTGTGTGTGTGCTGGTATAGGCGATTTATTGAGTACGAGTGAGCCATGTGTGAGTGCGTGTTGGTGTGTGTGTGTGTGTACTGGTATAGGCTGTGCATTGAGTCACAGTGAGGCCTGCATCTGTGCATGTCTGTGTTTGTGTGTGTGTGTTTGCTGGTATAGGCTGAGCTTTGAATCACTCTGAGGTGTGTGTGCATGTGCTGGTAAAATTGTGCCTTGATTCACTGTGCCATGTGAGTGTGTGTGCATGCTGGTATAGGTTGTGCATTGAGTCAGAGTGGGAGGTGTGTGTGTCTGTGTGTTCTGGTATAGGCTGACAATTGAGGCACACTGAGGTCTGTGTGCACATGTGTGTATATGTGTGCTGGTACAGCCTGCTCATTGAGTCATATTGAGTTTTTTGTGTGTGTGTGTGCAGGTAGAGGCAGCACATTGAGTCACAGTGAGGTGTATGTGTGTGATGTTATATGCTATGCACTGATTCATAGGGAGGTTTGTGTGTGTGTGTGTGCACTTTCTAGTTTAGGATTTGCATTGAATCACACTGAGCTGTGTTTTTGAGTGTCAGTATGTGTGCGTGTGTGGAGGTATGGGCTGTGGATTGACTCACATTTTGCCGTATGTGCTTCTCTGTGTGTGTATGTCTGCTAGCATATCCTGTGCACTGAGTCACAGGGAGCCGTGTGTGTGTGTGTGTGTCCTGGTACAGAGTGTGCATTGATTCACAGTCAGCCATGTGTGTGTGTGTGTGAGTGCACTGGTATAGGATGTGCAGTGAGTCAGAGTGATGTGTGTGTGTGTCTGCATGTTCTGATATAGGCTGACCATTGTGTAACATTGAGTGTGTGTGTGTGTGTGCTGCATATTTTGTCACAGTGAGCTGTGTGTGTGTGTATGTGTAGGTACAGGCTGTGCATTGAGTCACAGTGTGGGGTGTGTGTGTGATGTTATATTCTGTGCACTAGGACAGAGTGAGCCGTGTGTGTGTGCTGGTATAATCTGAACATTGAGTCACAGTGTGGTGTGGTGTGTGTGCCTTTGCTGGTATGGACTGTGCATTGCATCCCAGCCCTGTGTTAGTGTTTGTGTATTTGGTGCTGTAGAGTCTGCATGAGTCACGGTAAGATGTGTGTGTGTGTACTGCTATAGGCTGTACACTGAGCCATATTAAGGTGTGTTTCTTGGTGTGTGTGTGCGGGTATAGGCTATACATTGACTCACATTGAGCCATGTGTTTGTATGTGCTACTATACGCTATTCATTGAGTCTCAGTGAGCCATTGTTGTGTGTGTCTGTTTACTTGTATGGGCTTGGCATTGAGTAACAGAGAGGTGTTTGTGTGTGTTTGTGTGTCTGTGTGGTGGTATAAACTGCATTGAGTCACACGGCGGTGTGTGTGAGAGTGTGTGTGTGTGCAGGTAGAGGCTGGTATTGAACCACAGTGAGCCGTGTGTGTGTGTGCTGGAATAGGCAGAGCATTGAGTCTCAGGTGTGTGTATGTGTGTGTGTATGCTGGTATGGTCTCTGCATTGATTCACTAAGGTGTGTTGTGTGTGTATGTACATGGAGCTGAAGACTGTACACTGATTCACAGTGAGCTGTGTGTGTATGTGTGTGTGTGTGTGATGGTATGGGCTTTGCATTGAGTCACTGAGGTGTGTGTCTGTGTGTGTATACCTGGAGCTACAGACTGTGCACTGATTCACAATGAGCCATGTGTGAATGTGTGTATGTGATAGTATAGGGTGTTCATAGAGTCACAATGAGCCGTGCATATGTGTCTTTGCATGGGTGTTGTGGTATAGGCTGTGCATTGTGTCACAGTGACTGTGCGTGTGTGTGTGTGTGTGTTTGTGATGGTATAGTACATGCATTGTATCAGAGAGAGCCATGCATGCGTCTCTGTGTGTGTGTGCTGGCATAGGCATTACATTGTGTCACAGTGAGCCATGTGTTTGTATGCTGGTGGAGACTCTGCATTGAGTCACAGTAAGACTTGTGTGTGTGCCAGTACAGGCTGTGCAAGGAGTCAGTGAGTCATATATGTGTGTGTGTGTGTGTGTGTGCTGATATATGAAGTGCATTGAGTCCAAGTGAATCATGTATGTTTGTGTGTGTTTGTGGGTGCTGCTATAGGTGGTTCACTGAGTCACAGTCAGGTATGTGTGAGTGTTTGTGTGTTCTTGTATAGGCTGTGCATTGATTCACAGTGAGGCATGTGTGTAAGCTGGTACAGGAGGTGCATTGAGTCACAGTGATGGTTGTGTTTGTGTGTGTGTGTGTGCTG
This sequence comes from Pseudorca crassidens, assembly GCF_039906515.1. Classification (NCBI taxonomy): domain Eukaryota; kingdom Metazoa; phylum Chordata; class Mammalia; order Artiodactyla; family Delphinidae; genus Pseudorca; species Pseudorca crassidens. The sequence continues at coordinate 12,598,254 of NC_090318.1, forward strand.
CAGTAGGCTGTGTATTGAGTCACAGAAATTGGGTCTTTTTGTGTGTATGTGCATGTACAGGCTGCGGTTTGAGTCACAGTGATGGGTGTCTCTGTGTGGTGTTATAGGCTGTGCATTGAATCACAGCCCTGTGTTAGTGTTGTGTATTTGGTGCTGTAGAGTCTGCATGAGTCACAGTAAGGTGTGTGTGTGTGCTGCTATATGCTGAGAATTGGGTCACACCTAGGTGAGTGTATGTGTATGTGTATGCTGATATGGGATTTGCATTGAATCACTGAACGGTGTGTGTTTGTGTGTGTGTGTACTTTAATAGTCTGTACACTGAGACATGTTAAGGTGTGTTTCTGTGTGTGTGTGTGCGGGTATAGGCTATGCATTGACTCACATTGAGCCATGTGTTTGTATGTGCTAGTATACACTGTTCATTGAGTCTCAGTGAGCCTTTGTTTTGTGTGTCTGTTTACTTGTATGGGCTTGGCATTGAGTCTCAGACAGGTGTGTGTGTGTGTCTGTGTGTCTGTGTGGTGGTATCATCTGCATTGAGTCACACGGCAGTGTGTGTGAGAGTGTGTGTGTGTGCAGGTACAGGCTGGTATTGAATGACAGTGAGCCGTGTGTGTGCCTGTGTGTGTGTGTGTGCTGGAATAGGCAGAGCATTGAGTCTCAGGTGTGTGTATGTGTGTGTTTATGCTGGTATGGTCTCTGCATTGATTCACTAAGGTGTGTTGTGTGTGTATGTACATGGAGCTGAAGACTGTACACTGATTCACAGTGAGCTGTGTGTGTATGTGTGTGTGTGTGTGATGGTATGGGCTTTGCATTGAGTCACTGAGGTGTGTGTCTGTGTGTGTATACCTGGAACTACAGACTGTGCACTGATTCACAATGAGCCATGTGTGAATGTGTGTATGTGATAGTATAGGGTGTGCATAGAGTCACAAAGAGCCGTGCATATGTGTCTTTGCATGGGTGTTGTGGTATAGGGTCTGCGTTGTGTCACAGTGACTGTGCGTGTGTGTGTGTTTGTGATGGTATAGTACGTGCATTGAATCAGAGAGAGCCATGCATGTGTCTCTGTGTGTGTGTGCTGGCATAGGCATTACATTGAGTCACAGTGAGCCATGTGTTTGTATGCTGGTGTAGACTCTGCATTGAGTCACAGTAAGCCTTGTGTGTGTGCCAGTACAGGCTGTGCATTGAGTCAGTGAGTCATATGTGTGTTTGTGTTTGTGTGTGTGTGTGCTGGTTTAGGCAGTGCATTGAGTCCAATGAGCAGTGTATGTTTGTGTGTGTGTGCTGCTATAGGTGGTTCACTGAGTCACAGTCAGGTATGTGTGAGTGAGTGTTTGTGTGTTCTTCTATAGGCTGTGCATTGATTCACAGTGAGCTCTGTGTGTATGGTGGTATAGGCGGTGCATTGAATCACAGTGATGGTTGTTTTTCTGTGTGTATGCTGCAGTAGGCTGTGAATTGAGTCACAGAAGGTGGGTCTTTGTGTGTGTATGTGCAGGTACAAGCTGCAGTTCGAGTCACAGTGATGGGTGTCTCTGTGTGATGTTATAGGCTGTGCATTGAATCACAGCGAGCCGTATTAGTGTGTGTACGTGTATTTGTGTATGCGTGTGTGTGTGTGATGGTACAGGCTGAACATTGAGTCACTGAGGTGTGCATGTGTGTATGTGGTGTTACAGACTGTTCGTTAGGTCAAACTGAGCAATATGTGTGTGTAGGGGGGTGTGTGTACAGTTATTTGCTGTGCACTGTGTCACAGTGAACCATGTGTGTGTGGGGAGCTGGTATAGTCAGAGCACTGAGTCACAGTTGAATGTGTGGGAGTTGTTTGTGTATGTGTGTGTGTATTTGCTGGTGTAGACTGTGCATTGAGTCACAATGAGTAGTGCGGTGTGTGTGTGCTGTGATGGTGTGGACTGTGGTTTTATCCACTTTGACCTGAACGGCTGTGTGTGTTTGTGTGTTTGTGTGTGTGTGTGTGCTGGCACTAGATGACAATTGAGACAGAATGGGCTGTGTGTCTGTGTGTGTGCTGGTATAGACTCTGTATTGAGTCACTGTGAGCTGTGTGTGTATGTGTGTGCTCGTATAGGCTGTGCATTGAGTCACAGTGAGGTGTTTGTGTGTGTGTGTGCTGGTACAGGAAGCGTTTTGAGTCACAGTCTCGTGTGTGTGTGTGTGCATGTGAGTTTGTGTGCTGGTATGGGCTTTATTGTGCTGGTATGGGCTTTATTGACTCATGGGTGTGTGTGTGAGTGTGGGTGATACAGACTGCATTGAGTCACAGTGCGCTGTGTGTGTGTGTGCTGGTATAGGCGATTTATTGAGTACGAGTGAGCCATGTGTGAGTGCGTGTTGGTGTGTGTGTGTGTGTACTGGTATAGGCTGTGCATTGAGTCACAGTGAGGCCTGCATCTGTGCATGTCTGTGTTTGTGTGTGTGTGTTTGCTGGTATAGGCTGAGCTTTGAATCACTCTGAGGTGTGTGTGCATGTGCTGGTAAAATTGTGCCTTGATTCACTGTGCCATGTGAGTGTGTGTGCACGCTGGTATAGGTTGTGCATTGAGTCAGAGTGGGAGGTGTGTGTGTCTGTGTGTTCTGGTATAGGCTGACAATTGAGGCACACTGAGGTCTGTGTGCACATGTGTGTATATGTGTGCTGGTACAGCCTGCTCATTGAGTCATATTGAGTTTTTTGTGTGTGTGTGTGCAGGTAGAGGCAGCACATTGAGTCACAGTGAGGTGTATGTGTGTGATGTTATATGCTATGCACTGATTCATAGGGAGGTTTGTGTCTGTGTGTGTGCACTTTCTAGTTTAGGATTTGCATTGAATCACACTGAGCTGTGTTTTTGAGTGTCAGTATGTGTGCGTGTGTGGAGGTATGGGCTGTGGATTGACTCACATTTTGCCGTATATGCTTCTCTGTGTGTGTATGTCTGCTAGCATATCCTGTGCACTAAGTCACAGGGAGCCATGTGTGTGTGTGTGTGTGTGTCCTGGTACAGAGTGTGCATTGATTCACAGTCAGCCATGTGTGTGTGTGTGTGAGTGCACTGGTATAGGATGTGCAGTGAGTCAGAGTGATGTGTGTGTGTGTCTGCATGTTCTGTATAGGCTGACCATTGTGTAACATTGAGGGTGTGTGTGTGTGTGTGCTGGTATAGGCTGCATATTTTGTCACAGTGAGCTCTGTGTGTGTGTATGTGTAGGTACAGGCTGTGCATTGAGTCACAGTGTGGGGTGTGTGTGTGATGTTATATTCTGTGCACTAGGACAGAGTGAGCCGTGTGTGTGTGCTGGTATAATCTGAACATTGAGTCACAGTGTGGTGTGGTGTGTGTGCCTTTGCTGGTATGGACTGTGCATTGAATCCCAGCCCTGTGTTAGTGTTTGTGTATTTGGTGCTGTAGAGTCTGCATGAGTCACAGTAAGATGTGTGTGTGTGTACTGCTATAGGCTGTACACTGAGCCATATTAAGGTGTGTTTCTGTGTGTGTGTGTGCAGGTATAGGCTATACATTGACTCACATTGAGCCATGTGTTTGTATGTGCTACTATACGCTATTCATTGAGTCTCAGTGAGCCATTGTTGTGTGTGTCTGTTTACTTGTATGGGCTTGGCATTGAGTCACAGAGAGGTGTTTGTGTGTGTTTGTGTGTCTGTGTGGTGGTATAAACTGCATTGAGTCACACGGCGGTGTGTGTGACAGTGTGTGTGTGTGCAGGTAGAGGCTGGTATTGAACCACAGTGAGCCGTGTGTGTGTGTGCTGGAATAGGCAGAGCATTGAGTCTCAGGTGTGTGTATGTGTGTGTGTATGCTGGTATGGTCTCTGCATTGATTCACTAAGGTGTGTTGTGTGTGTATGTACATGGAGCTGAAGACTGTACACTGATTCACAGTGAGCTGTGTGTGTATGTGTGTGTGTGTGTGATGGTATGGGCTTTGCATTGAGTCACTGAGGTGTGTGTCTGTGTGTGTATACCTGGAACTACAGACTGTGCACTGATTCACAATGAGCCATGTGTGAATGTGTGTATGTGATAGTATAGGGTGTTCATAGAGTCACAATGAGCCGTGCATATGTGTCTTTGCATGGGTGTTGTGGTATAGGCTGTGCATTGTGTCACAGTGACTGTGCGTGTGTGTGTGTGTGTTTGTGATGGTATAGTACATGCATTGTATCAGAGAGAGCCATGCATGCGTCTCTGTGTGTGTGTGCTGGCATAGGCATTACATTGTGTCACAGTGAGCCATGTGTTTGTATGCTGGTGGAGACTCTGCATTGAGTCACAGTAAGACTTGTGTGTGTGCCAGTACAGGCTGTGCAAGGAGTCAGTGAGTCATATATGTGTGTGTGTGTGTGTGTGCTGATATATGAAGTGCATTGAGTCCAAGTGAATCATGTATGTTTGTGTGTGTTTGTGGGTGCTGCTATAGGTGGTTCACTGAGTCACAGTCAGGTATGTGTGAGTGTTTGTGTGTTCTTGTATAGGCTGTGCATTGATTCACAGTGAGGCATGTGTGTAAGCTGGTACAGGAGGTGCATTGAGTCACAGTGATGGTTGTGTTTGTGTGTGTGTGTGTGCTGCAGTAGGCTGTGTATTGAGTCACAGAAAGTGGGTCTTTGTGTGTGTATGTGCATGTACAGGCTGCGGTTTGAGTCACAGTGATGGGTGTCTCTGTGTGGTGTTATAGGCTGTGCATTGAATCACAGCCCTGTGTTAGTGTTGTGTATTTGGTGCTGTAGAGTCTGCATGAGTCACAGTAAGGTGTGTGTGTGTGCTGCTATATGCTGAGAATTGGGTCACACCTAGGTGAGTGTATGTGTATGTGTATGCTGATATGGGATTTGCATTGAATCACTGAACGGTGTGTGTTTGTGTGTGTGTGTACTTTAATAGTCTGTACACTGAGACATGTTAAGGTGTGTTTCTGTGTGTGTGTGTGTGGGTATAGGCTATGCATTGACTCACATTGAGCCATGTGTTTGTATGTGCTAGTATACACTGTTCATTGAGTCTCAGTGAGCCTTTGTTTTGTGTGTCTGTTTACTTGTATGGGCTTGGCATTGAGTCTCAGACAGGTGTGTGTGTGTGTCTGTGTGTCTGTGTGGTGGTATCATCTGCATTGAGTCACACGGCAGTGTGTGTGAGAGTGTGTGTGTGTGCAGGTACAGGCTGGTATTGAATGACAGTGAGCCGTGTGTGTGCCTGTGTGTGTGTGTGTGCTGGAATAGGCAGAGCATTGAGTCTCAGGTGTGTGTATGTGTGTGTTTATGCTGGTATGGTCTCTGCATTGATTCACTAAGGTGTGTTGTGTGTGTATGTACATGGAGCTGAAGACTGTACACTGATTCACAGTGAGCTGTGTGTGTATGTGTGTGTGTGTGTGATGGTATGGGCTTTGCATTGAGTCACTGAGGTGTGTGTCTGTGTGTGTATACCTGGAACTACAGACTGTGCACTGATTCACAATGAGCCATGTGTGAATGTGTGTATGTGATAGTATAGGGTGTGCATAGAGTCACAAAGAGCCGTGCATATGTGTCTTTGCATGGGTGTTGTGGTATAGGGTCTGCGTTGTGTCACAGTGACTGTGCGTGTGTGTGTGTTTGTGATGGTATAGTACGTGCATTGAATCAGAGAGAGCCATGCATGTGTCTCTGTGTGTGTGTGCTGGCATAGGCATTACATTGAGTCACAGTGAGCCATGTGTTTGTATGCTGGTGTAGACTCTGCATTGAGTCACAGTAAGCCTTGTGTGTGTGCCAGTACAGGCTGTGCATTGAGTCAGTGAGTCATATGTGTGTTTGTGTTTGTGTGTGTGTGTGCTGGTTTAGGCAGTGCATTGAGTCCAATGAGCAGTGTATGTTTGTGTGTGTGTGCTGCTATAGGTGGTTCACTGAGTCACAGTCAGGTATGTGTGAGTGAGTGTTTGTGTGTTCTTCTATAGGCTGTGCATTGATTCACAGTGAGCTCTGTGTGTATGGTGGTATAGGCGGTGCATTGAATCACAGTGATGGTTGTTTTTCTGTGTGTATGCTGCAGTAGGCTGTGAATTGAGTCACAGAAGGTGGGTCTTTGTGTGTGTATGTGCAGGTACAAGCTGCAGTTCGAGTCACAGTGATGGGTGTCTCTGTGTGATGTTATAGGCTGTGCATTGAATCACAGCGAGCCGTATTAGTGTGTGTACGTGTATTTGTGTATGCGTGTGTGTGTGTGATGGTACAGGCTGAACATTGAGTCACTGAGGTGTGCATGTGTGTATGTGGTGTTACAGACTGTTCGTTAGGTCAAACTGAGCAATATGTGTGTGTAGGGGGGTGTGTGTACAGTTATTTGCTGTGCACTGTGTCACAGTGAACCATGTGTGTGTGGGGAGCTGGTATAGTCAGAGCACTGAGTCACAGTTGAATGTGTGGGAGTTGTTTGTGTATGTGTGTGTGTATTTGCTGGTGTAGACTGTGCATTGAGTCACAATGAGTAGTGCGGTGTGTGTGTGCTGTGATGGTGTGGACTGTGGTTTTATCCACTTTGACCTGAACGGCTGTGTGTGTTTGTGTGTTTGTGTGTGTGTGTGTGCTGGCACTAGATGACAATTGAGACAGAATGGGCTGTGTGTCTGTGTGTGTGCTGGTATAGACTCTGTATTGAGTCACTGTGAGCTGTGTGTGTATGTGTGTGCTCGTATAGGCTGTGCATTGAGTCACAGTGAGGTGTTTGTGTGTGTGTGTGCTGGTACAGGAAGCGTTTTGAGTCACAGTCTCGTGTGTGTGTGTGTGCATGTGAGTTTGTGTGCTGGTATGGGCTTTATTGTGCTGGTATGGGCTTTATTGACTCATGGGTGTGTGTGTGAGTGTGGGTGATACAGACTGCATTGAGTCACAGTGCGCTGTGTGTGTGTGTGCTGGTATAGGCGATTTATTGAGTACCAGTGAGCCATGTGTGAGTGCGTGTTGGTGTGTGTGTGTGTGTACTGGTATAGGCTGTGCATTGAGTCACAGTGAGGCCTGCATCTGTGCATGTCTGTGTTTGTGTGTGTGTGTTTGCTGGTATAGGCTGAGCTTTGAATCACTCTGAGGTGTGTGTGCATGTGCTGGTAAAATTGTGCCTTGATTCACTGTGCCATGTGAGTGTGTGTGCACGCTGGTATAGGTTGTGCATTGAGTCAGAGTGGGAGGTGTGTGTGTCTGTGTGTTCTGGTATAGGCTGACAATTGAGGCACACTGAGGTCTGTGTGCACATGTGTGTATATGTGTGCTGGTACAGCCTGCTCATTGAGTCATATTGAGTTTTTTGTGTGTGTGTGTGCAGGTAGAGGCAGCACATTGAGTCACAGTGAGGTGTATGTGTGTGATGTTATATGCTATGCACTGATTCATAGGGAGGTTTGTGTCTGTGTGTGTGCACTTTCTAGTTTAGGATTTGCATTGAATCACACTGAGCTGTGTTTTTGAGTGTCAGTATGTGTGCGTGTGTGGAGGTATGGGCTGTGGATTGACTCACATTTTGCCGTATATGCTTCTCTGTGTGTGTATGTCTGCTAGCATATCCTGTGCACTAAGTCACAGGGAGCCATGTGTGTGTGTGTGTGTGTGTCCTGGTACAGAGTGTGCATTGATTCACAGTCAGCCATGTGTGTGTGTGTGTGAGTGCACTGGTATAGGATGTGCAGTGAGTCAGAGTGATGTGTGTGTGTGTCTGCATGTTCTGTATAGGCTGACCATTGTGTAACATTGAGGGTGTGTGTGTGTGTGTGCTGGTATAGGCTGCATATTTTGTCACAGTGAGCTCTGTGTGTGTGTATGTGTAGGTACAGGCTGTGCATTGAGTCACAGTGTGGGGTGTGTGTGTGATGTTATATTCTGTGCACTAGGACAGAGTGAGCCGTGTGTGTGTGCTGGTATAATCTGAACATTGAGTCACAGTGTGGTGTGGTGTGTGTGCCTTTGCTGGTATGGACTGTGCATTGAATCCCAGCCCTGTGTTAGTGTTTGTGTATTTGGTGCTGTAGAGTCTGCATGAGTCACAGTAAGATGTGTGTGTGTGTACTGCTATAGGCTGTACACTGAGCCATATTAAGGTGTGTTTCTGTGTGTGTGTGTGCGGGTATAGGCTATACATTGACTCACATTGAGCCATGTGTTTGTATGTGCTACTATACGCTATTCATTGAGTCTCAGTGAGCCATTGTTGTGTGTGTCTGTTTACTTGTATGGGCTTGGCATTGAGTCACAGAGAGGTGTTTGTGTGTGTTTGTGTGTCTGTGTGGTGGTATAAACTGCATTGAGTCACACGGCGGTGTGTGTGAGAGTGTGTGTGTGTGCAGGTACAGGCTGGTATTGAACCACAGTGAGCCGTGTGTGTGTGTGCTGGAATAGGCCGAGCATTGAGTCTCAGGTGTGTGTATGTGTGTGTGTATGCTGGTATGGTCTCTGCATTGATTCACTAAGGTGTGTTGTGTGTGTATGTACATGGAGCTGAAGACTGTACACTGATTCACAGTGAGCTGTGTGTGTATGTGTGTGTGTGTGTGATGGTATGGGCTTTGCATTGAGTCACTGAGGTGTGTGTCTGTGTGTGTATACCTGGAACTACAGACTGTGCACTGATTCACAATGAGCCATGTGTGAATGTGTGTATGTGATAGTATAGGGTGTTCATAGAGTCACAATGAGCCGTGCATATGTGTCTTTGCATGGGTGTTGTGGTATAGGCTGTGCATTGTGTCACAGTGTGCGTGTGTGTGTGTGTGTGTTTGTGATGGTATAGTACATGCATTGTATCAGAGAGAGCCATGCATGCGTCTCTGTGTGTGTGTGCTGGCATAGGCATTACATTGTGTCACAGTGAGCCATGTGTTTGTATGCTGGTGGAGACTCTGCATTGAGTCGCAGTAAGACTTGTGTGTGTGCCAGTACAGGCTGTGCAAGGAGTCAGTGAGTCATATATGTGTGTGTGTGTGTGTGTGTGTGCTGATATATGAAGTGCATTGAGTCCAAGTGAATCATGTATGTTTGTGTGTGTTTGTGGGTGCTGCTATAGGTGGTTCACTGAGTCACAGTCAGGTATGTGTGAGTGTTTGTGTGTTCTTGTATAGGCTGTGCATTGATTCACAGTGAGGCATGTGTGTAAGCTGGTACAGGAGGTGCATTGAGTCACAGTGATGGTTGTGTTTGTGTGTGTGTGTGTGCTGCAGTAGGCTGTGTATTGAGTCACAGAAAGTGGGTCTTTGTGTGTGTATGTGCATGTACAGGCTGCGGTTTGAGTCACAGTGATGGGTGTCTCTGTGTGGTGTTATAGGCTGTGCATTGAATCACAGCCCTGTGTTAGTGTTGTGTATTTGGTGCTGTAGAGTCTGCATGAGTCACAGTAACGTGTGTGTGTGTGCTGCTATATGCTGAGAATTGAGTCACACCTAGGTGAGTGTATGTGTATGTGTATGCTGATATGGGATTTGCATTGAATCACTGAACGGTGTGTGTTTGTGTGTGTGTGTACTGCTATAGTCTGTACACTGAGACATGTTAAGGTGTGTTTCTCTGTGTGTGTGTGCGGGTATAGGCTATGCATTGACTCACATTGAGCCATGTGTTTGTATGTGCTAGTATACACTGTTCATTGAGTCTCAGTGAGCCTTTGTTTTGTGTGTCTGTTTACTTGTATGGGCTTGGCATTGAGTCTCAGACAGGTGTGTGTGTGTGTCTGTGTGTCTGTGTGGTGGTATCATCTGCATTGAGTCACACGGCAGTGTGTGTGAGAGTGTGTGTGTGTGCAGGTAGAGGCTGGTATTGAATGACAGTGAGCCGTGTGTGTGCCTGTGTGTGTGTGTGTGCTGGAATAGGCAGAGCATTGAGTCTCAGGTGTGTGTATGTGTGTGTGTATGCTGGTATGGTCTCTGCATTGATTGACTAAGGTGTGTTGTGTGTGTATGTACATGGAGCTGAAGACTGTACACTGATTCACAGTGAGCTGTGTGTGTATGTGTGTGTGTGTGTGATGGTATGGGCTTTGCATTGAGTCACTGAGGTGTGTGTCTGTGTGTGTATACGTGGAACTACAGACTGTGCACTGATTCACAATGAGCCATGTGTGAATGTGTGTATGTGATAGTATAGGGTGTGCATAGAGTCACAAAGAGCCGTGCATATGTGTCTTTGCATGGGTGTTGTGGTATAGGGTCTGCGTTGTGTCACAGTGACTGTGCGTGTGTGTGTGTTTGTGATGGTATAGTACGTGCATTGAATCAGAGAGAGCCATGCATGTGTCTCTGTGTGTGTGTGCTGGCATAGGCATTACATTGAGTCACAGTGAGCCATGTGTTTGTATGCTGGTGTAGACTCTGCATTGAGTCACAGTAAGCCTTGTGTGTGTGCCAGTACAGGCTGTGCATTGAGTCAGTGAGTCATATGTGTGTGTGTTTGTGTGTGTGTGTGCTGGTTTAGGCAGTGCATTGAGTCCAATGAGCAGTGTATGTTTGTGTGTGTGTGTGTGTGCTGCTATAGGTGGTTCACTGAGTCACAGTCAGGTATGTGTGAGTGAGTGTTTGTGTGTTCTTCTATAGGCTGTGCATTGATTCACAGTGAGCTCTGTGTGTATGGTGGTATAGGCGGTGCATTGAATCACAGTGATGGTTGTTTTTCTGTGTGTATGCTGCAGTAGGCTGTGAATTGAGTCACAGAAGGTGGGTCTTTGTGTGCGTATGTGCAAGTACAAGCTGCAGTTCGAGTCACAGTGATGGGTGTCTCTGTGTGATGTTATAGGCTGTGCATTGAATCACAGCGAGCCGTATTAGTGTGTGTACGTGTATTTGTGTATGCGTGTGTGTGTGTGATGGTACAGGCTGAACATTGAGTCACTGAGGTGTGCATGTGTGTATGTGGTGTTACAGACTGTTCGTTAGGTCAAACTGAGCAATATGTGTGTGTAGGGGTGTGTGTGTACAGTTATTTGCTGTGCACTGAGTCACAGTGAACCATGTGTGTGTGGGGAGCTGGTATAGTCAGAGCACTGAGTCACAGTTGAATGTGTGGGAGTTGTTTGTGTATGTGTGTGTGTATTTGCTGGTGTAGACTGTGCATTGAGTCACAGTGAGTAGTGCGGTGTGTGTGTGCTGTGATGGTGTGGACTGTGGTTTTATCCACTTTGACCTGAACGGCTGTGTGTGTTTGTGTGTTTGTGTGTGTGTGTGTGTGCTGGCACTAGATGATAATTGAGACAGAGTGGGCTGTGTGTCTGTGTGTGCGCTGGTATAGACTCTGTATTGAGTCACTGTGAGCTGTGTGTGTATGTGTGTGCTCGTATAGGCTGTGCATTGAGTCACAGTGAGGTGTTTGTGTGTGTGTGTGCTGGTACAGGAAGCGTTTTGAGTCACAGTCTCGTGTGTGTGTGTGTGCATGTGAGTTTGTGTGCTGGTATGGGCTTTATTGTGCTGGTATGGGCTTTATTGACTCATGGGTGTGTGTGTGAGTGTGGGTGATACAGACTGCATTGAGTCACAGTGCGCTGTGTGTGTGTGTGCTGGTATAGGCGATTTATTGAGTACGAGTGAGCCATGTGTGAGTGCGTGTTGGTGTGTGTGTGTGTGTACTGGTATAGGCTGTGCATTGAGTCACAGTGAGGCCTGCATCTGTGCATGTCTGTGTTTGTGTGTGTGTGTTTGCTGGTATAGGCTGAGCTTTGAATCACTCTGAGGTGTGTGTGCATGTGCTGGTAAAATTGTGCCTTGATTCACTGTGCCATGTGAGTGTGTGTGCACGCTGGTATAGGTTGTGCATTGAGTCAGAGTGGGAGGTGTGTGTGTCTGTGTGTTCTGGTATAGGCTGACAATTGAGGCACACTGAGGTCTGTGTGCACATGTGTGTATATGTGTGCTGGTACAGCCTGCTCATTGAGTCATATTGAGTTTTGTGTCTGTGTGTGTGCAGGTAGAGGCAGCACATTGAGTCACAGTGAGGTGTATGTGTGTGATGTTATATGCTATGCACTGATTCATAGAGAGGTTTGTGTCTGTGTGTGTGCACTTTCTAGTTTAGGATTTGCATTGAATCACACTGAGCTGTGTTTTTGAGTGTCAGTATGTGTGCGTGTGTGGAGGTATGGGCTGTGGATTGACTCACATTTTGCCGTATATGCTTCTCTGTGTGTGTATGTCTGCTAGCATATCCTGTGCACTGAGTCACAGGGAGCCGTGTGTGTGTGTGTGTGTGTGTCCTGGTACAGAGTGTGCATTGATTCACAGTCAGCCATGTGTGTGTGTGTGTGAGTGCACTGGTATAGGATGTGCAGTGAGTCAGAGTGATGTGTGTGTGTGTCTGCATGTTCTGATATAGGCTGACCATTGTGTAACATTGAGGGTGTGTGTGTGTGTGTGCTGGTATAGGCTGCATATTTTGTCACAGTGAGCTCTGTGTGTGTGTATGTGTAGGTACAGGCTGTGCATTGAGTCACAGTGTGGGGTGTGTGTGTGATGTTATATTCTGTGCACTAGGAGAGAGTGAGCCGTGTGTGTGTGCTGGTATAATCTGAACATTGAGTCACAGTGTGGTGTGGTGTGTGTGCCTTTGCTGGTATGGACTGTGCATTGAATCCCAGCCCTGTGTTAGTGTTTGTGTATTTGGTGCTGTAGAGTCTGCATGAGTCACAGTAAGATATGTGTGTGTGTACTGCTATAGGCTGTACACTGAGCCATATTAAGGTGTGTCTCTGTGTGTGTGTGTGCGGGTATAGGCTATGCATTGACTCACATTGAGCCATGTGTTTGTATGTGCTACTATACGCTATTCATTGAGTCTCAGTGAGCCATTGTTGTGTGTGTCTGTTTACTTGTATGGGCTTGGCATTGAGTCACAGAGAGGTGTTTGTGTGTGTTTGTGTGTCTGTGTGGTGGTATAAACTGCATTGAGTCACACGGCGGTGTGTGTGAGAGTGTGTGTGTGTGCAGGTACAGGCTGGTATTGAACCACAGTGAGCCGTGTGTGTGTGTGCTGGAATAGGCAGAGCATTGAGTCTCCGGTGTGTGTATGTGTGTGTGTATGCTGGTATGGTCTCTGCATTGATTCACTAAGGTGTGTTGTGTGTGTATGTACATGGAGCTGAAGACTGTACACTGATTCACAGTGAGCTGTGTGTGTATGTGTGTGTGTGTGTGATGGTATGGGCTTTGCATTGAGTCACTGAGGTGTGTGTCTGTGTGTGTATACCTGGAACTACAGACTGTGCACTGATTCACAATGAGCCATGTGTGAATGTGTGTATGTGATAGTATAGGGTGTTCATAGAGTCACAATGAGCCGTGCATATGTGTCTTTGCATGGGTGTTGTGGTATAGGCTGTGCATTGTGTCACAGTGACTGTGCGTGTGTGTGTGTGTGTGTTTGTGATGGTATAGTACATGCATTGTATCAGAGAGAGCCATGCATGTGTCTCTGTGTGTGTGTGCTGGCATAGGCATTACATTGTGTCACAGTGAGCCATGTGTTTGTATGCTGGTGGAGACTCTGCATTGAGTCACAGTAAGACTTGTGTGTGTGCCAGTACAGGCTGTGCAAGGAGTCAGTGAGTCGTATGTGTGTGTGTGTGTGTTTGTGTGTGCTGATATATGAAGTGCATTGAGTCCAAGTGAATCATGTATGTTTGTGTGTGTTTGTGGGTGCTGCTATAGGTGGTTCACTGAGTCACAGTCAGGTATGTGTGAGTGTTTGTGTGTTCTTGTATAGGCTGTGCATTGATTCACAGTGAGGCATGTGTGTAAGCTGGTACAGGAGGTGCATTGAGTCACAGTGATGGTTGTGTTTGTGTGTGTGTGTGTGCTGCAGTAGGCTGTGTATTGAGTCACAGAAAGTGTGTCTTTGTGTGTGTATGTGCATGTACAGGCTGCGGTTTGAGTCACAGTGATGGGTGTCTCTGTGTGGTGTTATAGGCTGTGCATTGAATCACAGCCCTGTGTTAGTGTTGTGTATTTGGTGCTGTAGAGTCTGCATGAGTCACAGTAAGGTGTGTGTGTGTGCTGCTATATGCTGAGAATTGAGTCACACCTAGGTGAGTGTATGTGTATGTGTATGCTGATATGGGATTTGCATTGAATCACTGAGCGGTGTGTGTTTGTGTGTGTGTGTACTGCTATAGTCTGTACACTGAGCCATGTTAAGGTGTGTTTCTGTGTGTGTGTGTGCGGGTATAGGCTATGCATTGACTCACATTGAGCCATGTGTTTGTATGTGCTAGTATACACTGTTCATTGAGTCTCAGTGAGCCTTTGTTTTGTGTGTCTGTTTACTTGTATGGGCTTGGCATTGAGTCACAGAGAGATGTTTGTGTGTGTTTGTGTGTCTGTGTGGTGGTATAAACTGCACTGAGTCACACGGCGGTGTGTGTGAGAGTGTGTTTGTGTGCAGGTACAGGCTGGTATTGAATGACAGTGAGCCGTGTGTGTGCCTGTGTGTGTGTGTGTGCTGGAATAGGCAGAGCATTGAGTCTCAGGTGTGTGTATGTGTGTGTGTATGCTGGTATGGTCTCTGCATTGATTCACTAAGGTGTGTTGTGTGTGTATGTACATGGAGCTGAAGACTGTACACTGATTCACAGTGAGCTGTGTGTGTATGTGTGTGTGTGTGTGATGGTATGGGCTTTGCATTGAGTCACTGAGGTGTGTGTCTGTGTGTGTATACGTGGAACTACAGACTGTGCACTGATTCACAATGAGCCATGTGTGAATGTGTGTATGTGATAGTATAGGGTGTGCATAGAGTCACAAAGAGCCGTGCATATGTGTCTTTGCATGGGTGTTGTGGTATAGGGTCTGCGTTGTGTCACAGTGACTGTGCGTGTGTGTGTGTTTGTGATGGTATAGTACGTGCATTGAATCAGAGAGAGCCATGCATGTGTCTCTGTGTGTGTGTGCTGGCATAGGCATTATGTTGAGTCACAGTGAGCCATGTGTTTGTATGCTGGTGTAGACTCTGCATTGAGTCACAGTAAGCCTTGTGTGTGTGCCAGTACAGGTTGTGTATTGAGTCAGTGAGTCATATGTGTGTGTATGTTTGTGTGTGTGTGTGCTGGTTTAGGCAGTGCATTGAGTCCAATGAGCAGTGTATGTTTGTGTGTGTGTGTGTGTGTGCTGCTATAGGTGGTTCACTGAGTCACAGTCAGGTATGTGTGAGTGAGTGTTTGTGTGTTCTTCTATAGGCTGTGCATTGATTCACAGTGAGGTCTGTGTGTATGGTGGTATAGGCGGTGCATTGAATCACAGTGATGGTTGTTTTTCTGTGTGTATGCTGCAGTAGGCTGTGAATTGAGTCACAGAAGGTGGGTCTTTGTGTGTGTATGTGCAGGTACAAGCTGCAGTTCGAGTCACAGTGATGGGTGTCTCTGTGTGATGTTATAGGCTGTGCATTGAATCACAGCGAGCCGTATTAGTGTGTGTACGTGTATTTGTGTATGCGTGTGTGTGTGTGATGGTACAGGCTGAACATTGAGTCACTGAGGTGTGCATGTGTGTATGTGGTGTTACAGACTGTTCGTTAGGTCAAACTGAGCAATATGTGTGTGTAGGGGTGTGTGTGTACAGTTATTTGCTGTGCACTGAGTCACAGTGAACCATGTGTGTGTGGGGAGCTGGTATAGTCAGAGCACTGAGTCACAGTTGAATGTGTGGGAGTTGTTTGTGTATGTGTGTGTGTATTTGCTGGTGTAGACTGTGCATTGAGTCACACTGAGTAGTGCGGTGTGTGTGTGCTGTGATGGTGTGGACTGTGGTTTTATCCACTTTGACCTGAACGGCTGTGTGTGTTTGTGTGTGTGTGTGTGCTGGCACTAGATGACAATTGAGACAGAGTGGGCTGTGTGTCTGTGTGTGCGCTGGTATAGACTCTGTATTGAGTCACTGTGAGCTGTGTGTGTATGTGTGTGCTCGTATAGGCTGTGCATTGAGTCACAGTGAGGTGTTTGTGTGTGTGTGTGCTGGTACAGGAAGCGTTTTGAGTCACAGTCTCGTGTGTGTGTGTGTGCATGTGAGTTTGTGTGCTGGTATGGGCTTTATTGTGCTGGTATGGGCTTTATTGACTCATGGGTGTGTGTGTGAGTGTGGGTGATACAGACTGCATTGAGTCACAGTGCGCTGTGTGTGTGTGTGCTGGTATAGGCGATTTATTGAGTACGAGTGAGCCATGTGTGAGTGCGTGTTGGTGTGTGTGTGTGTGTACTGGTATAGGCTGTGCATTGAGTCACAGTGAGGCCTGCATCTGTGCATGTCTGTGTTTGTGTGTGTGTGTTTGCTGGTATAGGCTGAGCTTTGAATCACTCTGAGGTGTGTGTGCATGTGCTGGTAAAATTGTGCCTTGATTCACTGTGCCATGTGAGTGTGTGTGCACGCTGGTATAGGTTGTGCATTGAGTCAGAGTGGGAGGTGTGTGTGTCTGTGTGTTCTGGTATAGGCTGACAATTGAGACACACTGAGGTCTGTGTGCACATGTGTGTATATGTGTGCTGGTACAGCCTGCTCATTGAGTCATATTGAGTTTTTTGTGTGTGTGTGTGCAGGTAGAGGCAGCACATTGAGTCACAGTGAGGTGTATGTGTGTGATGTTATATGCTATGCACTGATTCATAGGGAGGTTTGTGTCTGTGTGTGTGCACTTTCTAGTTTAGGATTTGCATTGAATCACACTGAGCTGTGTTTTTGAGTGTCGGTATGTGTGCGTGTGTGGAGGTATGGGCTGTGGATTGACTCACATTTTGCCGTATCTGCTTCTCTGTGTGTGTATGCCTGCTAGCATATCCTGTGCACTGAGGCACAGGGAGCCGTGTGTGTGTGTGTGTGTGTGTCCTGGTACAGAGTGTGCATTGATTCACAGTCAGCCATGTGTGTGTGTGTGTGAGTGCACTGGTATAGGATGTGCAGTGAGTCAGAGTGCTGTGTGTGTGTGTCTGCATGTTCTGATATAGGCTGACCATTGTGTAACATTGAGGGGGTGTGTGTGTGTGTGCTGGTATAGGCTGCATATTTTGTCACAGTGAGCTGTGTGTGTGTGTATGTGTAGGTACAGGCTGTGCATTGAGTCACAGTGTGGGGTGTGTGTGTGATGTTATATTCTGTGCACTAGGACAGAGTGAGCCGTGTGTGTGTGCTGGTATAATCTGAACATTGAGTCACAGTGTGGTGTGGTGTGTGTGCCTTTGCTGGTATGGACTGTGCATTGAATCCCAGCCCTGTGTTAGTGTTTGTGTATTTGGTGCTGTAGAGTCTGCATGAGTCACAGTAAGATATGTGTGTGTGTACTGCTATAGGCTGTACACTGAGCCATATTAAGGTGTGTTTCTGTGTGTGTGTGTGCGGGTATAGGCTATGCATTGACTCACATTGAGCCATGTGTTTGTATGTGCTACTATACGCTATTCATTGAGTCTCAGTGAGCCATTGTTGTGTGTGTCTGTTTACTTGTATGGGCTTGGCATTGAGTCACAGAGAGGTGTTTGTGTGTGTTTGTGTGTCTGTGTGGTGGTATAAACTGCATTGAGTCACACGGCGGTGTGTGTGAGAGTGTGTGTGTGTGCAGGTACAGGCTGGTATTGAACCACAGTGAGCCGTGTGTGTGTGTGCTGGAATAGGCAGAGCATTGAGTCTCCGGTGTGTGTATGTGTGTGTGTATGCTGGTATGGTCTCTGCATTGATTCACTAAGGTGTGTTGTGTGTGTATGTACATGGAGCTGAAGACTGTACACTGATTCACAGTGAGCTGTGTGTGTATGTGTGTGTGTGTGTGTGATGGTATGGGCTTTGCATTGAGTCACTGAGGTGTGTGTCTGTGTGTGTATACCTGGAACTACAGACTGTGCACTGATTCACAATGAGCCATGTGTGAATGTGTGTATGTGATAGTATAGGGTGTTCATAGAGTCACAATGAGCCGTGCATATGTGTCTTTGCATGGGTGTTGTGGTATAGGCTGTGCATTGTGTCACAGTGACTGTGCGTGTGTGTGTGTGTGTGTTTGTGATGGTATAGTACATGCATTGTATCAGAGAGAGCCATGCATGCGTCTCTGTGTGTGTGTGCTGGCATAGGCATTACATTGTGTCACAGTGAGCCATGTGTTTGTATGCTGGTGGAGACTCTGCATTGAGTCACAGTAAGACTTGTGTGTGTGCCAGTACAGGCTGTGCAAGGAGTCAGTGAGTCATATGTGTGTGTGTGTGTGTTTGTGTGTGCTGATATATGAAGTGCATTGAGTCCAAGTGAATCATGTATGTTTGTGTGTGTTTGTGGGTGCTGCTATAGGTGGTTCACTGAGTCACAGTCAGGTATGTGTGAGTGTTTGTGTGTTCTTGTATAGGCTGTGCATTGATTCACAGTGAGGCATGTGTGTAAGCTGGTACAGGAGGTGCATTGAGTCACAGTGATGGTTGTGTTTGTGTGTGTGTGTGTGCTGCAGTAGGCTGTGTATTGAGTCACAGAAAGTGTGTCTTTGTGTGTGTATGTGCATGTACAGGCTGCGGTTTGAGTCACAGTGATGGGTGTCTCTGTGTGGTGTTATAGGCTGTGCATTGAATCACAGCCCTGTGTTAGTGTTGTGTATTTGGTGCTGTAGAGTCTGCATGAGTCACAGTAAGGTGTGTGTGTGTGCTGCTATATGCTGAGAATTGAGTCACACCTAGGTGAGTGTATGTGTATGTGTATGCTGATATGGGATTTGCATTGAATCACTGAGCGGTGTGTGTTTGTGTGTGTGTGTACTGCTATAGTCTGTACACTGAGCCATGTTAAGGTGTGTTTCTGTGTGTGTGTGTGCGGGTATAGGCTATGCATTGACTCACATTGAGCCATGTGTTTGTATGTGCTAGTATACACTGTTCATTGAGTCTCAGTGAGCCTTTGTTTTGTGTGTCTGTTTACTTGTATGGGCTTGGCATTGAGTCACAGAGAGGTGTTTGTGTGTGTTTGTGTGTCTGTGTGGTGGTATAAACTGCACTGAGTCACACGGCGGTGTGTGTGAGAGTGTGTGTGTGTGCAGGTACAGGCTGGTATTGAATGACAGTGAGCCGTGTGTGTGCCTGTGTGTGTGTGTGTGCTGGAATAGGCAGAGCATTGAGTCTCAGGTGTGTGTATGTGTGTGTGTATGCTGGTATGGTCTCTGCATTGATTGACTAAGGTGTTTTGTGTGTGTATGTACATGGAGCTGAAGACTGTACACTGATTCACAGTGAGCTGTGTGTGTATGTGTGTGTGTGTGTGATGGTATGGGCTTTGCATTGAGTCACTGAGGTGTGTGTCTGTGTGTGTATATCTGGAAATACAGACTGTGCACTGATTCACAATGAGCCATGTGTGAATGTGTGTATGTGATAGTATAGGGTGTTCATAGAGTCACAATGAGCCGTGCATATGTGTCTTTGTATGGGTGTTGTGGTATACGCTGTGCATTGTGTCACAGTGACTGTGCGTGTGTGTGTGTGTGTGTTTGTGATGGTATAGTACATGCATTGTATCAGAGAGAGCCATGCATGCGTCTCTGTGTGTGTGTGCTGGCATAGGCATTACATTGTGTCACAGTGAGCCATGTGTTTGTATGCTGATGGAGACTCTGCATTGAGTCACAGTAAGACTTGTGTGTGTGCCAGTACAGGCTGTGCAAGGAGTCAGTGAGTCATATATGTGTGTGTGTGTGTGTGTGTGCTGATATATGAAGTGCATTGAGTCCAAGTGAATCATGTATGTTTGTGTGTGTTTGTGGGTGCTGCTATAGGTGGTTCACTGAGTCACAGTCAGGTATGTGTGAGTGTTTGTGTGTTCTTGTATAGGCTGTGCATTGATTCAAAGTGAGGCATGTGTGTAAGGTGGTACAGGAGGTGCATTGAGTCACAGTGATGGTTGTGTTTGTGTGTGTGCTGCAGTAGGCTGTGTATTGAGTCACAGAAAGTGGGTCTTTGTGTGTGTATGTGCATGTACAGGCTGCGGTTTGAGTCACAGTGATGGGTGTCTCTGTGTGGTGTTATAGGCTGTGCATTGAATCACAGCCCTGTGTTAGTGTTGTGTATTTGGTGCTGTAGAGTCTGCATGAGTCACAGTAAGGTGTGTGTGTGTGCTGCTATATGCTGAGAATTGAGTCACACCTAGGTGAGTGTATGTGTATGTGTATGCTGATATGGGATTTGCATTGAATCACTGAACGGTGTGTGTTTTTGTGTGTGTGTACTGCTATAGTCTGTACACTGAGCCATGTTAAGGTGTGTTTCTGTGTGTGTGTGTGCGGGTATAGGCTATGCATTGACTCACATTGAGCCATGTGTTTGTATGTGCTAGTATACACTGTTCATTGAGTCTCAGTGAGCCTTTGTTTTGTGTGTCTGTTTACTTGTATGGGCTTGGCATTGAGTCTCAGACAGGTGTGTGTGTGTGTCTGTGTGTCTGTGTGGTGGTATCATCTGCATTGAGTCACACGGCAGTGTGTGTGAGAGTGTGTGTGTGTGCAGGTACAGGCTGGTATTGAATGACAGTGAGCCGTGTGTGTGCCTGTGTGTGTGTGTGTGCTGGAATAGGCAGAGCATTGAGTCTCAGGTGTGTGTATGTGTGTGTGTATGCTGGTATGGTCTCTGCATTGATTCACTAAGGTGTGTTGTGTGTGTATGTACATGGAGCTGAAGACTGTACACTGATTCACAGTGAGCTGTGTGTGTATGTGTGTGTGTGTGTGATGGTATGGGCTTTGCATTGAGTCACTGAGGTGTGTGTCTGTGTGTGTATACGTGGAACTACAGACTGTGCACTGATTCACAATGAGCCATGTGTGAATGTGTGTATGTGATAGTATAGGGTGTGCATAGAGTCACAAAGAGCCGTGCATATGTGTCTTTGCATGGGTGTTGTGGTATAGGGTCTGCGTTGTGTCACAGTGACTGTGCGTGTGTGTGTGTTTGTGATGGTATAGTACGTGCATTGAATCAGAGAGAGCCATGCATGTGTCTCTGTGTGTGTGTGCTGGCATAGGCATTACATTGAGTCACAGTGAGCCATGTGTTTGTATGCTGGTGTAGACTCTGCATTGAGTCACAGTAAGCCTTGTGTGTGTGCCAGTACAGGCTGTGCATTGAGTCAGTGAGTCATATGTGTGTGTGTGTTTGTGTGTGTGTGTGCTGGTTTAGGCAGTGCATTGAGTCCAATGAGCAGTGTATGTTTGTGTGTGTGTGTGTGTGCTGCTATAGGTGGTTCACTGAGTCACAGTCAGGTATGTGTGAGTGAGTGTTTGTGTGTTCTTCTATAGGCTGTGCATTGATTCACAGTGAGCTCTGTGTGTATGGTGGTATAGGCGGTGCATTGAATCACAGTGATGGTTGTTTTTCTGTGTGTATGCTGCAGTAGGCTGTGAATTGAGTCACAGAAGGTGGGTCTTTGTGTGTGTATGTGCAGGTACAAGCTGCAGTTCGAGTCACAGTGATGGGTGTCTCTGTGTGATGTTATAGGCTGTGCATTGAATCACAGCGAGCCGTATTAGTGTGTGTACGTGTATTTGTGTATGCGTGTGTGTGTGTGATGGTACAGGCTGAACATTGAGTCACTGAGGTGTGCATGTGTGTATGTGGTGTTACAGACTGTTCGTTAGGTCAAACTGAGCAATATGTGTGTGTAGGGGTGTGTGTGTACAGTTATTTGCTGTGCACTGAGTCACAGTGAACCATGTGTGTGTGGGGAGCTGGTATAGTCAGAGCACTGAGTCACAGTTGAATGTGTGGGAGTTGTTTGTGTATGTGTGTGTGTATTTGCTGGTGTAGACTGTGCATTGAGTCACAGTGAGTAGTGCGGTGTGTGTGTGCTGTGATGGTGTGGACTGTGGTTTTATCCACTTTGACCTGAACGGCTGTGTGTGTTTGTGTGTTTGTGTGTGTGTGTGTGCTGGCACTAGATGACAGTTGAGACAGAGTGGGCTGTGTGTCTGTGTGTGCGCTGGTATAGACTCTGTATTGAGTCACTGTGAGCTGTGTGTGTATGTGTGTGCTCGTATAGGCTGTGCATTGAGTCACAGTGAGGTGTTTGTGTGTGTGTGTGCTGGTACAGGAAGCGTTTTGAGTCACAGTCTCGTGTGTGTGTGTGTGCATGTGAGTTTGTGTGCTGGTATGGGCTTTATTGTGCTGGTATGGGCTTTATTGACTCATGGGTGTGTGTGTGAGTGTGGGTGATACAGACTGCATTGAGTCACAGTGCGCTGTGTGTGTGTGTGCTGGTATAGGCGATTTATTGAGTACCAGTGAGCCATGTGTGAGTGCGTGTTGGTGTGTGTGTGTGTGTACTGGTATAGGCTGTGCATTGAGTCACAGTGAGGCCTGCATCTGTGCATGTCTGTGTTTGTGTGTGTGTGTTTGCTGGTATAGGCTGAGCTTTGAATCACTCTGAGGTGTGTGTGCATGTGCTGGTAAAATTGTGCCTTGATTCACTGTGCCATGTGAGTGTGTGTGCACGCTGGTATAGGTTGTGCATTGAGTCAGAGTGGGAGGTGTGTGTGTCTGTGTGTTCTGGTATAGGCTGACAATTGAGGCACACTGAGGTCTGTGTGCACATGTGTGTATATGTGTGCTGGTACAGCCTGCTCATTGAGTCATATTGAGTTTTGTGTGTGTGTGTGTGCAAGTAGAGGCAGCACATTGAGTCACAGTGAGGTGTATGTGTGTGATGTTATATGCTATGCACTGATTCATAGGGAGGTTTGTGTCTGTGTGTGTGCACTTTCTAGTTTAGGATTTGCATTGAATCACACTGAGCTGTGTTTTTGAGTGTCAGTATGTGTGCGTGTGTGGAGGTATGGGCTGTGGATTGACTCACATTTTGCCGTATGTGCTTCTCTGTGTGTGTATGTCTGCTAGCATATCCTGTGCACTAAGTCACAGGGAGCCATGTGTGTGTGTGTGTGTGTGTCCTGGTACAGAGTGTGCATTGATTCACAGTCAGCCATGTGTGTGTGTGTGTGAGTGCACTGGTATAGGATGTGCAGTGAGTCAGAGTGCTGTGTGTGTGTGTCTGCATGTTCTGATATAGGCTGACTATTGTGTAACATTGAGGGTGTGTGTGTGTGTGTGCTGGTATAGGCTGCATATTTTGTCACAGTGAGCTGTGTGTGTGTGTATGTGTAGGTACAGGCTGTGCATTGAGTCACAGTGTGGGGTGTGTGTGTGATGTTATATTCTGTGCACTAGGACAGAGTGAGCCGTGTGTGTGTGCTGGTATAATCTGAACATTGAGTCACAGTGTGGTGTGGTGTGTGTGCCTTTGCTGGTATGGACTGTGCATTGAATCCCAGCCCTGTGTTAGTGTTTGTGTATTTGGTGCTGTAGAGTCTGCATGAGTCACAGAAAGATGTGTGTGTGTGTACTGATATAGGCTGTACACTGAGCCATATTAAGGTGTGTTTCTGTGTGTGTGTGTGCGGGTATAGGCTATGCATTGACTCACATTGAGCCATGTGTTTGTATGTGCTAGTATACACTGTTCATTGAGTCTCAGTGAGCCTTTGTTTTGTGTGTCTGTTTACTTGTATGGGCTTGGCATTGAGTCTCAGACAGGTGTGTGTGTGTGTCTGTGTGTCTGTGTGGTGGTATCATCTGCATTGAGTCACACGGCAGTGTGTGTGAGAGTGTGTGTGTGTGCAGGTACAGGCTGGTATTGAATGACAGTAAGCCGTGTGTGTGCCTGTGTGTGTGTGTGTGCTGGAATAGGCAGAGCATTGAGTCTCAGGTGTGTGTATGTGTGTGTGTATGCTGGTATGGTCTCTGCATTGATTCACTAAGGTGTGTTGTGTGTGTATGTACATGGAGCTGAAGACTGTACACTGATTCACAGTGAGCTGTGTGTGTATGTGTGTGTGTGTGTGTGATGGTATGGGCTTTGCATTGAGTCACTGAGGTGTGTGTCTGTGTGTGTATACCTGGAACTACAGACTGTGCACTGATTCACAATGAGCCATGTGTGAATGTGTGTATGTGATAGTATAGGGTGTGCATAGAGTCACAAAGAGCCGTGCATATGTGTCTTTGCATGGGTGTTGTGGTATAGGGTCTGCGTTGTGTCACAGTGACTGTGCGTGTGTGTGTGTTTGTGATGGTATAGTACGTGCATTGAATCAGAGAGAGCCATGCATGTGTCTCTGTGTGTGTGTGCTGGCATAGGCATTACAATAAGTCACAGTGAGCCATGTGTTTGTATGCTGGTGTAGACTCTGCATTGAGTCACAGTAAGCCTTGTGTGTGTGCCAGTACAGGCTGTGCATTGAGTCAGTGAGTCATATGTGTGTGTGTGTTTGTGTGTGTGTGTGCTGGTTTAGGCAGTGCATTGAGTCCAATGAGCAGTGTATGTTTGTGTGTGTGTGTGTGTGCTGCTATAGGTGGTTCACTGAGTCACAGTCAGGTATGTGTGAGTGAGTGTTTGTGTGTTCTTCTATAGGCTGTGCATTGATTCACAGTGAGCTCTGTGTGTATGGTGGTATAGGCGGTGCATTGAATCACAGTGATGGTTGTTTTTCTGTGTGTATGCTGCAGTAGGCTGTGAATTGAGTCACAGAAGGTGGGTCTTTGTGTGTGTATGTGCAGGTACAAGCTGCAGTTCGAGTCACAGTGATGGGTGTCTCTGTGTGATGTTATAGGCTGTGCATTGAATCACAGCGAGCCGTATTAGTGTGTGTACGTGTATTTGTGTATGCGTGTGTGTGTGTGATGGTGCAGGCTGAACATTGAGTCACTGAGGTGTGCATGTGTGTATGTGGTGTTACAGACTGTTCGTTAGGTCAAACTGAGCAATATGTGTGTGTAGGGGTGTGTGTGTACAGTTATTTGCTGTGCACTGAGTCACAGTGAACCATGTGTGTGTGGGGAGCTGGTATAGTCAGAGCACTGAGTCACAGTTGAATGTGTGGGAGTTGTTTGTGTATGTGTGTGTGTATTTGCTGGTGTAGACTGTGCATTGAGTCACAGTGAGTAGTGCGGTGTGTGTGTGCTGTGATGGTGTGGACTGTGGTTTTATCCACTTTGACCTGAACGGCTGTGTGTGTTTGTGTGTTTGTGTGTGTGTGTGTGCTGGCACTAGATGACAGTTGAGACAGAGTGGGCTGTGTGTCTGTGTGTGCGCTGGTATAGACTCTGTATTGAGTCACTGTGAGCTGTGTGTGTATGTGTGTGCTCGTATAGGCTGTGCATTGAGTCACAGTGAGGTGTTTGTGTGTGTGTGTGCTGGTACAGGAAGCGTTTTGAGTCACAGTCTCATGTGTGTGTGTGTGCATGTGAGTTTGTGTGCTGGTATGGGCTTTATTGTGCTGGTATGGGCTTTATTGACTCATGGGTGTGTGTGTGAGTGTGGGTGATACAGACTGCATTGAGTCACAGTGCGCTGTGTGTGTGTGTGCTGGTATAGGCGATTTATTGAGTACGAGTGAGCCATGTGTGAGTGCGTGTTGGTGTGTGTGTGTGTGTACTGGTATAGGCTGTGCATTGAGTCACAGTGAGGCCTGCATCTGTGCATGTCTGTGTTTGTGTGTGTGTGTTTGCTGGTATAGGCTGAGCTTTGAATCACTCTGAGGTGTGTGTGCATGTGCTGGTAAAATTGTGCCTTGATTCACTGTGCCATGTGAGTGTGTGTGCACGCTGGTATAGGTTGTGCATTGAGTCAGAGTGGGAGGTGTGTGTGTCTGTGTGTTCTGGTATAGGCTGACAATTGAGGCACACTGAGGTCTGTGTGCACATGTGTGTATATGTGTGCTGGTACAGCCTGCTCATTGAGTCATATTGAGTTTTTTGTGTGTGTGTGTGCAGGTAGAGGCAGCACATTGAGTCACAGTGAGGTGTATGTGTGTGATGTTATATGCTATGCACTGATTCATAGGGAGGTTTGTGTCTGTGTGTGTGCACTTTCTAGTTTAGGATTTGCATTGAATCACACTGAGCTGTGTTTTTGAGTGTCAGTATGTGTGCGTGTGTGGAGGTATGGGCTGTGGATTGACTCACATTTTGCCGTATGTGCTTCTCTGTGTGTGTATGTCTGCTAGCATATCCTGTGCACTAAGTCACAGGGAGCCATGTGTGTGTGTGTGTGTGTGTCCTGGTACAGAGTGTGCATTGATTCACAGTCAGCCATGTGTGTGTGTGTGTGAGTGCACTGGTATAGGATGTGCAGTGAGTCAGAGTGCTGTGTGTGTGTGTCTGCATGTTCTGATATAGGCTGACCATTGTGTAACATTGAGGGTGTGTGTGTGTGTGTGCTGGTATAGGCTGCATATTTTGTCACAGTGAGCTGTGTGTGTGTGTATGTGTAGGTACAGGCTGTGCATTGAGTCACAGTGTGGGGTGTGTGTGTGATGTTATATTCTGTGCACTAGGACAGAGTGAGCCGTGTGTGTGTGCTGGTATAATCTGAACATTGAGTCACAGTGTGGTGTGGTGTGTGTGCCTTTGCTGGTATGGACTGTGCATTGAATCCCAGCCCTGTGTTAGTGTTTGTGTATTTGGTGCTGTACAGTCTGCATGAGTCACAGAAAGATGTGTGTGTGTGTACTGATATAGGCTGTACACTGAGCCATATTAAGGTGTGTTTCTGTGTGTGTGTGCGGGTATAGGCTATGCATTGACTCACATTGAGCCATGTGTTTGTATGTGCTAGTATACACTGTTCATTGAGTCTCAGTGAGCCTTTGTTTAGTGTGTCTGTTTACTTGTATGGGCTTGGCATTGAGTCTCAGACAGGTGTGTGTGTGTGTCTGTGTGTCTGTGTGGTGGTATCATCTGCATTGAGTCACACGGCAGTGTGTGTGAGAGTGTGTGTGTGTGCAGGTACAGGCTGGTATTGAATGACAGTAAGCCGTGTGTGTGCCTGTGTGTGTGTGTGTGCTGGAATAGGCAGAGCATTGAGTCTCAGGTGTGTGTATGTGTGTGTGTATGCTGGTATGGTCTCTGCATTGATTCACTAAGGTGTGTTGTGTGTGTATGTACATGGAGCTGAAGACTGTACACTGATTCACAGTGAGCTGTGTGTGTATGTGTGTGTGTGTGTGATGGTATGGGCTTTGCATTGAGTCACTGAGGTGTGTGTCTGTGTGTGTATACCTGGAACTACAGACTGTGCACTGATTCACAATGAGCCATGTGTGAATGTGTGTATGTGATAGTATAGGGTGTGCATAGAGTCACAAAGAGCCGTGCATATGTGTCTTTGCATGGGTGTTGTGGTATAGGGTCTGCGTTGTGTCACAGTGACTGTGCGTGTGTGTGTGTTTGTGATGGTATAGTACGTGCATTGAATCAGAGAGAGCCATGCATGTGTCTCTGTGTGTGTGTGCTGGCATAGGCATTACATTGAGTCACAGTGAGCCATGTGTTTGTATGCTGGTGTAGACTCTGCATTGAGTCACAGTAAGCCTTGTGTGTGTGCCAGTACAGGCTGTGCATTGAGTCAGTGAGTCATATGTGTGTGTGTGTTTGTGTGTGTGTGTGCTGGTTTAGGCAGTGCATTGAGTCCAATGAGCAGTGTATGTTTGTGTGTGTGTGTGTGTGCTGCTATAGGTGGTTCACTGAGTCACAGTCAGGTATGTGTGAGTGAGTGTTTGTGTGTTCTTCTATAGGCTGTGCATTGATTCACAGTGAGCTCTGTGTGTATGGTGGTATAGGCGGTGCATTGAATCACAGTGATGGTTGTTTTTCTGTGTGTATGCTGCAGTAGGCTGTGAATTGAGTCACAGAAGGTGGGTCTTTGTGTGTGTATGTGCAGGTACAAGCTGCAGTTCGAGTCACAGTGATGGGTGTCTCTGTGTGATGTTATAGGCTGTGCATTGAATCACAGCGAGCCGTATTAGTGTGTGTACGTGTATTTGTGTATGCGTGTGTGTGTGTGATGGTACAGGCTGAACATTGAGTCACTGAGGTGTGCATGTGTGTATGTGGTGTTACAGACTGTTCGTTAGGTCAAACTGAGCAATATGTGTGTGTAGGGGTGTGTGTGTACAGTTATTTGCTGTGCACTGAGTCACAGTGAACCATGTGTGTGTGGGGAGCTGGTATAGTCAGAGCACTGAGTCACAGTTGAATGTGTGGGAGTTGTTTGTGTATGTGTGTGTGTATTTGCTGGTGTAGACTGTGCATTGAGTCACAGTGAGTAGTGCGGTGTGTGTGTGCTGTGATGGTGTGGACTGTGGTTTTATCCACTTTGACCTGAACGGCTGTGTGTGTTTGTGTGTTTGTGTGTGTGTGTGTGCTGGCACTAGATGACAGTTGAGACAGAGTGGGCTGTGTGTCTGTGTGTGCGCTGGTATAGACTCTGTATTGAGTCACTGTGAGCTGTGTGTGTATGTGTGTGCTCGTATAGGCTGTGCATTGAGTCACAGTGAGGTGTTTGTGTGTGTGTGTGCTGGTACAGGAAGCGTTTTGAGTCACAGTCTCGTGTGTGTGTGTGTGCATGTGAGTTTGTGTGCTGGTATGGGCTTTATTGTGCTGGTATGGGCTTTATTGACTCATGGGTGTGTGTGTGAGTGTGGGTGATACAGACTGCATTGAGTCACAGTGCGCTGTGTGTGTGTGTGCTGGTATAGGCGATTTATTGAGTACCAGTGAGCCATGTGTGAGTGCGTGTTGGTGTGTGTGTGTGTGTACTGGTATAGGCTGTGCATTGAGTCACAGTGAGGCCTGCATCTGTGCATGTCTGTGTTTGTGTGTGTGTGTTTGCTGGTATAGGCTGAGCTTTGAATCACTCTGAGGTGTGTGTGCATGTGCTGGTAAAATTGTGCCTTGATTCACTGTGCCATGTGAGTGTGTGTGCACGCTGGTATAGGTTGTGCATTGAGTCAGAGTGGGAGGTGTGTGTGTCTGTGTGTTCTGGTATAGGCTGACAATTGAGGCACACTGAGGTCTGTGTGCACATGTGTGTATATGTGTGCTGGTACAGCCTGCTCATTGAGTCATATTGAGTTTTTTGTGTGTGTGTGTGCAGGTAGAGGCAGCACATTGAGTCACAGTGAGGTGTATGTGTGTGATGTTATATGCTATGCACTGATTCATAGGGAGGTTTGTGTCTGTGTGTGTGCACTTTCTAGTTTAGGATTTGCATTGAATCACACTGAGCTGTGTTTTTGAGTGTCAGTATGTGTGCGTGTGTGGAGGTATGGGCTGTGGATTGACTCACATTTTGCCGTATGTGCTTCTCTGTGTGTGTATGTCTGCTAGCATATCCTGTGCACTAAGTCACAGGGAGCCATGTGTGTGTGTGTGTGTGTGTCCTGGTACAGAGTGTGCATTGATTCACAGTCAGCCATGTGTGTGTGTGTGTGAGTGCACTGGTATAGGATGTGCAGTGAGTCAGAGTGCTGTGTGTGTGTGTCTGCATGTTCTGATATAGGCTGACCATTGTGTAACATTGAGGGTGTGTGTGTGTGTGTGCTGGTATAGGCTGCATATTTTGTCACAGTGAGCTGTGTGTGTGTGTATGTGTAGGTACAGGCTGTGCATTGAGTCACAGTGTGGGGTGTGTGTGTGATGTTATATTCTGTGCACTAGGACAGAGTGAGCCGTGTGTGTGTGCTGGTATAATCTGAACATTGAGTCACAGTGTGGTGTGGTGTGTGTGCCTTTGCTGGTATGGACTGTGCATTGAATCCCAGCCCTGTGTTAGTGTTTGTGTATTTGGTGCTGTACAGTCTGCATGAGTCACAGAAAGATGTGTGTGTGTGTACTGATATAGGCTGTACACTGAGCCATATTAAGGTGTGTTTCTGTGTGTGTGTGCGGGTATAGGCTATGCATTGACTCACATTGAGCCATGTGTTTGTATGTGCTAGTATACACTGTTCATTGAGTCTCAGTGAGCCTTTGTTTAGTGTGTCTGTTTACTTGTATGGGCTTGGCATTGAGTCTCAGACAGGTGTGTGTGTGTGTCTGTGTGTCTGTGTGGTGGTATCATCTGCATTGAGTCACACGGCAGTGTGTGTGAGAGTGTGTGTGTGTGCAGGTACAGGCTGGTATTGAATGACAGTAAGCCGTGTGTGTGCCTGTGTGTGTGTGTGTGCTGGAATAGGCAGAGCATTGAGTCTCAGGTGTGTGTATGTGTGTGTGTATGCTGGTATGGTCTCTGCATTGATTCACTAAGGTGTGTTGTGTGTGTATGTACATGGAGCTGAAGACTGTACACTGATTCACAGTGAGCTGTGTGTGTATGTGTGTGTGTGTGTGATGGTATGGGCTTTGCATTGAGTCACTGAGGTGTGTGTCTGTGTGTGTATACCTGGAACTACAGACTGTGCACTGATTCACAATGAGCCATGTGTGAATGTGTGTATGTGATAGTATAGGGTGTGCATAGAGTCACAAAGAGCCGTGCATATGTGTCTTTGCATGGGTGTTGTGGTATAGGGTCTGCGTTGTGTCACAGTGACTGTGCGTGTGTGTGTGTTTGTGATGGTATAGTACGTGCATTGAATCAGAGAGAGCCATGCATGTGTCTCTGTGTGTGTGTGCTGGCATAGGCATTACATTGAGTCACAGTGAGCCATGTGTATGCTGGTGTAGACTCTGCATTGAGTCACAGTAAGCCTTGTGTGTGTGCCAGTACAGGCTGTGCATTGAGTCAGTGAGTCATATGTGTGTGTGTGTTTGTGTGTGTGTGTGCTGGTTTAGGCAGTGCATTGAGTCCAATGAGCAGTGTATGTTTGTGTGTGTGTGTGTGTGCTGCTATAGGTGGTTCACTGAGTCACAGTCAGGTATGTGTGAGTGAGTGTTTGTGTGTTCTTCTATAGGCTGTGCATTGATTCACAGTGAGCTCTGTGTGTATGGTGGTATAGGCGGTGCATTGAATCACAGTGATGGTTGTTTTTCTGTGTGTATGCTGCAGTAGGCTGTGAATTGAGTCACAGAAGGTGGGTCTTTGTGTGTGTATGTGCAGGTACAAGCTGCAGTTCGAGTCACAGTGATGGGTGTCTCTGTGTGATGTTATAGGCTGTGCATTGAATCACAGCGAGCCGTATTAGTGTGTGTACGTGTATTTGTGTATGCGTGTGTGTGTGTGATGGTACAGGCTGAACATTGAGTCACTGAGGTGTGCATGTGTGTATGTGGTGTTACAGACTGTTCGTTAGGTCAAACTGAGCAATATGTGTGTGTAGGGGTGTGTGTGTACAGTTATTTGCTGTGCACTGAGTCACAGTGAACCATGTGTGTGTGGGGAGCTGGTATAGTCAGAGCACTGAGTCACAGTTGAATGTGTGGGAGTTGTTTGTGTATGTGTGTGTGTATTTGCTGGTGTAGACTGTGCATTGAGTCACAGTGAGTAGTGCGGTGTGTGTGTGCTGTGATGGTGTGGACTGTGGTTTTATCCACTTTGACCTGAACGGCTGTGTGTGTTTGTGTGTTTGTGTGTGTGTGTGTGCTGGCACTAGATGACAGTTGAGACAGAGTGGGCTGTGTGTCTGTGTGTGCGCTGGTATAGACTCTGTATTGAGTCACTGTGAGCTGTGTGTGTATGTGTGTGCTCGTATAGGCTGTGCATTGAGTCACAGTGAGGTGTTTGTGTGTGCGTGTGCTGGTACAGGAAGCGTTTTGAGTCACAGTCTCGTGTGTGTGTGTGTGCATGTGAGTTTGTGTGCTGGTATGGGCTTTATTGTGCTGGTATGGGCTTTATTGACTCATGGGTGTGTGTGTGAGTGTGGGTGATACAGACTGCATTGAGTCACAGTGCGCTGTGTGTGTGTGTGCTGGTATAGGCGATTTATTGAGTACGAGTGAGCCATGTGTGAGTGCGTGTTGGTGTGTGTGTGTGTGTACTGGTATAGGCTGTGCATTGAGTCACAGTGAGGCCTGCATCTGTGCATGTCTGTGTTTGTGTGTGTGTGTTTGCTGGTATAGGCTGAGCTTTGAATCACTCTGAGGTGTGTGTGCATGTGCTGGTAAAATTGTGCCTTGATTCACTGTGCCATGTGAGTGTGTGTGCACGCTGGTATAGGTTGTGCATTGAGTCAGAGTGGGAGGTGTGTGTGTCTGTGTGTTCTGGTATAGGCTGACAATTGAGGCACACTGAGGTCTGTGTGCACATGTGTGTATATGTGTGCTGGTACAGCCTGCTCATTGAGTCATATTGAGTTTTTTGTGTGTGTGTGTGCAGGTAGAGGCAGCACATTGAGTCACAGTGAGGTGTATGTGTGTGATGTTATATGCTATGCACTGATTCATAGGGAGGTTTGTGTCTGTGTGTGTGCACTTTCTAGTTTAGGATTTGCATTGAATCACACTGAGCTGTGTTTTTGAGTGTCAGTATGTGTGCGTGTGTGGAGGTATGGGCTGTGGATTGACTCACATTTTGCCGTATGTGCTTCTCTGTGTGTGTATGTCTGCTAGCATATCCTGTGCACTAAGTCACAGGGAGCCATGTGTGTGTGTGTGTGTGTGTCCTGGTACAGAGTGTGCATTGATTCACAGTCAGCCATGTGTGTGTGTGTGTGAGTGCACTGGTATAGGATGTGCAGTGAGTCAGAGTGCTGTGTGTGTGTGTCTGCATGTTCTGATATAGGCTGACCATTGTGTAACATTGAGGGTGTGTGTGTGTGTGTGCTGGTATAGGCTGCATATTTTGTCACAGTGAGCTGTGTGTGTGTGTATGTGTAGGTACAGGCTGTGCATTGAGTCACAGTGTGGGGTGTGTGTGTGATGTTATATTCTGTGCACTAGGACAGAGTGAGCCGTGTGTGTGTGCTGGTATAATCTGAACATTGAGTCACAGTGTGGTGTGGTGTGTGTGCCTTTGCTGGTATGGACTGTGCATTGAATCCCAGCCCTGTGTTAGTGTTTGTGTATTTGGTGCTGTAGAGTCTGCATGAGTCACAGAAAGATGTGTGTGTGTGTACTGCTATAGGCTGTACACTGAGCCATATTAAGGTGTGTTTCCTTGTGTGTGTGTGCCGGTATAGGCTATGCATTGACTCACATTGAGCCATGTGTTTGTATGTGCTACTATACGCTATTCATTGAGTCTCAGTGAGCCATTGTTGTGTGTGTCTGTTTACTTGTATGGGCTTGGCATTGAGTCACAGAGAGGTGTTTGTGTGTGTTTGTGTGTCTGTGTGGTGGTATAAACTGCATTGAGTCACATGGCGGTGTGTGTGAGAGTGTGTGTGTGTGCAGGTACAGGCTGGTATTGAACCACAGTGAGCCGTGTGTGTGTGTGCTGGAATAGGCAGAGCATTGAGTCTCCGGTGTGTGTATGTGTGTGTGTATGCTGGTATGGTCTCTGCATTGATTCACTAAGGTGTGTTGTGTGTGTATGTACATGGAGCTGAAGACTGTACACTGATTCACAGTGAGCTGTGTGTGTATGTGTGTGTGTGTGTGATGGTATGGGCTTTGCATTGAGTCACTGAGGTGTGTGTCTGTGTGTGTATACCTGGAACTACAGACTGTGCACTGATTCACAATGAGCCATGTGTGAATGTGTGTATGTGATAGTATAGGGTGTGCATAGAGTCACAAAGAGCCGTGCATATGTGTCTTTGCATGGGTGTTGTGGTATAGGGTCTGCGTTGTGTCACAGTGACTGTGCGTGTGTGTGTGTTTGTGATGGTATAGTACGTGCATTGAATCAGAGAGAGCCATGCATGTGTCTCTGTGTGTGTGTGCTGGCATAGGCATTACATTGAGTCACAGTGAGCCATGTGTTTGTATGCTGGTGTAGACTCTGCATTGAGTCACAGTAAGCCTTGTGTGTGTGCCAGTACAGGCTGTGCATTGAGTCAGTGAGTCATATGTGTGTGTGTGTTTGTGTGTGTGTGTGCTGGTTTAGGCAGTGCATTGAGTCCAATGAGCAGTGTATGTTTGTGTGTGTGTGTGTGTGCTGCTATAGGTGGTTCACTGAGTCACAGTCAGGTATGTGTGAGTGAGTGTTTGTGTGTTCTTCTATAGGCTGTGCATTGATTCACAGTGAGCTCTGTGTGTATGGTGGTATAGGCGGTGCATTGAATCACAGTGATGGTTGTTTTTCTGTGTGTATGCTGCAGTAGGCTGTGAATTGAGTCACAGAAGGTGGGTCTTTGTGTGTGTATGTGCAGGTACAAGCTGCAGTTCGAGTCACAGTGATGGGTGTCTCTGTGTGATGTTATAGGCTGTGCATTGAATCACAGCGAGCCGTATTAGTGTGTGTACGTGTATTTGTGTATGCGTGTGTGTGTGTGATGGTACAGGCTGAACATTGAGTCACTGAGGTGTGCATGTGTGTATGTGGTGTTACAGACTGTTCGTTAGGTCAAACTGAGCAATATGTGTGTGTAGGGGTGTGTGTGTACAGTTATTTGCTGTGCACTGAGTCACAGTGAACCATGTGTGTGTGGGGAGCTGGTATAGTCAGAGCACTGAGTCACAGTTGAATGTGTGGGAGTTGTTTGTGTATGTGTGTGTGTATTTGCTGGTGTAGACTGTGCATTGAGTCACAGTGAGTAGTGCGGTGTGTGTGTGCTGTGATGGTGTGGACTGTGGTTTTATCCACTTTGACCTGAACGGCTGTGTGTGTTTGTGTGTTTGTGTGTGTGTGTGTGCTGGCACTAGATGACAGTTGAGACAGAGTGGGCTGTGTGTCTGTGTGTGCGCTGGTATAGACTCTGTATTGAGTCACTGTGAGCTGTGTGTGTATGTGTGTGCTCGTATAGGCTGTGCATTGAGTCACAGTGAGGTGTTTGTGTGTGTGTGTGCTGGTACAGGAAGCGTTTTGAGTCACAGTCTCGTGTGTGTGTGTGTGCATGTGAGTTTGTGTGCTGGTATGGGCTTTATTGTGCTGGTATGGGCTTTATTGACTCATGGGTGTGTGTGTGAGTGTGGGTGATACAGACTGCATTGAGTCACAGTGCGCTGTGTGTGTGTGTGCTGGTATAGGCGATTTATTGAGTACGAGTGAGCCATGTGTGAGTGCGTGTTGGTGTGTGTGTGTGTGTACTGGTATAGGCTGTGCATTGAGTCACAGTGAGGCCTGCATCTGTGCATGTCTGTGTTTGTGTGTGTGTGTTTGCTGGTATAGGCTGAGCTTTGAATCACTCTGAGGTGTGTGTGCATGTGCTGGTAAAATTGTGCCTTGATTCACTGTGCCATGTGAGTGTGTGTGCACGCTGGTATAGGTTGTGCATTGAGTCAGAGTGGGAGGTGTGTGTGTCTGTGTGTTCTGGTATAGGCTGACAATTGAGGCACACTGAGGTCTGTGTGCACATGTGTGTATATGTGTGCTGGTACAGCCTGCTCATTGAGTCATATTGAGTTTTTTGTGTGTGTGTGTGCAGGTAGAGGCAGCACATTGAGTCACAGTGAGGTGTATGTGTGTGATGTTATATGCTATGCACTGATTCATAGGGAGGTTTGTGTCTGTGTGTGTGCACTTTCTAGTTTAGGATTTGCATTGAATCACACTGAGCTGTGTTTTTGAGTGTCAGTATGTGTGCGTGTGTGGAGGTATGGGCTGTGGATTGACTCACATTTTGCCGTATGTGCTTCTCTGTGTGTGTATGTCTGCTAGCATATCCTGTGCACTGAGTCACAGGGAGCCGTGTGTGTGTGTGTGTGTCCTGGTACAGAGTGTGCATTGATTCACAGTCAGCCATGTGTGTGTGTGTGTGAGTGCACTGGTATAGGATGTGCAGTGAGTCAGAGTGATGTGTGTGTGTGTCTGCATGTTCTGATATAGGCTGACCATTGTGTAACATTGAGTGTGTGTGTGTGTGTGTGCTGCATATTTTGTCAGAGTGAGCTGTGTGTGTGTGTATGTGTAGGTACAGGCTGTGCATTGAGTCACAGTGTGGGGTGTGTGTGTGATGTTATATTCTGTGCACTAGGACAGAGTGAGCCGTGTGTGTGTGCTGGTATAATCTGAACATTGAGTCACAGTGTGGTGTGGTGTGTGTGCCTTTGCTGGTATGGACTGTGCATTGCATCCCAGCCCTGTGTTAGTGTTTGTGTATTTGGTGCTGTAGAGTCTGCATGAGTCACGGTAAGATGTGTGTGTGTGTACTGCTATAGGCTGTACACTGAGCCATATTAAGGTGTGTTTCTTGGTGTGTGTGTGCGGGTATAGGCTATACATTGACTCACATTGAGCCATGTGTTTGTATGTGCTACTATACGCTATTCATTGAGTCTCAGTGAGCCATTGTTGTGTGTGTCTGTTTACTTGTATGGGCTTGGCATTGAGTCACAGAGAGGTGTTTGTGTGTGTTTGTGTGTCTGTGTGGTGGTATAAACTGCATTGAGTCACACGGCGGTGTGTGTGAGAGTGTGTGTGTGTGCAGGTAGAGGCTGGTATTGAACCACAGTGAGCCGTGTGTGTGTGTGCTGGAATAGGCAGAGCATTGAGTCTCAGGTGTGTGTATGTGTGTGTGTATGCTGGTATGGTCTCTGCATTGATTCACTAAGGTGTGTTGTGTGTGTATGTACATGGAGCTGAAGACTGTACACTGATTCACAGTGAGCTGTGTGTGTATGTGTGTGTGTGTGTGATGGTATGGGCTTTGCATTGAGTCACTGAGGTGTGTGTCTGTGTGTGTATACCTGGAGCTACAGACTGTGCACTGATTCACAATGAGCCATGTGTGAATGTGTGTATGTGATAGTATAGGGTGTTCATAGAGTCACAATGAGCCGTGCATATGTGTCTTTGCATGGGTGTTGTGGTATAGGCTGTGCATTGTGTCACAGTGACTGTGCGTGTGTGTGTGTGTGTGTTTGTGATGGTATAGTACATGCATTGTATCAGAGAGAGCCATGCATGCGTCTCTGTGTGTGTGTGCTGGCATAGGCATTACATTGTGTCACAGTGAGCCATGTGTTTGTATGCTGGTGGAGACTCTGCATTGAGTCACAGTAAGACTTGTGTGTGTGCCAGTACAGGCTGTGCAAGGAGTCAGTGAGTCATATATGTGTGTGTGTGTGTGTGTGTGCTGATATATGAAGTGCATTGAGTCCAAGTGAATCATGTATGTTTGTGTGTGTTTGTGGGTGCTGCTATAGGTGGTTCACTGAGTCACAGTCAGGTATGTGTGAGTGTTTGTGTGTTCTTGTATAGGCTGTGCATTGATTCACAGTGAGGCATGTGTGTAAGCTGGTACAGGAGGTGCATTGAGTCACAGTGATGGTTGTGTTTGTGTGTGTGTGTGTGCTGCAGTAGGCTGTGTATTGAGTCACAGAAATTCGGTCTTTTTGTGTGTATGTGCATGTACAGGCTGCGGTTTGAGTCACAGTGATGGGTGTCTCTGTGTGGTGTTATAGGCTGTGCATTGAATCACAGCCCTGTGTTAGTGTTGTGTATTTGGTGCTGTAGAGTCTGCATGAGTCACAGTAACGTGTGTGTGTGTGCTGCTATATGCTGAGAATTGGGTCACACCTAGGTGAGTGTATGTGTATGTGTATGCTGATATGGGATTTGCATTGAATCACTGAACGGTGTGTGTTTGTGTGTGTGTGTACTTTAATAGTCTGTACACTGAGACATGTTAAGGTGTGTTTCTGTGTGTGTGTGTGCGGGTATAGGCTATGCATTGACTCACATTGAGCCATGTGTTTGTATGTGCTAGTATACACTGTTCATTGAGTCTCAGTGAGCCTTTGTTTTGTGTGTCTGTTTACTTGTATGGGCTTGGCATTGAGTCTCAGACAGGTGTGTGTGTGTGTCTGTGTGTCTGTGTGGTGGTATCATCTGCATTGAGTCACACGGCAGTGTGTGTGAGAGTGTGTGTGTGTGCAGGTACAGGCTGGTATTGAATGACAGTGAGCCGTGTGTGTGCCTGTGTGTGTGTGTGTGCTGGAATAGGCAGAGCATTGAGTCTCAGGTGTGTGTATGTGTGTGTTTATGCTGGTATGGTCTCTGCATTGATTCACTAAGGTGTGTTGTGTGTGTATGTACATGGAGCTGAAGACTGTACACTGATTCACAGTGAGCTGTGTGTGTATGTGTGTGTGTGTGTGATGGTATGGGCTTTGCATTGAGTCACTGAGGTGTGTGTCTGTGTGTGTATACCTGGAACTACAGACTGTGCACTGATTCACAATGAGCCATGTGTGAATGTGTGTATGTGATAGTATAGGGTGTGCATAGAGTCACAAAGAGCCGTGCATATGTGTCTTTGCATGGGTGTTGTGGTATAGGGTCTGCGTTGTGTCACAGTGACTGTGCGTGTGTGTGTGTTTGTGATGGTATAGTACGTGCATTGAATCAGAGAGAGCCATGCATGTGTCTCTGTGTGTGTGTGCTGGCATAGGCATTACATTGAGTCACAGTGAGCCATGTGTTTGTATGCTGGTGTAGACTCTGCATTGAGTCACAGTAAGCCTTGTGTGTGTGCCAGTACAGGCTGTGCATTGAGTCAGTGAGTCATATGTGTGTGTGTGTTTGTGTGTGTGTGTGCTGGTTTAGGCAGTGCATTGAGTCCAATGAGCAGTGTATGTTTGTGTGTGTGTGTGTGTGCTGCTATAGGTGGTTCACTGAGTCACAGTCAGGTATGTGTGAGTGAGTGTTTGTGTGTTCTTCTATAGGCTGTGCATTGATTCACAGTGAGCTCTGTGTGTATGGTGGTATAGGCGGTGCATTGAATCACAGTGATGGTTGTTTTTCTGTGTGTATGCTGCAGTAGGCTGTGAATTGAGTCACAGAAGGTGGGTCTTTGTGTG
The DNA here is from genome assembly GCF_039906515.1 of Pseudorca crassidens. Lineage (NCBI taxonomy): Eukaryota > Metazoa > Chordata > Mammalia > Artiodactyla > Delphinidae > Pseudorca > Pseudorca crassidens. The sequence continues at coordinate 12,636,904 of NC_090318.1, forward strand.
TGTATGTGCAGGTACAAGCTGCAGTTCGAGTCACAGTGATGGGTGTCTCTGTGTGATGTTATAGGCTGTGCATTGAATCACAGCGAGCCGTATTAGTGTGTGTACGTGTATTTGTGTATGCGTGTGTGTGTGTGATGGTACAGGCTGAACATTGAGTCACTGAGGTGTGCATGTGTGTATGTGGTGTTACAGACTGTTCGTTAGGTCAAACTGAGCAATATGTGTGTGTAGGGGTGTGTGTGTACAGTTATTTGCTGTGCACTGAGTCACAGTGAACCATGTGTGTGTGGGGAGCTGGTATAGTCAGAGCACTGAGTCACAGTTGAATGTGTGGGAGTTGTTTGTGTATGTGTGTGTGTATTTGCTGGTGTAGACTGTGCATTGAGTCACAGTGAGTAGTGCGGTGTGTGTGTGCTGTGATGGTGTGGACTGTGGTTTTATCCACTTTGACCTGAACGGCTGTGTGTGTTTGTGTGTTTGTGTGTGTGTGTGTGCTGGCACTAGATGACAGTTGAGACAGAGTGGGCTGTGTGTCTGTGTGTGCGCTGGTTTAGACTCTGTATTGAGTCACTGTGAGCTGTGTGTGTATGTGTGTGCTCGTATAGGCTGTGCATTGAGTCACAGTGAGGTGTTTGTGTGTGTGTGTGCTGGTACAGGAAGCGTTTTGAGTCACAGTCTCGTGTGTGTGTGTGTGCATGTGAGTTTGTGTGCTGGTATGGGCTTTATTGTGCTGGTATGGGCTTTATTGACTCATGGGTGTGTGTGTGAGTGTGGGTGATACAGACTGCATTGAGTCACAGTGCGCTGTGTGTGTGTGTGCTGGTATAGGCGATTTATTGAGTACGAGTGAGCCATGTGTGAGTGCGTGTTGGTGTGTGTGTGTGTGTACTGGTATAGGCTGTGCATTGAGTCACAGTGAGGCCTGCATCTGTGCATGTCTGTGTTTGTGTGTGTGTGTTTGCTGGTATAGGCTGAGCTTTGAATCACTCTGAGGTGTGTGTGCATGTGCTGGTAAAATTGTGCCTTGATTCACTGTGCCATGTGAGTGTGTGTGCACGCTGGTATAGGTTGTGCATTGAGTCAGAGTGGGAGGTGTGTGTGTCTGTGTGTTCTGGTATAGGCTGACAATTGAGGCACACTGAGGTCTGTGTGCACATGTGTGTATATGTGTGCTGGTACAGCCTGCTCATTGAGTCATATTGAGTTTTTTGTGTGTGTGTGTGCAGGTAGAGGCAGCACATTGAGTCACAGTGAGGTGTATGTGTGTGATGTTATATGCTATGCACTGATTCATAGGGAGGTTTGTGTCTGTGTGTGTGCACTTTCTAGTTTAGGATTTGCATTGAATCACACTGAGCTGTGTTTTTGAGTGTCAGTATGTGTGCGTGTGTGGAGGTATGGGCTGTGGATTGACTCACATTTTGCCGTATGTGCTTCTCTGTGTGTGTATGTCTGCTAGCATATCCTGTGCACTGAGTCACAGGGAGCCGTGTGTGTGTGTGTGTGTCCTGGTACAGAGTGTGCATTGATTCACAGTCAGCCATGTGTGTGTGTGTGTGAGTGCACTGGTATAGGATGTGCAGTGAGTCAGAGTGATGTGTGTGTGTGTCTGCATGTTCTGATATAGGCTGACCATTGTGTAACATTGAGTGTGTGTGTGTGTGTGTGCTGCATATTTTGTCACAGTGAGCTGTGTGTGTGTGTATGTGTAGGTACAGGCTGTGCATTGAGTCACAGTGTGGGGTGTGTGTGTGATGTTATATTCTGTGCACTAGGACAGAGTGAGCCGTGTGTGTGTGCTGGTATAATCTGAACATTGAGTCACAGTGTGGTGTGGTGTGTGTGCCTTTGCTGGTATGGACTGTGCATTGCATCCCAGCCCTGTTTTAGTGTTTGTGTATTTGGTGCTGTAGAGTCTGCATGAGTCACGGTAAGATGTGTGTGTGTGTACTGCTATAGGCTGTACACTGAGCCATATTAAGGTGTGTTTCTTGGTGTGTGTGTGCGGGTATAGGCTATACATTGACTCACATTGAGCCATGTGTTTGTATGTGCTACTATACGCTATTCATTGAGTCTCAGTGAGCCATTGTTGTGTGTGTCTGTTTACTTGTATGGGCTTGGCATTGAGTAACAGAGAGGTGTTTGTGTGTGTTTGTGTGTCTGTGTGGTGGTATAAACTGCATTGAGTCACACGGCGGTGTGTGTGAGAGTGTGTGTGTGTGCAGGTAGAGGCTGGTATTGAACCACAGTGAGCCGTGTGTGTGTGTGCTGGAATAGGCAGAGCATTGAGTCTCAGGTGTGTGTATGTGTGTGTGTATGCTGGTATGGTCTCTGCATTGATTCACTAAGGTGTGTTGTGTGTGTATGTACATGGAGCTGAAGACTGTACACTGATTCACAGTGAGCTGTGTGTGTATGTGTGTGTGTGTGTGATGGTATGGGCTTTGCATTGAGTCACTGAGGTGTGTGTCTGTGTGTGTATACCTGGAGCTACAGACTGTGCACTGATTCACAATGAGCCATGTGTGAATGTGTGTATGTGATAGTATAGGGTGTTCATAGAGTCACAATGAGCCGTGCATATGTGTCTTTGCATGGGTGTTGTGGTATAGGCTGTGCATTGTGTCACAGTGACTGTGCGTGTGTGTGTGTGTGTGTTTGTGATGGTATAGTACATGCATTGTATCAGAGAGAGCCATGCATGCGTCTCTGTGTGTGTGTGCTGGCATAGGCATTACATTGTGTCACAGTGAGCCATGTGTTTGTATGCTGGTGGAGACTCTGCATTGAGTCACAGTAAGACTTGTGTGTGTGCCAGTACAGGCTGTGCAAGGAGTCAGTGAGTCATATATGTGTGTGTGTGTGTGTGTGTGCTGATATATGAAGTGCATTGAGTCCAAGTGAATCATGTATGTTTGTGTGTGTTTGTGGGTGCTGCTATAGGTGGTTCACTGAGTCACAGTCAGGTATGTGTGAGTGTTTGTGTGTTCTTGTATAGGCTGTGCATTGATTCACAGTGAGGCATGTGTGTAAGCTGGTACAGGAGGTGCATTGAGTCACAGTGATGGTTGTGTTTGTGTGTGTGTGTGTGCTGCAGTAGGCTGTGTATTGAGTCACAGAAATTGGGTCTTTTTGTGTGTATGTGCATGTACAGGCTGCGGTTTGAGTCACAGTGATGGGTGTCTCTGTGTGGTGTTATAGGCTGTGCATTGAATCACAGCCCTGTGTTAGTGTTGTGTATTTGGTGCTGTAGAGTCTGCATGAGTCACAGTAAGGTGTGTGTGTGTGCTGCTATATGCTGAGAATTGGGTCACACCTAGGTGAGTGTATGTGTATGTGTATGCTGATATGGGATTTGCATTGAATCACTGAACGGTGTGTGTTTGTGTGTGTGTGTACTTTAATAGTCTGTACACTGAGACATGTTAAGGTGTGTTTCTGTGTGTGTGTGTGCGGGTATAGGCTATGCATTGACTCACATTGAGCCATGTGTTTGTATGTGCTAGTATACACTGTTCATTGAGTCTCAGTGAGCCTTTGTTTTGTGTGTCTGTTTACTTGTATGGGCTTGGCATTGAGTCTCAGACAGGTGTGTGTGTGTGTCTGTGTGTCTGTGTGGTGGTATCATCTGCATTGAGTCACACGGCAGTGTGTGTGAGAGTGTGTGTGTGTGCAGGTACAGGCTGGTATTGAATGACAGTGAGCCGTGTGTGTGCCTGTGTGTGTGTGTGTGCTGGAATAGGCAGAGCATTGAGTCTCAGGTGTGTGTATGTGTGTGTTTATGCTGGTATGGTCTCTGCATTGATTCACTAAGGTGTGTTGTGTGTGTATGTACATGGAGCTGAAGACTGTACACTGATTCACAGTGAGCTGTGTGTGTATGTGTGTGTGTGTGTGATGGTATGGGCTTTGCATTGAGTCACTGAGGTGTGTGTCTGTGTGTGTATACCTGGAACTACAGACTGTGCACTGATTCACAATGAGCCATGTGTGAATGTGTGTATGTGATAGTATAGGGTGTGCATAGAGTCACAAAGAGCCGTGCATATGTGTCTTTGCATGGGTGTTGTGGTATAGGGTCTGCGTTGTGTCACAGTGACTGTGCGTGTGTGTGTGTTTGTGATGGTATAGTACGTGCATTGAATCAGAGAGAGCCATGCATGTGTCTCTGTGTGTGTGTGCTGGCATAGGCATTACATTGAGTCACAGTGAGCCATGTGTTTGTATGCTGGTGTAGACTCTGCATTGAGTCACAGTAAGCCTTGTGTGTGTGCCAGTACAGGCTGTGCATTGAGTCAGTGAGTCATATGTGTGTGTGTGTTTGTGTGTGTGTGTGCTGGTTTAGGCAGTGCATTGAGTCCAATGAGCAGTGTATGTTTGTGTGTGTGTGTGTGTGCTGCTATAGGTGGTTCACTGAGTCACAGTCAGGTATGTGTGAGTGAGTGTTTGTGTGTTCTTCTATAGGCTGTGCATTGATTCACAGTGAGCTCTGTGTGTATGGTGGTATAGGCGGTGCATTGAATCACAGTGATGGTTGTTTTTCTGTGTGTATGCTGCAGTAGGCTGTGAATTGAGTCACAGAAGGTGGGTCTTTGTGTGTGTATGTGCAGGTACAAGCTGCAGTTCGAGTCACAGTGATGGGTGTCTCTGTGTGATGTTATAGGCTGTGCATTGAATCACAGCGAGCCGTATTAGTGTGTGTACGTGTATTTGTGTATGCGTGTGTGTGTGTGATGGTACAGGCTGAACATTGAGTCACTGAGGTGTGCATGTGTGTATGTGGTGTTACAGACTGTTCGTTAGGTCAAACTGAGCAATATGTGTGTGTAGGGGTGTGTGTGTACAGTTATTTGCTGTGCACTGAGTCACAGTGAACCATGTGTGTGTGGGGAGCTGGTATAGTCAGAGCACTGAGTCACAGTTGAATGTGTGGGAGTTGTTTGTGTATGTGTGTGTGTATTTGCTGGTGTAGACTGTGCATTGAGTCACAGTGAGTAGTGCGGTGTGTGTGTGCTGTGATGGTGTGGACTGTGGTTTTATCCACTTTGACCTGAACGGCTGTGTGTGTTTGTGTGTTTGTGTGTGTGTGTGTGCTGGCACTAGATGACAGTTGAGACAGAGTGGGCTGTGTGTCTGTGTGTGCGCTGGTTTAGACTCTGTATTGAGTCACTGTGAGCTGTGTGTGTATGTGTGTGCTCGTATAGGCTGTGCATTGAGTCACAGTGAGGTGTTTGTGTGTGTGTGTGCTGGTACAGGAAGCGTTTTGAGTCACAGTCTCGTGTGTGTGTGTGTGCATGTGAGTTTGTGTGCTGGTATGGGCTTTATTGTGCTGGTATGGGCTTTATTGACTCATGGGTGTGTGTGTGAGTGTGGGTGATACAGACTGCATTGAGTCACAGTGCGCTGTGTGTGTGTGTGCTGGTATAGGCGATTTATTGAGTACGAGTGAGCCATGTGTGAGTGCGTGTTGGTTTGTGTGTGTGTGTACTGGTATAGGCTGTGCATTGAGTCACAGTGAGGCCTGCATCTGTGCATGTCTGTGTTTGTGTGTGTGTGTTTGCTGGTATAGGCTGAGCTTTGAATCACTCTGAGGTGTGTGTGCATGTGCTGGTAAAATTGTGCCTTGATTCACTGTGCCATGTGAGTGTGTGTGCACGCTGGTATAGGTTGTGCATTGAGTCAGAGTGGGAGGTGTGTGTGTCTGTGTGTTCTGGTATAGGCTGACAATTGAGGCACACTGAGGTCTGTGTGCACATGTGTGTATATGTGTGCTGGTACAGCCTGCTCATTGAGTCATATTGAGTTTTTTGTGTGTGTGTGTGCAGGTAGAGGCAGCACATTGAGTCACAGTGAGGTGTATGTGTGTGATGTTATATGCTATGCACTGATTCATAGGGAGGTTTGTGTCTGTGTGTGTGCACTTTCTAGTTTAGGATTTGCATTGAATCACACTGAGCTGTGTTTTTGAGTGTCAGTATGTGTGCGTGTGTGGAGGTATGGGCTGTGGATTGACTCACATTTTGCCGTATGTGCTTCTCTGTGTGTGTATGTCTGCTAGCATATCCTGTGCACTGAGTCACAGGGAGCCGTGTGTGTGTGTGTGTGTCCTGGTACAGAGTGTGCATTGATTCACAGTCAGCCATGTGTGTGTGTGTGTGAGTGCACTGGTATAGGATGTGCAGTGAGTCAGAGTGATGTGTGTGTGTGTCTGCATGTTCTGATATAGGCTGACCATTGTGTAACATTGAGTGTGTGTGTGTGTGTGTGCTGCATATTTTGTCACAGTGAGCTGTGTGTGTGTGTATGTGTAGGTACAGGCTGTGCATTGAGTCACAGTGTGGGGTGTGTGTGTGATGTTATATTCTGTGCACTAGGACAGAGTGAGCCGTGTGTGTGTGCTGGTATAATCTGAACATTGAGTCACAGTGTGGTGTGGTGTGTGTGCCTTTGCTGGTATGGACTGTGCATTGCATCCCAGCCCTGTTTTAGTGTTTGTGTATTTGGTGCTGTAGAGTCTGCATGAGTCACGGTAAGATGTGTGTGTGTGTACTGCTATAGGCTGTACACTGAGCCATATTAAGGTGTGTTTCTTGGTGTGTGTGTGCGGGTATAGGCTATACATTGACTCACATTGAGCCATGTGTTTGTATGTGCTACTATACGCTATTCATTGAGTCTCAGTGAGCCATTGTTGTGTGTGTCTGTTTACTTGTATGGGCTTGGCATTGAGTAACAGAGAGGTGTTTGTGTGTGTTTGTGTGTCTGTGTGGTGGTATAAACTGCATTGAGTCACACGGCGGTGTGTGTGAGAGTGTGTGTGTGTGCAGGTAGAGGCTGGTATTGAACCACAGTGAGCCGTGTGTGTGTGTGCTGGAATAGGCAGAGCATTGAGTCTCAGGTGTGTGTATGTGTGTGTGTATGCTGGTATGGTCTCTGCATTGATTCACTAAGGTGTGTTGTGTGTGTATGTACATGGAGCTGAAGACTGTACACTGATTCACAGTGAGCTGTGTGTGTATGTGTGTGTGTGTGTGATGGTATGGGCTTTGCATTGAGTCACTGAGGTGTGTGTCTGTGTGTGTATACCTGGAGCTACAGACTGTGCACTGATTCACAATGAGCCATGTGTGAATGTGTGTATGTGATAGTATAGGGTGTTCATAGAGTCACAATGAGCCGTGCATATGTGTCTTTGCATGGGTGTTGTGGTATAGGCTGTGCATTGTGTCACAGTGACTGTGCGTGTGTGTGTGTGTGTGTTTGTGATGGTATAGTACATGCATTGTATCAGAGAGAGCCATGCATGCGTCTCTGTGTGTGTGTGCTGGCATAGGCATTACATTGTGTCACAGTGAGCCATGTGTTTGTATGCTGGTGGAGACTCTGCATTGAGTCACAGTAAGACTTGTGTGTGTGCCAGTACAGGCTGTGCAAGGAGTCAGTGAGTCATATATGTGTGTGTGTGTGTGTGTGTGTGCTGATATATGAAGTGCATTGAGTCCAAGTGAATCATGTATGTTTGTGTGTGTTTGTGGGTGCTGCTATAGGTGGTTCACTGAGTCACAGTCAGGTATGTGTGAGTGTTTGTGTGTTCTTGTATAGGCTGTGCATTGATTCACAGTGAGGCATGTGTGTAAGCTGGTACAGGAGGTGCATTGAGTCACAGTGATGGTTGTGTTTGTGTGTGTGTGTGTGCTGCAGTAGGCTGTGTATTGAGTCACAGAAATTGGGTCTTTTTGTGTGTATGTGCATGTACAGGCTGCGGTTTGAGTCACAGTGATGGGTGTCTCTGTGTGGTGTTATAGGCTGTGCATTGAATCACAGCCCTGTGTTAGTGTTGTGTATTTGGTGCTGTAGAGTCTGCATGAGTCACAGTAAGGTGTGTGTGTGTGCTGCTATATGCTGAGAATTGGGTCACACCTAGGTGAGTGTATGTGTATGTGTATGCTGATATGGGATTTGCATTGAATCACTGAACGGTGTGTGTTTGTGTGTGTGTGTACTTTAATAGTCTGTACACTGAGACATGTTAAGGTGTGTTTCTGTGTGTGTGTGTGCGGGTATAGGCTATGCATTGACTCACATTGAGCCATGTGTTTGTATGTGCTAGTATACACTGTTCATTGAGTCTCAGTGAGCCTTTGTTTTGTGTGTCTGTTTACTTGTATGGGCTTGGCATTGAGTCTCAGACAGGTGTGTGTGTGTGTCTGTGTGTCTGTGTGGTGGTATCATCTGCATTGAGTCACACGGCAGTGTGTGTGAGAGTGTGTGTGTGTGCAGGTACAGGCTGGTATTGAATGACAGTGAGCCGTGTGTGTGCCTGTGTGTGTGTGTGTGCTGGAATAGGCAGAGCATTGAGTCTCAGGTGTGTGTATGTGTGTGTTTATGCTGGTATGGTCTCTGCATTGATTCACTAAGGTGTGTTGTGTGTGTATGTACATGGAGCTGAAGACTGTACACTGATTCACAGTGAGCTGTGTGTGTATGTGTGTGTGTGTGTGATGGTATGGGCTTTGCATTGAGTCACTGAGGTGTGTGTCTGTGTGTGTATACCTGGAACTACAGACTGTGCACTGATTCACAATGAGCCATGTGTGAATGTGTGTATGTGATAGTATAGGGTGTGCATAGAGTCACAAAGAGCCGTGCATATGTGTCTTTGCATGGGTGTTGTGGTATAGGGTCTGCGTTGTGTCACAGTGACTGTGCGTGTGTGTGTGTTTGTGATGGTATAGTACGTGCATTGAATCAGAGAGAGCCATGCATGTGTCTCTGTGTGTGTGTGCTGGCATAGGCATTACATTGAGTCACAGTGAGCCATGTGTTTGTATGCTGGTGTAGACTCTGCATTGAGTCACAGTAAGCCTTGTGTGTGTGCCAGTACAGGCTGTGCATTGAGTCAGTGAGTCATATGTGTGTTTGTGTTTGTGTGTGTGTGTGCTGGTTTAGGCAGTGCATTGAGTCCAATGAGCAGTGTATGTTTGTGTGTGTGTGCTGCTATAGGTGGTTCACTGAGTCACAGTCAGGTATGTGTGAGTGAGTGTTTGTGTGTTCTTCTATAGGCTGTGCATTGATTCACAGTGAGCTCTGTGTGTATGGTGGTATAGGCGGTGCATTGAATCACAGTGATGGTTGTTTTTCTGTGTGTATGCTGCAGTAGGCTGTGAATTGAGTCACAGAAGGTGGGTCTTTGTGTGTGTATGTGCAGGTACAAGCTGCAGTTCGAGTCACAGTGATGGGTGTCTCTGTGTGATGTTATAGGCTGTGCATTGAATCACAGCGAGCCGTATTAGTGTGTGTACGTGTATTTGTGTATGCGTGTGTGTGTGTGATGGTACAGGCTGAACATTGAGTCACTGAGGTGTGCATGTGTGTATGTGGTGTTACAGACTGTTCGTTAGGTCAAACTGAGCAATATGTGTGTGTAGGGGGGTGTGTGTACAGTTATTTGCTGTGCACTGTGTCACAGTGAACCATGTGTGTGTGGGGAGCTGGTATAGTCAGAGCACTGAGTCACAGTTGAATGTGTGGGAGTTGTTTGTGTATGTGTGTGTGTATTTGCTGGTGTAGACTGTGCATTGAGTCACAATGAGTAGTGCGGTGTGTGTGTGCTGTGATGGTGTGGACTGTGGTTTTATCCACTTTGACCTGAACGGCTGTGTGTGTTTGTGTGTTTGTGTGTGTGTGTGTGCTGGCACTAGATGACAATTGAGACAGAATGGGCTGTGTGTCTGTGTGTGTGCTGGTATAGACTCTGTATTGAGTCACTGTGAGCTGTGTGTGTATGTGTGTGCTCGTATAGGCTGTGCATTGAGTCACAGTGAGGTGTTTGTGTGTGTGTGTGCTGGTACAGGAAGCGTTTTGAGTCACAGTCTCGTGTGTGTGTGTGTGCATGTGAGTTTGTGTGCTGGTATGGGCTTTATTGTGCTGGTATGGGCTTTATTGACTCATGGGTGTGTGTGTGAGTGTGGGTGATACAGACTGCATTGAGTCACAGTGCGCTGTGTGTGTGTGTGCTGGTATAGGCGATTTATTGAGTACGAGTGAGCCATGTGTGAGTGCGTGTTGGTGTGTGTGTGTGTGTACTGGTATAGGCTGTGCATTGAGTCACAGTGAGGCCTGCATCTGTGCATGTCTGTGTTTGTGTGTGTGTGTTTGCTGGTATAGGCTGAGCTTTGAATCACTCTGAGGTGTGTGTGCATGTGCTGGTAAAATTGTGCCTTGATTCACTGTGCCATGTGAGTGTGTGTGCACGCTGGTATAGGTTGTGCATTGAGTCAGAGTGGGAGGTGTGTGTGTCTGTGTGTTCTGGTATAGGCTGACAATTGAGGCACACTGAGGTCTGTGTGCACATGTGTGTATATGTGTGCTGGTACAGCCTGCTCATTGAGTCATATTGAGTTTTTTGTGTGTGTGTGTGCAGGTAGAGGCAGCACATTGAGTCACAGTGAGGTGTATGTGTGTGATGTTATATGCTATGCACTGATTCATAGGGAGGTTTGTGTCTGTGTGTGTGCACTTTCTAGTTTAGGATTTGCATTGAATCACACTGAGCTGTGTTTTTGAGTGTCAGTATGTGTGCGTGTGTGGAGGTATGGGCTGTGGATTGACTCACATTTTGCCGTATATGCTTCTCTGTGTGTGTATGTCTGCTAGCATATCCTGTGCACTAAGTCACAGGGAGCCATGTGTGTGTGTGTGTGTGTGTCCTGGTACAGAGTGTGCATTGATTCACAGTCAGCCATGTGTGTGTGTGTGTGAGTGCACTGGTATAGGATGTGCAGTGAGTCAGAGTGATGTGTGTGTGTGTCTGCATGTTCTGTATAGGCTGACCATTGTGTAACATTGAGGGTGTGTGTGTGTGTGTGCTGGTATAGGCTGCATATTTTGTCACAGTGAGCTCTGTGTGTGTGTATGTGTAGGTACAGGCTGTGCATTGAGTCACAGTGTGGGGTGTGTGTGTGATGTTATATTCTGTGCACTAGGACAGAGTGAGCCGTGTGTGTGTGCTGGTATAATCTGAACATTGAGTCACAGTGTGGTGTGGTGTGTGTGCCTTTGCTGGTATGGACTGTGCATTGAATCCCAGCCCTGTGTTAGTGTTTGTGTATTTGGTGCTGTAGAGTCTGCATGAGTCACAGTAAGATGTGTGTGTGTGTACTGCTATAGGCTGTACACTGAGCCATATTAAGGTGTGTTTCTGTGTGTGTGTGTGCGGGTATAGGCTATACATTGACTCACATTGAGCCATGTGTTTGTATGTGCTACTATACGCTATTCATTGAGTCTCAGTGAGCCATTGTTGTGTGTGTCTGTTTACTTGTATGGGCTTGGCATTGAGTCACAGAGAGGTGTTTGTGTGTGTTTGTGTGTCTGTGTGGTGGTATAAACTGCATTGAGTCACACGGCGGTGTGTGTGACAGTGTGTGTGTGTGCAGGTAGAGGCTGGTATTGAACCACAGTGAGCCGTGTGTGTGTGTGCTGGAATAGGCAGAGCATTGAGTCTCAGGTGTGTGTATGTGTGTGTGTATGCTGGTATGGTCTCTGCATTGATTCACTAAGGTGTGTTGTGTGTGTATGTACATGGAGCTGAAGACTGTACACTGATTCACAGTGAGCTGTGTGTGTATGTGTGTGTGTGTGTGATGGTATGGGCTTTGCATTGAGTCACTGAGGTGTGTGTCTGTGTGTGTATACCTGGAACTACAGACTGTGCACTGATTCACAATGAGCCATGTGTGAATGTGTGTATGTGATAGTATAGGGTGTTCATAGAGTCACAATGAGCCGTGCATATGTGTCTTTGCATGGGTGTTGTGGTATAGGCTGTGCATTGTGTCACAGTGACTGTGCGTGTGTGTGTGTGTGTGTTTGTGATGGTATAGTACATGCATTGTATCAGAGAGAGCCATGCATGCGTCTCTGTGTGTGTGTGCTGGCATAGGCATTACATTGTGTCACAGTGAGCCATGTGTTTGTATGCTGGTGGAGACTCTGCATTGAGTCGCAGTAAGACTTGTGTGTGTGCCAGTACAGGCTGTGCAAGGAGTCAGTGAGTCATATATGTGTGTGTGTGTGTGTGTGTGTGCTGATATATGAAGTGCATTGAGTCCAAGTGAATCATGTATGTTTGTGTGTGTTTGTGGGTGCTGCTATAGGTGGTTCACTGAGTCACAGTCAGGTATGTGTGAGTGTTTGTGTGTTCTTGTATAGGCTGTGCATTGATTCACAGTGAGGCATGTGTGTAAGCTGGTACAGGAGGTGCATTGAGTCACAGTGATGGTTGTGTTTGTGTGTGTGTGTGTGCTGCAGTAGGCTGTGTATTGAGTCACAGAAAGTGGGTCTTTGTGTGTGTATGTGCATGTACAGGCTGCGGTTTGAGTCACAGTGATGGGTGTCTCTGTGTGGTGTTATAGGCTGTGCATTGAATCACAGCCCTGTGTTAGTGTTGTGTATTTGGTGCTGTAGAGTCTGCATGAGTCACAGTAAGGTGTGTGTGTGTGCTGCTATATGCTGAGAATTGGGTCACACCTAGGTGAGTGTATGTGTATGTGTATGCTGATATGGGATTTGCATTGAATCACTGAACGGTGTGTGTTTGTGTGTGTGTGTACTTTAATAGTCTGTACACTGAGACATGTTAAGGTGTGTTTCTGTGTGTGTGTGTGTGGGTATAGGCTATGCATTGACTCACATTGAGCCATGTGTTTGTATGTGCTAGTATACACTGTTCATTGAGTCTCAGTGAGCCTTTGTTTTGTGTGTCTGTTTACTTGTATGGGCTTGGCATTGAGTCTCAGACAGGTGTGTGTGTGTGTCTGTGTGTCTGTGTGGTGGTATCATCTGCATTGAGTCACACGGCAGTGTGTGTGAGAGTGTGTGTGTGTGCAGGTACAGGCTGGTATTGAATGACAGTGAGCCGTGTGTGTGCCTGTGTGTGTGTGTGTGCTGGAATAGGCAGAGCATTGAGTCTCAGGTGTGTGTATGTGTGTGTTTATGCTGGTATGGTCTCTGCATTGATTCACTAAGGTGTGTTGTGTGTGTATGTACATGGAGCTGAAGACTGTACACTGATTCACAGTGAGCTGTGTGTGTATGTGTGTGTGTGTGTGATGGTATGGGCTTTGCATTGAGTCACTGAGGTGTGTGTCTGTGTGTGTATACCTGGAACTACAGACTGTGCACTGATTCACAATGAGCCATGTGTGAATGTGTGTATGTGATAGTATAGGGTGTGCATAGAGTCACAAAGAGCCGTGCATATGTGTCTTTGCATGGGTGTTGTGGTATAGGGTCTGCGTTGTGTCACAGTGACTGTGCGTGTGTGTGTGTTTGTGATGGTATAGTACGTGCATTGAATCAGAGAGAGCCATGCATGTGTCTCTGTGTGTGTGTGCTGGCATAGGCATTACATTGAGTCACAGTGAGCCATGTGTTTGTATGCTGGTGTAGACTCTGCATTGAGTCACAGTAAGCCTTGTGTGTGTGCCAGTACAGGCTGTGCATTGAGTCAGTGAGTCATATGTGTGTTTGTGTTTGTGTGTGTGTGTGCTGGTTTAGGCAGTGCATTGAGTCCAATGAGCAGTGTATGTTTGTGTGTGTGTGCTGCTATAGGTGGTTCACTGAGTCACAGTCAGGTATGTGTGAGTGAGTGTTTGTGTGTTCTTCTATAGGCTGTGCATTGATTCACAGTGAGCTCTGTGTGTATGGTGGTATAGGCGGTGCATTGAATCACAGTGATGGTTGTTTTTCTGTGTGTATGCTGCAGTAGGCTGTGAATTGAGTCACAGAAGGTGGGTCTTTGTGTGTGTATGTGCAGGTACAAGCTGCAGTTCGAGTCACAGTGATGGGTGTCTCTGTGTGATGTTATAGGCTGTGCATTGAATCACAGCGAGCCGTATTAGTGTGTGTACGTGTATTTGTGTATGCGTGTGTGTGTGTGATGGTACAGGCTGAACATTGAGTCACTGAGGTGTGCATGTGTGTATGTGGTGTTACAGACTGTTCGTTAGGTCAAACTGAGCAATATGTGTGTGTAGGGGGGTGTGTGTACAGTTATTTGCTGTGCACTGTGTCACAGTGAACCATGTGTGTGTGGGGAGCTGGTATAGTCAGAGCACTGAGTCACAGTTGAATGTGTGGGAGTTGTTTGTGTATGTGTGTGTGTATTTGCTGGTGTAGACTGTGCATTGAGTCACAATGAGTAGTGCGGTGTGTGTGTGCTGTGATGGTGTGGACTGTGGTTTTATCCACTTTGACCTGAACGGCTGTGTGTGTTTGTGTGTTTGTGTGTGTGTGTGTGCTGGCACTAGATGACAATTGAGACAGAATGGGCTGTGTGTCTGTGTGTGTGCTGGTATAGACTCTGTATTGAGTCACTGTGAGCTGTGTGTGTATGTGTGTGCTCGTATAGGCTGTGCATTGAGTCACAGTGAGGTGTTTGTGTGTGTGTGTGCTGGTACAGGAAGCGTTTTGAGTCACAGTCTCGTGTGTGTGTGTGTGCATGTGAGTTTGTGTGCTGGTATGGGCTTTATTGTGCTGGTATGGGCTTTATTGACTCATGGGTGTGTGTGTGAGTGTGGGTGATACAGACTGCATTGAGTCACAGTGCGCTGTGTGTGTGTGTGCTGGTATAGGCGATTTATTGAGTACCAGTGAGCCATGTGTGAGTGCGTGTTGGTGTGTGTGTGTGTGTACTGGTATAGGCTGTGCATTGAGTCACAGTGAGGCCTGCATCTGTGCATGTCTGTGTTTGTGTGTGTGTGTTTGCTGGTATAGGCTGAGCTTTGAATCACTCTGAGGTGTGTGTGCATGTGCTGGTAAAATTGTGCCTTGATTCACTGTGCCATGTGAGTGTGTGTGCACGCTGGTATAGGTTGTGCATTGAGTCAGAGTGGGAGGTGTGTGTGTCTGTGTGTTCTGGTATAGGCTGACAATTGAGGCACACTGAGGTCTGTGTGCACATGTGTGTATATGTGTGCTGGTACAGCCTGCTCATTGAGTCATATTGAGTTTTTTGTGTGTGTGTGTGCAGGTAGAGGCAGCACATTGAGTCACAGTGAGGTGTATGTGTGTGATGTTATATGCTATGCACTGATTCATAGGGAGGTTTGTGTCTGTGTGTGTGCACTTTCTAGTTTAGGATTTGCATTGAATCACACTGAGCTGTGTTTTTGAGTGTCAGTATGTGTGCGTGTGTGGAGGTATGGGCTGTGGATTGACTCACATTTTGCCGTATGTGCTTCTCTGTGTGTGTATGTCTGCTAGCATATCCTGTGCACTAAGTCACAGGGAGCCATGTGTGTGTGTGTGTGTGTGTCCTGGTACAGAGTGTGCATTGATTCACAGTCAGCCATGTGTGTGTGTGTGTGAGTGCACTGGTATAGGATGTGCAGTGAGTCAGAGTGATGTGTGTGTGTGTCTGCATGTTCTGTATAGGCTGACCATTGTGTAACATTGAGGGTGTGTGTGTGTGTGTGCTGGTATAGGCTGCATATTTTGTCACAGTGAGCTCTGTGTGTGTGTATGTGTAGGTACAGGCTGTGCATTGAGTCACAGTGTGGGGTGTGTGTGTGATGTTATATTCTGTGCACTAGGACAGAGTGAGCCGTGTGTGTGTGCTGGTATAATCTGAACATTGAGTCACAGTGTGGTGTGGTGTGTGTGCCTTTGCTGGTATGGACTGTGCATTGAATCCCAGCCCTGTGTTAGTGTTTGTGTATTTGGTGCTGTAGAGTCTGCATGAGTCACAGTAAGATGTGTGTGTGTGTACTGCTATAGGCTGTACACTGAGCCATATTAAGGTGTGTTTCTGTGTGTGTGTGTGCGGGTATAGGCTATACATTGACTCACATTGAGCCATGTGTTTGTATGTGCTACTATACGCTATTCATTGAGTCTCAGTGAGCCATTGTTGTGTGTGTCTGTTTACTTGTATGGGCTTGGCATTGAGTCACAGAGAGGTGTTTGTGTGTGTTTGTGTGTCTGTGTGGTGGTATAAACTGCATTGAGTCACACGGCGGTGTGTGTGAGAGTGTGTGTGTGTGCAGGTACAGGCTGGTATTGAACCACAGTGAGCCGTGTGTGTGTGTGCTGGAATAGGCCGAGCATTGAGTCTCAGGTGTGTGTATGTGTGTGTGTATGCTGGTATGGTCTCTGCATTGATTCACTAAGGTGTGTTGTGTGTGTATGTACATGGAGCTGAAGACTGTACACTGATTCACAGTGAGCTGTGTGTGTATGTGTGTGTGTGTGTGATGGTATGGGCTTTGCATTGAGTCACTGAGGTGTGTGTCTGTGTGTGTATACCTGGAACTACAGACTGTGCACTGATTCACAATGAGCCATGTGTGAATGTGTGTATGTGATAGTATAGGGTGTTCATAGAGTCACAATGAGCCGTGCATATGTGTCTTTGCATGGGTGTTGTGGTATAGGCTGTGCATTGTGTCACAGTGACTGTGCGTGTGTGTGTGTGTGTGTTTGTGATGGTATAGTACATGCATTGTATCAGAGAGAGCCATGCATGCGTCTCTGTGTGTGTGTGCTGGCATAGGCATTACATTGTGTCACAGTGAGCCATGTGTTTGTATGCTGGTGGAGACTCTGCATTGAGTCGCAGTAAGACTTGTGTGTGTGCCAGTACAGGCTGTGCAAGGAGTCAGTGAGTCATATATGTGTGTGTGTGTGTGTGTGTGTGCTGATATATGAAGTGCATTGAGTCCAAGTGAATCATGTATGTTTGTGTGTGTTTGTGGGTGCTGCTATAGGTGGTTCACTGAGTCACAGTCAGGTATGTGTGAGTGTTTGTGTGTTCTTGTATAGGCTGTGCATTGATTCACAGTGAGGCATGTGTGTAAGCTGGTACAGGAGGTGCATTGAGTCACAGTGATGGTTGTGTTTGTGTGTGTGTGTGTGCTGCAGTAGGCTGTGTATTGAGTCACAGAAAGTGGGTCTTTGTGTGTGTATGTGCATGTACAGGCTGCGGTTTGAGTCACAGTGATGGGTGTCTCTGTGTGGTGTTATAGGCTGTGCATTGAATCACAGCCCTGTGTTAGTGTTGTGTATTTGGTGCTGTAGAGTCTGCATGAGTCACAGTAACGTGTGTGTGTGTGCTGCTATATGCTGAGAATTGAGTCACACCTAGGTGAGTGTATGTGTATGTGTATGCTGATATGGGATTTGCATTGAATCACTGAACGGTGTGTGTTTGTGTGTGTGTGTACTGCTATAGTCTGTACACTGAGACATGTTAAGGTGTGTTTCTCTGTGTGTGTGTGCGGGTATAGGCTATGCATTGACTCACATTGAGCCATGTGTTTGTATGTGCTAGTATACACTGTTCATTGAGTCTCAGTGAGCCTTTGTTTTGTGTGTCTGTTTACTTGTATGGGCTTGGCATTGAGTCTCAGACAGGTGTGTGTGTGTGTCTGTGTGTCTGTGTGGTGGTATCATCTGCATTGAGTCACACGGCAGTGTGTGTGAGAGTGTGTGTGTGTGCAGGTAGAGGCTGGTATTGAATGACAGTGAGCCGTGTGTGTGCCTGTGTGTGTGTGTGTGCTGGAATAGGCAGAGCATTGAGTCTCAGGTGTGTGTATGTGTGTGTGTATGCTGGTATGGTCTCTGCATTGATTCACTAAGGTGTGTTGTGTGTGTATGTACATGGAGCTGAAGACTGTACACTGATTCACAGTGAGCTGTGTGTGTATGTGTGTGTGTGTGTGATGGTATGGGCTTTGCATTGAGTCACTGAGGTGTGTGTCTGTGTGTGTATACGTGGAACTACAGACTGTGCACTGATTCACAATGAGCCATGTGTGAATGTGTGTATGTGATAGTATAGGGTGTGCATAGAGTCACAAAGAGCCGTGCATATGTGTCTTTGCATGGGTGTTGTGGTATAGGGTCTGCGTTGTGTCACAGTGACTGTGCGTGTGTGTGTGTTTGTGATGGTATAGTACGTGCATTGAATCAGAGAGAGCCATGCATGTGTCTCTGTGTGTGTGTGCTGGCATAGGCATTACATTGAGTCACAGTGAGCCATGTGTTTGTATGCTGGTGTAGACTCTGCATTGAGTCACAGTAAGCCTTGTGTGTGTGCCAGTACAGGCTGTGCATTGAGTCAGTGAGTCATATGTGTGTGTGTTTGTGTGTGTGTGTGCTGGTTTAGGCAGTGCATTGAGTCCAATGAGCAGTGTATGTTTGTGTGTGTGTGTGTGTGCTGCTATAGGTGGTTCACTGAGTCACAGTCAGGTATGTGTGAGTGAGTGTTTGTGTGTTCTTCTATAGGCTGTGCATTGATTCACAGTGAGCTCTGTGTGTATGGTGGTATAGGCGGTGCATTGAATCACAGTGATGGTTGTTTTTCTGTGTGTATGCTGCAGTAGGCTGTGAATTGAGTCACAGAAGGTGGGTCTTTGTGTGCGTATGTGCAAGTACAAGCTGCAGTTCGAGTCACAGTGATGGGTGTCTCTGTGTGATGTTATAGGCTGTGCATTGAATCACAGCGAGCCGTATTAGTGTGTGTACGTGTATTTGTGTATGCGTGTGTGTGTGTGATGGTACAGGCTGAACATTGAGTCACTGAGGTGTGCATGTGTGTATGTGGTGTTACAGACTGTTCGTTAGGTCAAACTGAGCAATATGTGTGTGTAGGGGTGTGTGTGTACAGTTATTTGCTGTGCACTGAGTCACAGTGAACCATGTGTGTGTGGGGAGCTGGTATAGTCAGAGCACTGAGTCACAGTTGAATGTGTGGGAGTTGTTTGTGTATGTGTGTGTGTATTTGCTGGTGTAGACTGTGCATTGAGTCACAGTGAGTAGTGCGGTGTGTGTGTGCTGTGATGGTGTGGACTGTGGTTTTATCCACTTTGACCTGAACGGCTGTGTGTGTTTGTGTGTTTGTGTGTGTGTGTGTGTGCTGGCACTAGATGATAATTGAGACAGAGTGGGCTGTGTGTCTGTGTGTGCGCTGGTATAGACTCTGTATTGAGTCACTGTGAGCTGTGTGTGTATGTGTGTGCTCGTATAGGCTGTGCATTGAGTCACAGTGAGGTGTTTGTGTGTGTGTGTGCTGGTACAGGAAGCGTTTTGAGTCACAGTCTCGTGTGTGTGTGTGTGCATGTGAGTTTGTGTGCTGGTATGGGCTTTATTGTGCTGGTATGGGATTTATTGACTCATGGGTGTGTGTGTGAGTGTGGGTGATACAGACTGCATTGAGTCACAGTGCGCTGTGTGTGTGTGTGCTGGTATAGGCGATTTATTGAGTACGAGTGAGCCATGTGTGAGTGCGTGTTGGTGTGTGTGTGTGTGTACTGGTATAGGCTGTGCATTGAGTCACAGTGAGGCCTGCATCTGTGCATGTCTGTGTTTGTGTGTGTGTGTTTGCTGGTATAGGCTGAGCTTTGAATCACTCTGAGGTGTGTGTGCATGTGCTGGTAAAATTGTGCCTTGATTCACTGTGCCATGTGAGTGTGTGTGCACGCTGGTATAGGTTGTGCATTGAGTCAGAGTGGGAGGTGTGTGTGTCTGTGTGTTCTGGTATAGGCTGACAATTGAGGCACACTGAGGTCTGTGTGCACATGTGTGTATATGTGTGCTGGTACAGCCTGCTCATTGAGTCATATTGAGTTTTGTGTGTGTGTGTGTGCAGGTAGAGGCAGCACATTGAGTCACAGTGCAGTGTATGTGTGTGATGTTATATGCTATGCACTGATTCATAGGGAGGTTTGTGTCTGTGTGTGTGCACTTTCTAGTTTAGGATTTGCATTGAATCACACTGAGCTGTGTTTTTGAGTGTCAGTATGTGTGCGTGTGTGGAGGTATGGGCTGTGGATTGACTCACATTTTGCCGTATGTGCTTCTCTGTGTGTGTATGTCTGCTAGCATATCCTGTGCACTAAGTCACAGGGAGCCGTGTGTGTGTGTGTGTGTGTGTGTCCTGGTACAGAGTGTGCATTGATTCACAGTCAGCCATGTGTGTGTGTGTGTGAGTGCACTGGTATAGGATGTGCAGTGAGTCAGAGTGCTGTGTGTGTGTGTCTGCATGTTCTGATATAGGCTGACCATTGTGTAACATTGAGGGTGTGTGTGTGTGTGTGCTGGTATAGGCTGCATATTTTGTCACAGTGAGCTGTGTGTGTGTGTATGTGTAGGTACAGGCTGTGCATTGAGTCACAGTGTGGGGTGTGTGTGTGATGTTATATTCTGTGCACTAGGACAGAGTGAGCCGTGTGTGTGTGCTGGTATAATCTGAACATTGAGTCACAGTGTGGTGTGGTGTGTGTGCCTTTGCTGGTATGGACTGTGCATTGAATCCTAGCCCTGTGTTAGTGTTTGTGTATTTGGTGCTGTAGAGTCTGCATGAGTCACAGTAAGATGTGTGTGTGTGTACTGCTATAGGCTGTACACTGAGCCATATTAAGGTGTGTTTCTGTGTGTGTGTGTGTGGGTATAGGCTATACATTGACTCACATTGAGCCATGTGTTTGTATGTGCTACTATACGCTATTCATTGAGTCTCAGTGAGCCATTGTTGTGTGTGTCTGTTTACTTGTATGGGCTTGGCATTGAGTCACAGAGAGGTGTTTGTGTGTGTTTGTGTGTCTGTGTGGTGGTATAAACTGCATTGAGTCACACGGCGGTGTGTGTGACAGTGTGTGTGTGTGCAGGTAGAGGCTGGTATTGAACCACAGTGAGCCGTGTGTGTGTGTGCTGGAATAGGCAGAGCATTGAGTCTCAGGTGTGTGTATGTGTGTGTGTATGCTGGTATGGTCTCTGCATTGATTCACTAAGGTGTGTTGTGTGTGTATGTACATGGAGCTGAAGACTGTACACTGATTCACAGTGAGCTGTGTGTGTATGTGTGTGTGTGTGTGATGGTATGGGCTTTGCATTGAGTCACTGAGGTGTGTGTCTGTGTGTGTATACCTGGAACTACAGACTGTGCACTGATTCACAATGAGCCATGTGTGAATGTGTGTATGTGATAGTATAGGGTGTGCATAGAGTCACAAAGAGCCGTGCATATGTGTCTTTGCATGGGTGTTGTGGTATAGGGTCTGCGTTGTGTCACAGTGACTGTGCGTGTGTGTGTGTTTGTGATGGTATAGTACGTGCATTGAATCAGAGAGAGCCATGCATGTGTCTCTGTGTGTGTGTGCTGGCATAGGCATTACATTGAGTCACAGTGAGCCATGTGTTTGTATGCTGGTGTAGACTCTGCATTGAGTCACAGTAAGCCTTGTGTGTGTGCCAGTACAGGCTGTGCATTGAGTCAGTGAGTCATATGTGTGTGTGTTTGTGTGTGTGTGTGCTGGTTTAGGCAGTGCATTGAGTCAAATGAGCAGTGTATGTTTGTGTGTGTGTGTGTGTGCTGCTATAGGTGGTTCACTGAGTCACAGTCAGGTATGTGTGAGTGTTTGTGTGTTCTTCTATAGGCTGTGCATTGATTCACAGTGAGCTCTGTGTGTATGGTGGTATAGGCGGTGCATTGAATCACAGTGATGGTTGTGTTTGTGTGTGTGTGTATGCTGCAGTAGGCTGTGAATTGAGTCACAGAAGGTGGGTCTTTGTGTGTGTATGTGCAGGTACAAGCTGCAGTTCGAGTCACAGTGATGGGTGTCTCTGTGTGATGTTATAGGCTGTGCATTGAATCACAGCCCAGTGTTTGTGTTGTGTATTTGGTGCTGTAGAGTCTGCATGAGTCACAGTAAGGTGTGTGTGTGTGCTGCTATATGCTGAGAATTGAGTCACACCTAGGTGAGTGTATGTGTATGTGTATGCTGATATGGGATTTGCATTGAATCACTGAACGGTGTGTGTTTGTGTGTGTGTGTACTTTAATAGTCTGTACACTGAGACATGTTAAGGTGTGTTTCTGTGTGTGTGTGTGCGGGTATAGGCTATGCATTGACTCACATTGAGCCATGTGTTTGTATGTGCTAGTATACACTGTTCATTGAGTCTCAGTGAGCCTTTGTTTTGTGTGTCTGTTTACTTGTATGGGTTTGGCATTGAGTCTCAGACAGGTGTGTGTGTGTGTCTGTGTGGTGGTATCATCTGCATTGAGTCACAGGGCAGTGTGTGTGAGAGTGTGTGTGTGTGCAGTTACAGGCTGGTATTGAATGACAGTGAGCCGTGTGTGTGCCTGTGTGTGTGTGTGTGCTGGAATAGGCAGAGCATTGAGTCTCAGGTGTGTGTATGTGTGTGTGTATGCTGGTATGGTCTCTGCATTGATTCACTAAGGTGTGTTGTGTGTGTATGTACATGGAGCTGAAGACTGTACACTGATTCACAGTGAGCTGTGTGTGTATGTGTGTGTGTGTGTGATGGTATGGGCTTTGCATTGAGTCACTGAGGTGTGTGTCTGTGTGTGTATACCTGGAACTACAGACTGTGCACTGATTCACAATGAGCCATGTGTGAATGTGTGTATGTGATAGTATAGGGTGTGCATAGAGTCACAAAGAGCCGTGCATATGTGTCTTTGCATGGGTGTTGTGGTATAGGGTCTGCGTTGTGTCACAGTGACTGTGCATGTGTGTGTGTTTGTGATGGTATAGTACGTGCATTGAATCAGAGAGAGCCATGCATGTGTCTCTGTGTGTGTGTGCTGGCATAGGCATTACATTGAGTCACAGTGAGCCATGTGTTTGTATGCTGGTGTAGACTCTGCATTGAGTCACAGTAAGCCTTGTGTGTGTGCCAGTACAGGCTGTGCATTGAGTCAGTGAGTCATATGTGTGTGTGTGTTTGTGTGTGTGTGTGCTGGTTTAGGCAGTGCATTGAGTCCAATGAGCAGTGTATGTTTGTGTGTGTGTGTGTGTGCTGCTATAGGTGGTTCACTGAGTCACAGTCAAGTATGTGTGAGTGAGTGTTTGTGTGTTCTTCTATAGGCTGTGCATTGATTCACAGTGAGCTCTGTGTGTATGGTGGTATAGGCGGTGCATTGAATCACAGTGATGGTTGTTTTTCTGTGTGTATGCTGCAGTAGGCTGTGAATTGAGTCACAGAAGGTGGGTCTTTGTGTGTGTATGTGCAGGTACAAGCTGCAGTTCGAGTCACAGTGATGGGTGTCTCTGTGTGATGTTATAGGCTGTGCATTGAATCACAGCGAGCCGTATTAGTGTGTGTACGTGTATTTGTGTATGCGTGTGTGTGTGTGATGGTACAGGCTGAACATTGAGTCACTGAGGTGTGCATGTGTGTATGTGGTGTTACAGACTGTTCGTTAGGTCAAACTGAGCAATATGTGTGTGTAGGGGTGTGTGTGTACAGTTATTTGCTGTGCACTGAGTCACAGTGAACCATGTGTGTGTGGGGAGCTGGTATAGTCAGAGCACTGAGTCACAGTTGAATGTGTGGGAGTTGTTTGTGTATGTGTGTGTGTATTTGCTGGTGTAGACTGTGCATTGAGTCACAGTCAGTAGTGCAGTGTGTGTGTGCTGTGATGGTGTGGACTGTGGTTTTATCCACTTTGACCTGAACGGCTGTGTGTGTTTGTGTGTTTGTGTGTGTGTGTGTGCTGGCACTAGATGACAGTTGAGACAGAGTGGGCTGTGTGTCTGTGTGTGCGCTGGTATAGACTCTGTATTGAGTCACTGTGAGCTGTGTGTGTATGTGTGTGCTCGTATAGGCTGTGCATTGAGTCACAGTGAGGTGTTTGTGTGTGTGTGTGCTGGTACAGGAAGCGTTTTGAGTCACAGTCTCGTGTGTGTGTGTGTGCATGTGAGTTTGTGTGCTGGTATGGGCTTTATTGTGCTGGTATGGGCTTTATTGACTCATGGGTGTGTGTGTGAGTGTGGGTGATACAGACTGCATTGAGTCACAGTGCGCTGTGTGTGTGTGTGCTGGTATAGGCGATTTATTGAGTACCAGTGAGCCATGTGTGAGTGCGTGTTGGTGTGTGTGTGTGTGTACTGGTATAGGCTGTGCATTGAGTCACAGTGAGGCCTGCATCTGTGCATGTCTGTGTTTGTGTGTGTGTGTTTGCTGGTATAGGCTGAGCTTTGAATCACTCTGAGGTGTGTGTGCATGTGCTGGTAAAATTGTGCCTTGATTCACTGTGCCATGTGAGTGTGTGTGCACGCTGGTATAGGTTGTGCATTGAGTCAGAGTGGGAGGTGTGTGTGTCTGTGTGTTCTGGTATAGGCTGACAATTGAGGCACACTGAGGTCTGTGTGCACATGTGTGTATATGTGTGCTGGTACAGCCTGCTCATTGAGTCATATTGAGTTTTTTTTGTGTGTGTGTGCAAGTAGAGGCAGCACATTGAGTCACAGTGAGGTGTATGTGTGTGATGTTATATGCTATGCACTGATTCATAGGGAGGTTTGTGTCTGTGTGTGTGCACTTTCTAGTTTAGGATTTGCATTGAATCACACTGAGCTGTGTTTTTGAGTGTCAGTATGTGTGCGTGTGTGGAGGTATGGGCTGTGGATTGACTCACATTTTGCCGTATGTGCTTCTCTGTGTGTGTATGTCTGCTAGCATATCCTGTGCACTGAGTCACAGGGAGCCATGTGTGTGTGTGTGTGTGTGTGTCCTGGTACAGAGTGTGCATTGATTCACAGTCAGCCATCTGTGTGTGTGTGTGAGTGCACTGGTATAGGATGTGCAGTGAGTCAGAGTGATGTGTGTGTGTGTCTGCATGTTCTGATATAGGCTGACCATTGTGTAACATTGAGGGTGTGTGTGTGTGTGTGTGCTGGTATAGGCTGCATATTTTGTCACAGTGAGCTGTGTGTGTGTGTATGTGTAGGTACAGGCTGTGCATTGAGTCACAGTGTGGGGTGTGTGTGTGATGTTATATTCTGTGCACTAGGACAGAGTGAGCCGTGTTTGTGTGCTGGTATAATCTGAACATTGAGTCACAGTGCGGTGTGGTGAGCGTGCCTTTGCTGGTATGGACTGTGCATTGAATCCCAGACCTGTGTTAGTGTTTGTGTATTTGGTGCTGTAGAGTCTGCATGAGTCACAGTAAGATGTGTGTGTGTGTACTGCTATAGGCTGTACACTGAGCCATATTAAAGTGTGTTTCTGTGTGTGTCTGTGCGGGTATAGGCTATGCATTGACTCACATTGAGCCATGTGTTTGTATGTGCTACTATACGCTATTCATTGAGTCTCAGTGAGCCATTGTTGTGTGTGTCTGTTTCCTTGTATGGGCTTGGCATTGAGTCACAGAGAGGTGTTTGTGTGTGTTTGTGTGTCTGTGTGGTGGTATAAACTGCATTGAGTCACACGGCGGTGTGTGTGAGAGTGTGTGTGTGTGCAGGTACAGGCTGGTATTGAACCACAGTGAGCCGTGTGTGTGTGTGCTGGAATAGGCAGAGCATTGAGTCTCCGGTGTGTGTATGTGTGTGTGTATGCTGGTATGGTCTCTGCATTGATTCACTAAGGTGTGTTGTGTGTGTATGTACATGGAGCTGAAGACTGTACACTGATTCACAGTGAGCTGTGTGTGTATGTGTGTGTGTGTGTGTGATGGTATGGGCTTTGCATTGAGTCACTGAGGTGTGTGTCTGTGTGTGTATACCTGGAACTACAGACTGTGCACTGATTCACAATGAGCCATGTGTGAATGTGTGTATGTGATAGTATAGGGTGTTCATAGAGTCACAATGAGCCGTGCATATGTGTCTTTGTATGGGTGTTGTGGTATAGGCTGTGCATTGTGTCACAGTGACTGTGCGTGTGTGTGTGTGTGTGT
This sequence comes from Pseudorca crassidens, assembly GCF_039906515.1. Taxonomy (NCBI): domain Eukaryota; kingdom Metazoa; phylum Chordata; class Mammalia; order Artiodactyla; family Delphinidae; genus Pseudorca; species Pseudorca crassidens. Next base: position 12,662,618 of record NC_090318.1, read on the forward strand.
TTGTGATGGTATAGTACATGCATTGTATCGGAGAGAGCCATGCATGCGTCTCTGTGTGTGTGTGCTGGCATAGGCATTACATTGTGTCACAGTGAGCCATGTGTTTGTATGCTGATGGAGACTCTGCATTGAGTCGCAGAAAGACTTGTGTGTGTGCCAGTAGAGGCTGTGCAAGGAGTCAGTGAGTCATATATGTGTGTGTGTGTGTGTGTGTGTGCTGATATATGAAGTGCATTGAGTCCAAGTGAATCATGTATGTTTGTGTGTGTTTGTGGGTGCTGCTATAGGTGGTTCACTGAGTCACAGTCAGGTATGTGTGAGTGTTTGTGTGTTCTTGTATAGGCTGTGCATTGATTCACAGTGATGCATGTGTGTAAGCTGGTACAGGAGGTGCATTGAGTCACAGTGATGGTTGTGTGTGTGTGTGTGTGTGTGCTGCAGTAGGCTGTGTATTGAGTCACAGAAAGTGGGTCTTTGTGTGTGTATGTGCATGTACAGGCTGCGGTTTGAGTCACAGTGATGGGTGTCTCTGTGTGGTGTTATAGGCTGTGCATTGAATCACAGCCCTGTGTTAGTGTTGTGTATTTGGTGCTGTAGAGTCTGCATGAGTCACAGTAAGGTGTGTGTGTGTGCTGCTATATGCTGAGAATTGAGTCACACCTAGGTGAGTGTATGTGTATGTGTATGCTGATATGGGATTTGCATTGAATCACTGAGCGGTGTGTGTTTGTGTGTGTGTGTACTGCTATAGTCTGTACACTGAGCCATGTTAAGGTGTGTTTCTGTGTGTGTGTGTGCGGGTATAGGCTATGCATTGACTCACATTGAGCCATGTGTTTGTATGTGCTAGTATACACTGTTCATTGAGTCTCAGTGAGCCTTTGTTTTGTGTGTCTGTTTACTTGTATGGGCTTGGCATTGAGTCTCAGACAGGTGTGTGTGTGTGTCTGTGTGTCTGTGTGGTGGTATCATCTGCATTGAGTCACACGGCAGTGTGTGTGAGAGTGTGTGTGTGTGCAGGTACAGGCTGGTATTGAATGACAGTGAGCCGTGTGTGTGCCTGTGTGTGTGTGTGTGCTGGAATAGGCAGAGCATTGAGTCTCAGGTGTGTGTATGTGTGTGTGTATGCTGGTATGGTCTCTGCATTGATTCACTAAGGTGTGTTGTGTGTGTATGAACATGGAGCTGAAGACTGTACACTGATTCACAGTGAGCTGTGTGTGTATGTGTGTGTGTGTGTGATGGTATGGGCTTTGCATTGAGTCACTGAGGTGTGTGTCTGTGTGTGTATACCTGGAACTACAGACTGTGCACTGATTCACAATGAGCCATGTGTGAATGTGTGTATGTGATAGTATAGGGTGTGCATAGAGTCACAAAGAGCCGTGCATATGTGTCTTTGCATGGGTGTTGTGGTATAGGGTCTGCGTTGTGTCACAGTGACTGTGCATGTGTGTGTGTTTGTGATGGTATAGTACGTGCATTGAATCAGAGAGAGCCATGCATGTGTCTCTGTGTGTGTGTGCTGGCATAGGCATTACATTGAGTCACAGTGAGCCATGTGTTTGTATGCTGGTGTAGACTCTGCATTGAGTCACAGTAAGCCTTGTGTGTGTGCCAGTACAGGCTGTGCATTGAGTCAGTGAGTCATATGTGTGTGTGTGTTTGTGTGTGTGTGTGCTGGTTTAGGCAGTGCATTGAGTCCAATGAGCAGTGTATGTTTGTGTGTGTGTGTGTGTGCTGCTATAGGTGGTTCACTGAGTCACAGTCAGGTATGTGTGAGTGAGTGTTTGTGTGTTCTTCTATAGGCTGTGCATTGATTCACAGTGAGCTCTGTGTGTATGGTGGTATAGGCGGTGCATTGAATCACAGTGATGGTTGTTTTTCTGTGTGTATGCTGCAGTAGGCTGTGAATTGAGTCACAGAAGGTGGGTCTTTGTGTGTGTATGTGCAGGTACAAGCTGCAGTTCGAGTCACAGTGATGGGTGTCTCTGTGTGATGTTATAGGCTGTGCATTGAATCACAGCGAGCCGTATTAGTGTGTGTACGTGTATTTGTGTATGCGTGTGTGTGTGTGATGGTACAGGCTGAACATTGAGTCACTGAGGTGTGCATGTGTGTATGTGGTGTTACAGACTGTTCGTTAGGTCAAACTGAGCAATATGTGTGTGTAGGGGTGTGTGTGTACAGTTATTTGCTGTGCACTGAGTCACAGTGAACCATGTGTGTGTGGGGAGCTGGTATAGTCAGAGCACTGAGTCACAGTTGAATGTGTGGGAGTTGTTTGTGTATGTGTGTGTGTATTTGCTGGTGTAGACTGTGCATTGAGTCACAGTGAGTAGTGCGGTGTGTGTGTGCTGTGATGGTGTGGACTGTGGTTTTATCCACTTTGACCTGAACGGCTGTGTGTGTTTGTGTGTGTGTGTGTGCTGGCACTAGATGACAGTTGAGACAGAGTGGGCTGTGTGTCTGTGTGTGCGCTGGTATAGACTCTGTATTGAGTCACTGTGAGCTGTGTGTGTATGTGTGTGCTCGTATAGGCTGTGCATTGAGTCACAGTGAGGTGTTTGTGTGTGTGTGTGCTGGTACAGGAAGCGTTTTGAGTCACAGTCTCATGTGTGTGTGTGTGCATGTGAGTTTGTGTGCTGGTATGGGCTTTATTGTGCTGGTATGGGCTTTATTGACTCATGGGTGTGTGTGTGAGTGTGGGTGATACAGACTGCATTGAGTCACAGTGCGCTGTGTGTGTGTGTGCTGGTATAGGCGATTTATTGAGTACCAGTGAGCCATGTGTGAGTGCGTGTTGGTGTGTGTGTGTGTGTACTGGTATAGGCTGTGCATTGAGTCACAGTGAGGCCTGCATCTGTGCATGTCTGTGTTTGTGTGTGTGTGTTTGCTGGTATAGGCTGAGCTTTGAATCACTCTGAGGTGTGTGTGCATGTGCTGGTAAAATTGTGCCTTGATTCACTGTGCCATGTGAGTGTGTGTGCACGCTGGTATAGGTTGTGCATTGAGTCAGAGTGGGAGGTGTGTGTGTCTGTGTGTTCTGGTATAGGCTGACAATTGAGGCACACTGAGGTCTGTGTGCACATGTGTGTATATGTGTGCTGGTACAGCCTGCTCATTGAGTCATATTGAGTTTTGTGTGTGTGTGTGCAGGTAGAGGCAGCACATTGAGTCACAGTGAGGTGTATGTGTGTGATGTTATATGCTATGCACTGATTCATAGGGAGGTTTGTGTCTGTGTGTGTGCACTTTCTAGTTTAGGATTTGCATTGAATCACACTGAGCTGTGTTTTTGAGTGTCAGTATGTGTGCGTGTGTGGAGGTATGGGCTGTGGATTGACTCACATTTTGCCGTATGTGCTTCTCTGTGTGTGTATGTCTGCTAGCATATCCTGTGCACTAAGTCACAGGGAGCCATGTGTGTGTGTGTGTGTGTGTGTCCTGGTACAGAGTGTGCATTGATTCACAGTCAGCCATGTGTGTGTGTGTGTGAGTGCACTGGTATAGGATGTGCAGTGAGTCAGAGTGCTGTGTGTGTGTGTCTGCATGTTCTGATATAGGCTGACCATTGTGTAACATTGAGGGTGTGTGTGTGTGTGTGCTGGTATAGGCTGCATATTTTGTCACAGTGAGCTGTGTGTGTGTGTATGTGTAGGTACAGGCTGTGCATTGAGTCACAGTGTGGGGTGTGTGTGTGATGTTATATTCTGTGCACTAGGACAGAGTGAGCCGTGTGTGTGTGCTGGTATAATCTGAACATTGAGTCACAGTGTGGTGTGGTGTGTGTGCCTTTGCTGGTATGGAATGTGCATTGAATCCCAGCCCTGTGTTAGTGTTTGTGTATTTGGTGCTGTAGAGTCTGCATGAGTCACAGAAAGATGTGTGTGTGTGTACTGCTATAGGCTGTACACTGAGCCATATTAAAGTGTGTTTCTGTGTGTGTGTGTGCGGGTATAGGCTATGCATTGACTCACATTGAGCCATGTGTTTGTATGTGCTACTATACGCTATTCATTGAGTCTCAGTGAGCCATTGTTGTGTGTGTCTGTTTCCTTGTATGGGCTTGGCATTGAGTCACAGAGAGGTGTTTGTGTGTGTTTGTGTGTCTGTGTGGTGGTATAAACTGCATTGAGTCACACGGCGGTGTGTGTGAGAGTGTGTGTGTGTGCAGGTACAGGCTGGTATTGAACCACAGTGAGCCGTGTGTGTGTGTGCTGGAATAGGCAGAGCATTGAGTCTCAGGTGTGTGTATGTGTGTGTGTATGCTGGTATGGTCTCTGCATTGATTCACTAAGGTGTGTTGTGTGTGTATGTACATGGAGCTGAAGACTGTACACTGATTCACAGTGAGCTGTGTGTGTATGTGTGTGTGTGTGTGTGATGGTATGGGCTTTGCATTGAGTCACTGAGGTGTGTGTCTGTGTGTGTATACCTGGAACTACAGACTGTGCACTGATTCACAATGAGCCATGTGTGAATGTGTGTATGTGATAGTATAGGGTGTTCATAGAGTCACAATGAGCCGTGCATATGTGTCTTTGTATGGGTGTTGTGGTATAGGCTGTGCATTGTGTCACAGTGACTGTGCGTGTGTGTGTGTGTGTGTTTGTGATGGTATAGTACATGCATTGTATCGGAGAGAGCCATGCATGCGTCTCTGTGTGTGTGTGCTGGCATAGGCATTACATTGTGTCACAGTGAGCCATGTGTTTGTATGCTGATGGAGACTCTGCATTGAGTCGCAGAAAGACTTGTGTGTGTGCCAGTACAGGCTGTGCAAGGAGTCAGTGAGTCATATATGTGTGTGTGTGTGTGTGTGTGCTGATATATGAAGTGCATTGAGTCCAAGTGAATCATGTATGTTTGTGTGTGTTTGTGGGTGCTGCTATAGGTGGTTCACTGAGTCACAGTCAGGTATGTGTGAGTGTTTGTGTGTTCTTGTATAGGCTGTGCATTGATTCACAGTGAGGCATGTGTGTAAGCTGGTACAGGAGGTGCATTGAGTCACAGTGATGGTTGTGTTTGTGTGTGTGTGTGTGCTGCAGTAGGCTGTGTATTGAGTCACAGAAAGTGGGTCTTTGTGTGTGTATGTGCATGTACAGGCTGCGGTTTGAGTCACAGTGATGGGTGTCTCTGTGTGGTGTTATAGGCTGTGCATTGAATCACAGCCCTGTGTTAGTGTTGTGTATTTGGTGCTGTAGAGTCTGCATGAGTCACAGTAAGGTGTGTGTGTGTGCTGCTATATGCTGAGAATTGAGTCACACCTAGGTGAGTGTATGTGTATGTGTATGCTGATATGGGATTTGCATTGAATCACTGAGCGGTGTGTGTTTGTGTGTGTGTGTACTGCTATAGTCTGTACACTGAGCCATGTTAAGGTGTGTTTCTGTGTGTGTGTGTGCGGGTATAGGCTATGCATTGACTCACATTGAGCCATGTGTTTGTATGTGCTAGTATACACTGTTCATTGAGTCTCAGTAAGCCTTTGTTTTGTGTGTCTGTTTACTTGTATGGGCTTGGCATTGAGTCTCAGACAGGTGTGTGTGTGTGTCTGTGTGTCTGTGTGGTGGTATCATCTGCATTGAGTCACACGGCAGTGTGTGTGAGAGTGTGTGTGTGTGCAGGTACAGGCTGGTATTGAATGACAGTGAGCCGTGTGTGTGCCTGTGTGTGTGTGTGTGCTGGAATAGGCAGAGCATTGAGTCTCAGGTGTGTGTATGTGTGTGTGTATGCTGGTATGGTCTCTGCATTGATTCACTAAGGTGTGTTGTGTGTGTATGAACATGGAGCTGAAGACTGTACACTGATTCACAGTGAGCTGTGTGTGTATGTGTGTGTGTGTGTGATGGTATGGGTTTTGCATTGAGTCACTGAGGTGTGTGTCTGTGTGTGTATACCTGGAACAACAGACTGTGCACTGATTCACAATGAGCCATGTGTGAATGTGTGTATGTGATAGTATAGGGTGTGCATAGAGTCACAAAGAGCCGTGCATATGTGTCTTTGCATGGGTGTTGTGGTATAGGGTCTGCGTTGTGTCACAGTGACTGTGCATGTGTGTGTGTTTGTGATGGTATAGTACGTGCATTGAATCAGAGAGAGCCATGCATGTGTCTCTGTGTGTGTGTGCTGGCATAGGCATTACATTGAGTCACAGTGAGCCATGTGTTTGTATGCTGGTGTAGACTCTGCATTGAGTCACAGTAAGCCTTGTGTGTGTGCCAGTACAGGCTGTGCATTGAGTCAGTGAGTCATATGTGTGTGTGTGTTTGTGTGTGTGTGTGCTGGTTTAGGCAGTGCATTGAGTCCAATGAGCAGTGTATGTTTGTGTGTGTGTGTGTGTGCTGCTATAGGTGGTTCACTGAGTCACAGTCAGGTATGTGTGAGTGAGTGTTTGTGTGTTCTTCTATAGGCTGTGCATTGATTCACAGTGAGCTCTGTGTGTATGGTGGTATAGGCGGTGCATTGAATCACAGTGATGGTTGTTTTTCTGTGTGTATGCTGCAGTAGGCTGTGAATTGAGTCACAGAAGGTGGGTCTTTGTGTGTGTATGTGCAGGTACAAGCTGCAGTTCGAGTCACAGTGATGGGTGTCTCTGTGTGATGTTATAGGCTGTGCATTGAATCACAGCGAGCCGTATTAGTGTGTGTACGTGTATTTGTGTATGCGTGTGTGTGTGTGATGGTACAGGCTGAACATTGAGTCACTGAGGTGTGCATGTGTGTATGTGGTGTTACAGACTGTTCGTTAGGTCAAACTGAGCAATATGTGTGTGTAGGGGTGTGTGTGTACAGTTATTTGCTGTGCACTGAGTCACAGTGAACCATGTGTGTGTGGGGAGCTGGTATAGTCAGAGCACTGAGTCACAGTTGAATGTGTGGGAGTTGTTTGTGTATGTGTGTGTGTATTTGCTGGTGTAGACTGTGCATTGAGTCACAGTGAGTAGTGCGGTGTGTGTGTGCTGTGATGGTGTGGACTGTGGTTTTATCCACTTTGACCTGAACGGCTGTGTGTGTTTGTGTGTTTGTGTGTGTGTGTGTGCTGGCACTAGATGACAGTTGAGACAGAGTGGGCTGTGTGTCTGTGTGTGCGCTGGTATAGACTCTGTATTGAGTCACTGTGAGCTGTGTGTGTATGTGTGTGCTCGTATAGGCTGTGCATTGAGTCACAGTGAGGTGTTTGTGTGTGTGTGTGCTGGTACAGGAAGCGTTTTGAGTCACAGTCTCGTGTGTGTGTGTGCATGTGAGTTTGTGTGCTGGTATGGGCTTTATTGTGCTGGTATGGGCTTTATTGACTCATGGGTGTGTGTGTGAGTGTGGGTGATACAGACTGCATTGAGTCACAGTGCGCTGTGTGTGTGTGTGCTGGTATAGGCGATTTATTGAGTACCAGTGAGCCATGTGTGAGTGCGTGTTGGTGTGTGTGTGTGTGTACTGGTATAGGCTGTGCATTGAGTCACAGTGAGGCCTGCATCTGTGCATGTCTGTGTTTGTGTGTGTGTGTTTGCTGGTATAGGCTGAGCTTTGAATCACTCTGAGGTGTGTGTGCATGTGCTGGTAAAATTGTGCCTTGATTCACTGTGCCATGTGAGTGTGTGTGCACGCTGGTATAGGTTGTGCATTGAGTCAGAGTGGGAGGTGTGTGTGTCTGTGTGTTCTGGTATAGGCTGACAATTGAGGCACACTGAGGTCTGTGTGCACATGTGTGTATATGTGTGCTGGTACAGCCTGCTCATTGAGTCATATTGAGTTGTGTGTGTGTGTGTGTGCAGGTAGAGGCAGCACATTGAGTCACAGTGAGGTGTATGTGTGTGATGTTATATGCTATGCACTGATTCATAGGGAGGTTTGTGTCTGTGTGTGTGCACTTTCTAGTTTAGGATTTGCATTGAATCACACTGAGCTGTGTTTTTGAGTGTCAGTATGTGTGCGTGTGTGGAGGTATGGGCTGTGGATTGACTCACATTTTGCCGTATGTGCTTCTCTGTGTGTGTATGTCTGCTAGCATATCCTGTGCACTAAGTCACAGGGAGCCATGTGTGTGTGTGTGTGTGTGTGTCCTGGTACAGAGTGTGCATTGATTCACAGTCAGCCATGTGTGTGTGTGTGTGAGTGCACTGGTATAGGATGTGCAGTGAGTCAGAGTGCTGTGTGTGTGTGTCTGCATGTTCTGATATAGGCTGACCATTGTGTAACATTGAGGGTGTGTGTGTGTGTGTGTGCTGGTATAGGCTGCATATTTTGTCACAGTGAGCTGTGTGTGTGTGTATGTGTAGGTACAGGCTGTGCATTGAGTCACAGTGTGGGGTGTGTGTGTGATGTTATATTCTGTGCACTAGGACAGAGTGAGCCGTGTGTGTGTGCTGGTATAATCTGAACATTGAGTCACAGTGTGGTGTGGTGTGTGTGCCTTTGCTGGTATGGACTGTGCATTGAATCCCAGCCCTGTGTTAGTGTTTGTGTATTTGGTGCTGTAGAGTCTGCATGAGTCACAGTAAGATGTGTGTGTGTGTACTGCTATAGGCTGTACACTGAGCCATATTAAGGTGTGTTTCTGTGTGTGTGTGTGCGGGTATAGGCTATGCATTGACTCACATTGAGCCATGTGTTTGTATGTGCTACTATACGTTATTCATTGAGTCTCAGTGAGCCATTGTTGTGTGTGTCTGTTTACTTGTATGGGCTTGGCATTGAGTCACAGAGAGGTGTTTGTGTGTGTTTGTGTGTCTGTGTGGTGGTATAAACTGCATTGAGTCACACGGCGGTGTGTGTGAGAGTGTGTGTGTGTGCAGGTAGAGGCTGGTATTGAACCACAGTGAGCCGTGTGTGTGTGTGCTGGAATAGGCAGAGCATTGAGTCTCAGGTGTGTGTATGTGTGTGTGTATGCTGGTATGGTCTCTGCATTGATTCACTAAGGTGTGTTGTGTGTGTATGTACATGGAGCTGAAGACTGTACACTGATTCACAGTGAGCTGTGTGTGTATGTGTGTGTGTGTGTGATGGTATGGGCTTTGCATTGAGTCACTGAGGTGTGTGTCTGTGTGTGTATACCTGGAACTACAGACTGTGCACTGATTCACAATGAGCCATGTGTGAATGTGTGTATGTGATAGTATAGGGTGTTCATAGAGTCACAATGAGCCGTGCATATGTGTCTTTGTATGGGTGTTGTGGTATAGGCTGTGCATTGTGTCACAGTGACTGTGCGTGTGTGTGTGTGTGTGTTTGTGATGGTATAGTACATGCATTGTATCGGAGAGAGCCATGCATGCGTCTCTGTGTGTGTGTGCTGGCATAGGCATTACATTGTGTCACAGTGAGCCATGTGTTTGTATGCTGATGGAGACTCTGCATTGAGTCGCAGAAAGACTTGTGTGTGTGCCAGTACAGGCTGTGCAAGGAGTCAGTGAGTCATATATGTGTGTGTGTGTGTGTGTGTGCTGATATATGAAGTGCATTGAGTCCAAGTGAATCATGTATGTTTGTGTGTGTTTGTGGGTGCTGCTATAGGTGGTTCACTGAGTCACAGTCAGGTATGTGTGAGTGTTTGTGTGTTCTTGTATAGGCTGTGCATTGATTCACAGTGAGGCATGTGTGTAAGCTGGTACAGGAGGTGCATTGAGTCACAGTGATGGTTGTGTTTGTGTGTGTGTGTGTGCTGCAGTAGGCTGTGTATTGAGTCACAGAAAGTGGGTCTTTGTGTGTGTATGTGCATGTACAGGCTGCGGTTTGAGTCACAGTGATGGGTGTCTCTGTGTGGTGTTATAGGCTGTGCATTGAATCACAGCCCTGTGTTAGTGTTGTGTATTTGGTGCTGTAGAGTCTGCATGAGTCACAGTAAGGTGTGTGTGTGTGCTGCTATATGCTGAGAATTGAGTCACACCTAGGTGAGTGTATGTGTATGTGTATGCTGATATGGGATTTGCATTGAATCACTGAGCGGTGTGTGTTTGTGTGTGTGTGTACTGCTATAGTCTGTACACTGAGCCATGTTAAGGTGTGTTTCTGTGTGTGTGTGTGCGGGTATAGGCTATGCATTGACTCACATTGAGCCATGTGTTTGTATGTGCTAGTATACACTGTTCATTGAGTCTCAGTGAGCCTTTGTTTTGTGTGTCTGTTTACTTGTATGGGCTTGGCATTGAGTCTCAGACAGGTGTGTGTGTGTGTCTGTGTGTCTGTGTGGTGGTATCATCTGTATTCAGTCACACGGCAGTGTGTGTGAGAGTGTGTGTGTGTGCAGGTACAGGCTGGTATTGAATGACAGTGAGCCGTGTGTGTGCCTGTGTGTGTGTGTGTGCTGGAATAGGCAGAGCATTGAGTCTCAGGTGTGTGTATGTGTGTGTGTATGCTGGTATGGTCTCTGCATTGATTCACTAAGGTGTGTTGTGTGTGTATGAACATGGAGCTGAAGACTGTACACTGATTCACAGTGAACTGTGTGTGTATGTGTGTGTGTGTGTGATGGTATGGGCTTTGCATTGAGTCACTGAGGTGTGTGTCTGTGTGTGTATACCTGGAACTACAGACTGTGCACTGATTCACAATGAGCCATGTGTGAATGTGTGTATGTGATAGTATAGGGTGTGCATAGAGTCACAAAGAGCCGTGCATATGTGTCTTTGCATGGGTGTTGTGGTATAGGGTCTGCGTTGTGTCACAGTGACTGTGCATGTGTGTGTGTTTGTGATGGTATAGTACGTGCATTGAATCAGAGAGAGCCATGCATGTGTCTCTGTGTGTGTGTGCTGGCATAGGCATTACATTGAGTCACAGTGAGCCATGTGTTTGTATGCTGGTGTAGACTCTGCATTGAGTCACAGTAAGCCTTGTGTGTGTGCCAGTACAGGCTGTGCATTGAGTCAGTGAGTCATATGTGTGTGTGTGTTTGTGTGTGTGTGTGCTGGTTTAGGCAGTGCATTGAGTCCAATGAGCAGTGTATGTTTGTGTGTGTGTGTGTGTGCTGCTATAGGTGGTTCACTGAGTCACAGTCAGGTATGTGTGAGTGAGTGTTTGTGTGTTCTTCTATAGGCTGTGCATTGATTCACAGTGAGCTCTGTGTGTATGGTGGTATAGGCGGTGCATTGAATCACAGTGATGGTTGTTTTTCTGTGTGTATGCTGCAGTAGGCTGTGAATTGAGTCACAGAAGGTGGGTCTTTGTGTGTGTATGTGCAGGTACAAGCTGCAGTTCGAGTCACAGTGATGGGTGTCTCTGTGTGATGTTATAGGCTGTGCATTGAATCACAGCGAGCCGTATTAGTGTGTGTACGTGTATTTGTGTATGCGTGTGTGTGTGTGATGGTACAGGCTGAACATTGAGTCACTGAGGTGTGCATGTGTGTATGTGGTGTTACAGACTGTTCGTTAGGTCAAACTGAGCAATATGTGTGTGTAGGGGTGTGTGTGTACAGTTATTTGCTGTGCACTGAGTCACAGTGAACCATGTGTGTGTGGGGAGCTGGTATAGTCAGAGCACTGAGTCACAGTTGAATGTGTGGGAGTTGTTTGTGTATGTGTGTGTGTATTTGCTGGTGTAGACTGTGCATTGAGTCACAGTGAGTAGTGCGGTGTGTGTGTGCTGTGATGGTGTGGACTGTGGTTTTATCCACTTTGACCTGAACGGCTGTGTGTGTTTGTGTGTTTGTGTGTGTGTGTGTGCTGGCACTAGATGACAGTTGAGACAGAGTGGGCTGTGTGTCTGTGTGTGCGCTGGTATAGACTCTGTATTGAGTCACTGTGAGCTGTGTGTGTATGTGTGTGCTCGTATAGGCTGTGCATTGAGTCACAGTGAGGTGTTTGTGTGTGTGTGTGCTGGTACAGGAAGCGTTTTGAGTCACAGTCTCATGTGTGTGTGTGTGCATGTGAGTTTGTGTGCTGGTATGGGCTTTATTGTGCTGGTATGGGCTTTATTGACTCATGGGTGTGTGTGTGAGTGTGGGTGATACAGACTGCATTGAGTCACAGTGCGCTGTGTGTGTGTGTGCTGGTATAGGCGATTTATTGAGTACCAGTGAGCCATGTGTGAGTGCGTGTTGGTGTGTGTGTGTGTGTACTGGTATAGGCTGTGCATTGAGTCACAGTGAGGCCTGCATCTGTGCATGTCTGTGTTTGTGTGTGTGTGTTTGCTGGTATAGGCTGAGCTTTGAATCACTCTGAGGTGTGTGTGCATGTGCTGGTAAAATTGTGCCTTGATTCACTGTGCCATGTGAGTGTGTGTGCACGCTGGTATAGGTTGTGCATTGAGTCAGAGTGGGAGGTGTGTGTGTCTGTGTGTTCTGGTATAGGCTGACAATTGAGGCACACTGAGGTCTGTGTGCACATGTGTGTATATGTGTGCTGGTACAGCCTGCTCATTGAGTCATATTGAGTTTTGTGTGTGTGTGTGTGCAGGTAGAGGCAGCACATTGAGTCACAGTGAGGTGTATGTGTGTGATGTTATATGCTATGCACTGATTCATAGGGAGGTTTGTGTCTGTGTGTGTGCACTTTCTAGTTTAGGATTTGCATTGAATCACACTGAGCTGTGTTTTTGAGTGTCAGTATGTGTGCGTGTGTGGAGGTATGGGCTGTGGATTGACTCACATTTTGCCGTATGTGCTTCTCTGTGTGTGTATGTCTGCTAGCATATCCTGTGCACTAAGTCACAGGGAGCCATGTGTGTGTGTGTGTGTGTGTGTCCTGGTACAGAGTGTGCATTGATTCACAGTCAGCCATGTGTGTGTGTGTGTGAGTGCACTGGTATAGGATGTGCAGTGAGTCAGAGTGCTGTGTGTGTGTGTCTGCATGTTCTGATATAGGCTGACCATTGTGTAACATTGAGGGTGTGTGTGTGTGTGTGCTGGTATAGGCTGCATATTTTGTCACAGTGAGCTGTGTGTGTGTGTATGTGTAGGTACAGGCTGTGCATTGAGTCACAGTGTGGGGTGTGTGTGTGATGTTATATTCTGTGCACTAGGACAGAGTGAGCCGTGTGTGTGTGCTGGTATAATCTGAACATTGAGTCACAGTGTGGTGTGGTGTGTGTGCCTTTGCTGGTATGGACTGTGCATTGAATCCCAGCCCTGTGTTAGTGTTTGTGTATTTGGTGCTGTAGAGTCTGCATGAGTCACAGTAAGATGTGTGTGTGTGTACTGCTATAGGCTGTACACTGAGCCATATTAAGGTGTGTTTCTGTGTGTGTGTGTGCGGGTATAGGCTATGCATTGACTCACATTGAGCCATGTGTTTGTATGTGCTACTATACGTTATTCATTGAGTCTCAGTGAGCCATTGTTGTGTGTGTCTGTTTACTTGTATGGGCTTGGCATTGAGTCACAGAGAGGTGTTTGTGTGTGTTTGTGTGTCTGTGTGGTGGTATAAACTGCATTGAGTCACACGGCGGTGTGTGTGAGAGTGTGTGTGTGTGCAGGTAGAGGCTGGTATTGAACCACAGTGAGCCGTGTGTGTGTGTGCTGGAATAGGCAGAGCATTGAGTCTCAGGTGTGTGTATGTGTGTGTGTATGCTGGTATGGTCTCTGCATTGATTCACTAAGGTGTGTTGTGTGTGTATGTACATGGAGCTGAAGACTGTACACTGATTCACAGTGAGCTGTGTGTGTATGTGTGTGTGTGTGTGATGGTATGGGCTTTGCATTGAGTCACTGAGGTGTGTGTCTGTGTGTGTATACCTGGAACTACAGACTGTGCACTGATTCACAATGAGCCATGTGTGAATGTGTGTATGTGATAGTATAGGGTGTTCATAGAGTCACAATGAGCCGTGCATATGTGGCTTTGTATGGGTGTTGTGGTATAGGCTGTGCATTGTGTCACAGTGACTGTGCGTGTGTGTGTGTGTGTGTTTGTGATGGTATAGTACATGCATTGTATCGGAGAGAGCCATGCATGCGTCTCTGTGTGTGTGTGCTGGCATAGGCATTACATTGTGTCACAGTGAGCCATGTGTTTGTATGCTGGTGGAGACTCTGCATTGAGTCACAGTAAGACTTGTGTGTGTGCCAGTACAGGCTGTGCAAGGAGTCAGTGAGTCATATATGTGTGTGTGTGTGTGTGTGTGCTGATATATGAAGTGCATTGAGTCCAAGTGAATCATGTATGTTTGTGTGTGTTTGTGGGTGCTGCTATAGGTGGTTCACTGAGTCACAGTCAGGTATGTGTGAGTGTTTGTGTGTTCTTGTATAGGCTGTGCATTGATTCACAGTGAGGCATGTGTGTAAGCTGGTACAGGAGGTGCATTGAGTCACAGTGATTGTTGTGTTTGTGTGTGTGTGTGTGCTGCAGTAGGCTGTGTATTGAGTCACAGAAAGTGGGTCTTTGTGTGTGTATGTGCATGTACAGGCTGCGGTTTGAGTCACAGTGATGGGTGTCTCTGTGTGGTGTTATAGGCTGTGCATTGAATCACAGCCCTGTGTTAGTGTTGTGTATTTGGTGCTGTAGAGTCTGCATGAGTCACAGTAAGGTGTGTGTGTGTGCTGCTATATGCTGAGAATTGAGTCACACCTAGGTGAGTGTATGTGTATGTGTATGCTGATATGGGATTTGCATTGAATCACTGAGCGGTGTGTGTTTGTGTGTGTGTGTACTGCTATAGTCTGTACACTGAGCCATGTTAAGGTGTGTTTCTGTGTGTGTGTGTGCGGGTATAGGCTATGCATTGACTCACATTGAGCCATGTGTTTGTATGTGCTAGTATACACTGTTCATTGAGTCTCAGTGAGCCTTTGTTTTGTGTGTCTGTTTACTTGTATGGGCTTGGCATTGAGTCTCAGACAGGTGTGTGTGTGTGTCTGTGTGTCTGTGTGGTGGTATCATCTGCATTGAGTCACACGGCAGTGTGTGTGAGAGTGTGTGTGTGTGCAGGTAGAGGCTGGTATTGAATGACAGTGAGCCGTGTGTGTGCCTGTGTGTGTGTGTGTGCTGGAATAGGCAGAGCATTGAGTCTCAGGTGTGTGTATGTGTGTGTGTATGCTGGTATGGTCTCTGCATTGATTCACTAAGGTGTGTTGTGTGTGTATGTACATGGAGCTGAAGACTGTACACTGATTCACAGTGAGCTGTGTGTGTATGTGTGTGTGTGTGTGATGGTATGGGCTTTGCATTGAGTCACTGAGGTGTGTGTCTGTGTGTGTATACGTGGAACTACAGACTGTGCACTGATTCACAATGAGCCATGTGTGAATGTGTGTATGTGATAGTATAGGGTGTGCATAGAGTCACAAAGAGCCGTGCATATGTGTCTTTGCATGGGTGTTGTGGTATAGGGTCTGCGTTGTGTCACAGTGACTGTGCGTGTGTGTGTGTTTGTGATGGTATAGTACGTGCATTGAATCAGAGAGAGCCATGCATGTGTCTCTGTGTGTGTGTGCTGGCATAGGCATTACATTGAGTCACAGTGAGCCATGTGTTTGTATGCTGGTGTAGACTCTGCATTGAGTCACAGTAAGCCTTGTGTGTGTGCCAGTACAGGCTGTGCATTGAGTCAGTGAGTCATATGTGTGTGTGTGTTTGTGTGTGTGTGTGCTGGTTTAGGCAGTGCATTGAGTCCAATGAGCAGTGTATGTTTGTGTGTGTGTGTGTGTGCTGCTATAGGTGGTTCACTGAGTCACAGTCAGGTATGTGTGAGTGAGTGTTTGTGTGTTCTTCTATAGGCTGTGCATTGATTCACAGTGAGCTCTGTGTGTATGGTGGTATAGGCGGTGCATTGAATCACAGTGATGGTTGTTTTTCTGTGTGTATGCTGCAGTAGGCTGTGAATTGAGTCACAGAAGGTGGGTCTTTGTGTGTGTATGTGCAGGTACAAGCTGCAGTTCGAGTCACAGTGATGGGTGTCTCTGTGTGATGTTATAGGCTGTGCATTGAATCACAGCGAGCCGTATTAGTGTGTGTACGTGTATTTGTGTATGCGTGTGTGTGTGATGGTACAGGCTGAACATTGAGTCACTGAGGTGTGCATGTGTGTATGTGGTGTTACAGACTGTTCGTTAGGTCAAACTGAGCAATATGTGTGTGTAGGGGTGTGTGTGTACAGTTATTTGCTGTGCACTGAGTCACAGTGAACCATGTGTGTGTGGGGAGCTGATATAGTCAGAGCACTGAGTCACAGTTGAATGTGTGGGAGTTGTTTGTGTATGTGTGTGTGTATTTGCTGGTGTAGACTGTGCATTGAGTCACAGTGAGTAGTGCGGTGTGTGTGTGCTGTGATGGTGTGGACTGTGGTTTTATCCACTTTGACCTGAACGGCTGTGTGTGTTTGTGTGTTTGTGTGTGTGTGTGTGTGCTGGCACTAGATGACAATTGAGACAGAGTGGGCTGTGTGTCTGTGTGTGCGCTGGTATAGACTCTGTATTGAGTCACTGTGAGCTGTGTGTGTATGTGTGTGCTCGTATAGGCTGTGCATTGAGTCACAGTGAGGTGTTTGTGTGTGTGTGTGTGCTGGTACAGGAAGCGTTTTGAGTCACAGTCTCGTGTGTGTGTGTGTGCATGTGAGTTTGTGTGCTGGTATGGGCTTTATTGTGCTGGTATGGGCTTTATTGACTCATGGGTGTGTGTGTGAGTGTGGGTGATACAGACTGCATTGAGTCACAGTGCGCTGTGTGTGTGTGTGCTGGTATAGGCGATTTATTGAGTACGAGTGAGCCATGTGTGAGTGCGTGTTGGTGTGTGTGTGTGTGTACTGGTATAGGCTGTGCATTGAGTCACAGTGAGGCCTGCATCTGTGCATGTCTGTGTTTGTGTGTGTGTGTTTGCTGGTATAGGCTGAGCTTTGAATCACTCTGAGGTGTGTGTGCATGTGCTGGTAAAATTGTGCCTTGATTCACTGTGCCATGTGAGTGTGTGTGCACGCTGGTATAGGTTGTGCATTGAGTCAGAGTGGGAGGTGTGTGTGTCTGTGTGTTCTGGTATAGGCTGACAATTGAGGCACACTGAGGTCTGTGTGCACATGTGTGTATATGTGTGCTGGTACAGCCTGCTCATTGAGTCATATTGAGTTTTTGGTGTGTGTGTGTGCAGGTAGAGGCAGCACATTGAGTCACAGTGAGGTGTATGTGTGTGATGTTATATGCTATGCACTGATTCATAGGGAGGTTTGTGTCTGTGTGTGTGCACTTTCTAGTTTAGGATTTGCATTGAATCACACTGAGCTGTGTTTTTGAGTGTCAGTATGTGTGCGTGTGTGGAGGTATGGGCTGTGGATTGACTCACATTTTGCCGTATGTGCTTCTCTGTGTGTGTATGTCTGCTAGCATATCCTGTGCACTAAGTCACAGGGAGCCATGTGTGTGTGTGTGTGTTTGTGTGTCCTGGTACAGAGTGTGCATTGATTCACATTCAGCCATGTGTGTGTGTGTGAGTGCACTGGTATAGGATGTGCAGTGAGTCAGAGTGATGTGTGTGTGTGTCTGCATGTTCTGATATAGGCTGACCATTGTGTAACATTGAGGGTGTGTGTGTGTGTGTGCTGGTATAGGCTGCATATTTTGTCACAGTGAGCTGTGTGTGTGTGTATGTGTAGGTACAGGCTGTGCATTGAGTCACAGTGTGGGGTGTGTGTGTGATGTTATATTCTGTGCACTAGGAGAGACTGAGCCGTGTGTGTGTGCTGGTATAATCTGAACATTGAGTCACAGTGTGGTGTGGTGTGTGTGCCTTTGCTGGTATGGACTGTGCATTGAATCCCAGCCCTGTGTTAGTGTTTGTGTATTTGGTGCTGTAGAGTCTGCATGAGTCACAGTAAGATGTGTGTGTTGTGTACTGCTATAGGCTGTACACTGAGCCATATTAAGGTGTGTTTCTGTGTGTGTGTGTGCGGGTATAGGCTATGCATTGACTCACATTGAGCCATGTGTTTGTATGTGCTACTATACGTTATTCATTGAGTCTCAGTGAGCCATTGTTGTGTGTGTCTGTTTACTTGTATGGGCTTGGCATTGAGTCACAGAGAGGTGTTTGTGTGTGTTTGTGTGTCTGTGTGTTGGTATAAACTGCATTGAGTCACATGGCGGTGTGTGTGAGAGTGTGTGTGTGTGCAGGTACAGGCTGGTATTGAACCACAGTGAGCCGTGTGTGTGTGTGCTGGAATAGGCAGAGCATTGAGTCTCAGGTGTGTGTATGTGTGTGTGTATGCTGGTATGGTCTCTGCATTGATTCACTATGGTGTGTTGTGTGTGTATGTACATGGAGCTGAAGACTGTACACTGATTCACAGTGAGCTGTGTGTGTATGTGTGTGTGTGTGTGATGGTATGGGCTTTGAATTGAGTCACTGAGGTGTGTGTCTGTGTGTGTATACCTGGAACTACAGACTGTGCACTGATTCACAATGAGCCATGTGTGAATGTGTGTATGTGATAGTATAGGGTGTTCATAGAGTCACAATGAGCCGTGCATATGTGTCTTTGTATGGGTGTTGTGGTATAGGCTGTGCATTGTGTCACAGTGACTGTGCGTGTGTGTGTGTGTGTGTTTGTGATGGTATAGTACATGCATTGTATCAGAGAGAGCCATGCATGCGTCTCTGTGTGTGTGTGCTGGCATAGGCATTACATTGTGTCACAGTGAGCCATGTGTTTGTATGCTGGTGGAGACTCTGCATTGAGTCACAGTAAGACTTGTGTGTGTGCCAGTACAGGCTGTGCAAGGAGTCAGTGAGTCATATATGTGTGTGTGTGTGTGTGTGCTGATATATGAAGTGCATTGAGTCCAAGTGAATCATGTATGTTTGTGTGTGTTTGTGGGTGCTGCTATAGGTGGTTCACTGAGTCACAGTCAGGTATGTGTGAGTGTTTGTGTGTTCTTGTATAGGCTGTGCATTGATTCACAGTGAGGCATGTGTGTAAGCTGGTACAGGAGGTGCATTGAGTCACAGTGATGGTTGTGTTTGTGTGTGTGTGTGTGCTGCAGTAGGCTGTGTATTGAGTCACAGAAAGTGGGTCTTTGTGTGTGTATGTGCATGTACAGGCTGCGGTTTGAGTCACAGTGATGGGTGTCTCTGTGTGGTGTTATAGGCTGTGCATTGAATCACAGCCCTGTGTTAGTGTTGTGTATTTGGTGCTGTAGAGTCTGCATGAGTCACAGTAAGGTGTGTGTGTGTGCTGCTATATGCTGAGAATTGAGTCACACCTAGGTGAGTGTATGTGTATGTGTATGCTGATATGGGATTTGCATTGAATCACTGAGCGGTGTGTGTTTGTGTGTGTGTGTACTGCTATAGTCTGTACACTGAGCCATGTTAAGGTGTGTTTCTGTGTGTGTGTGTGCGGGTATAGGCTATGCATTGACTCACATTGAGCCATGTGTTTGTATGTGCTAGTATACACTGTTCATTGAGTCTCAGTGAGCCTTTGTTTTGTGTGTCTGTTTACATGTATGGGCTTGGCATTGAGTATCAGACAGGTGTGAGTGTGTGTCTGTGTGTCTGTGTGGTGGTATCATCTGCATTGAGTCACACGGCAGTGTGTGTGAGAGTGTGGATGTGTGCAGGTACAGGCTGGTATTGAATGACAGTGAGCCGTGTGTGTGCCTGTGTGTGTGTGTGTGCTGGAATAGGCAGAGCATTGAGTCTCAGGTGTGTGTATGTGTGTGTGTATGCTGGTATGGTCTCTGCATTGATTCACTAATGTGTGTTGTGTGTGTATGTACATGGAGCTGAAGACTGTACACTGATTCACAGTGAGCTGTGTGTGTATGTGTGTGTGTGTGTGATGGTATGGGCTTTGCATTGAGTCACTGAGGTGTGTGTCTGTGTGTGTATACCTGGAACTACAGACTGTGCACTGATTCACAATGAGCCATGTGTGAATGTGTGTATGTGATAGTATAGGGTGTGCATAGAGTCACAAAGAGCCGTGCATATGTGTCTTTGCATGGGTGTTGTGGTATAGGGTCTGCGTTGTGTCACAGTGACTGTGCGTGTGTGTGTGTTTGTGATGGTATAGTACGTGCATTGAATCAGAGAGAGCCATGCATGTGTCTCTGTGTGTGTGTGCTGGCATAGGCATTACATTGAGTCACAGTGAGCCATGTGTTTGTATGCTGGTGTAGACTCTGCATTGAGTCACAGTAAGCCTTGTGTGTGTGCCAGTACAGGCTGTGCATTGAGTCAGTGAGTCATATGTGTGTGTGTGTTTGTGTGTGTGTGTGCTGGTTTAGGCAGTGCATTGAGTCCAATGAGCAGTGTATGTTTGTGTGTGTGTGTGTGTGCTGCTATAGGTGGTTCACTGAGTCACAGTCAGGTATGTGTGAGTGAGTGTTTGTGTGTTCTTCTATAGGCTGTGCATTGATTCACAGTGAGCTCTGTGTGTATGGTGGTATAGGCGGTGCATTGAATCACAGTGATGGTTGTTTTTCTGTGTGTATGCTGCAGTAGGCTGTGAATTGAGTCACAGAAGGTGGGTCTTTGTGTGCGTATGTGCAGGTACAAGCTGCAGTTCGAGTCACAGTGATGGGTGTCTCTGTGTGATGTTATAGGCTGTGCATTGAATCACAGCGAGCCGTATTAGTGTGTGTACGTGTATTTGTGTATGCGTGTGTGTGTGTGATGGTACAGGCTGAACATTGAGTCACTGAGGTGTGCATGTGTGTATGTGGTGTTACAGACTGTTCGTTAGGTCAAACTGAGCAATATGTGTGTGTAGGGGTGTGTGTGTACAGTTATTTGCTGTGCACTGAGTCACAGTGAACCATGTGTGTGTGGGGAGCTGATATAGTCAGAGCACTGAGTCACAGTTGAATGTGTGGGAGTTGTTTGTGTATGTGTGTGTGTATTTGCTGGTGTAGACTGTGCATTGAGTCACAGTGAGTAGTGCGGTGTGTGTGTGCTGTGATGGTGTGGACTGTGGTTTTATCCACTTTGACCTGAACGGCTGTGTGTGTTTGTGTGTTTGTGTGTGTGTGTGTGTGCTGGCACTAGATGACAATTGAGACAGAGTGGGCTGTGTGTCTGTGTGTGCGCTGGTATAGACTCTGTATTGAGTCACTGTGAGCTGTGTGTGTATGTGTGTGCTCGTATAGGCTGTGCATTGAGTCACAGTGAGGTGTTTGTGTGTGTGTGTGCTGGTACAGGAAGCGTTTTGAGTCACAGTCTCGTGTGTGTGTGTGTGCATGTGAGTTTGTGTGCTGGTATGGGCTTTATTGTGCTGGTATGGGCTTTATTGACTCATGGGTGTGTGTGTGAGTGTGGGTGATACAGACTGCATTGAGTCACAGTGCGCTGTGTGTGTGTGTGCTGGTATAGGCGATTTATTGAGTACCAGTGAGCCATGTGTGAGTGCGTGTTGGTGTGTGTGTGTGTGTACTGGTATAGGCTGTGCATTGAGTCACAGTGAGGCCTGCATCTGTGCATGTCTGTGTTTGTGTGTGTGTGTTTGCTGGTATAGGCTGAGCTTTGAATCACTCTGAGGTGTGTGTGCATGTGCTGGTAAAATTGTGCCTTGATTCACTGTGCCATGTGAGTGTGTGTGCACGCTGGTATAGGTTGTGCATTGAGTCAGAGTGGGAGGTGTGTGTGTCTGTGTGTTCTGGTATAGGCTGACAATTGAGGCACACTGAGGTCTGTGTGCACATGTGTGTATATGTGTGCTGGTACAGCCTGCTCATTGAGTCATATTGAGTTTTTGGTGTGTGTGTGTGCAGGTAGAGGCAGCACATTGAGTCACAGTGAGGTGTATGTGTGTGATGTTATATGCTATGCACTGATTCATAGGGAGGTTTGTGTCTGTGTGTGTGCACTTTCTAGTTTAGGATTTGCATTGAATCACACTGAGCTGTGTTTTTGAGTGTCAGTATGTGTGCGTGTGTGGAGGTATGGGCTGTGGATTGACTCACATTTTGCCGTATCTGCTTCTCTGTGTGTGTATGTCTGCTAGCATATCCTGTGCACTAAGTCACAGGGAGCCATGTGTGTGTGTGTGTGTTTGTGTGTCCTGGTACAGAGTGTGCATTGATTCACAGTCAGCCATGTGTGTGTGTGTGAGTGCACTGGTATAGGATGTGCAGTGAGTCAGAGTGATGTGTGTGTGTGTCTGCATGTTCTGATATAGGCTGACCATTGTGTAACATTGAGGGTGTGTGTGTGTGTGTGCTGGTATAGGCTGCATATTTTGTCACAGTGAGCTGTGTGTGTGTGTATGTGTAGGTACAGGCTGTGCATTGAGTCACAGTGTGGGGTGTGTGTGTGATGTTATATTCTGTGCACTAGGAGAGACTGAGCCGTGTGTGTGTGCTGGTATAATCTGAACATTGAGTCACAGTGTGGTGTGGTGTGTGTGCCTTTGCTGGTATGGACTGTGCATTGAATCCCAGCCCTGTGTTAGTGTTTGTGTATTTGGTGCTGTAGAGTCTGCATGAGTCACAGTAAGATGTGTGTGTGTGTACTGCTATAGGCTGTACACTGAGCCATATTAAGCTGTGTTTCTGTGTGTGTGTGTGCGGGTATAGGCTATGCATTGACTCACATTGAGCCATGTGTTTGTATGTGCTACTATACGCTATTTATTGAGTCTCAGTGAGCCATTGTTGTGTGTGTCTGTTTACTTGTATGGGCTTGGCATTGAGTCACAGAGAGGTGTTTGTGTGTGTTTGTGTGTCTGTGTGGTGGTATAAACTGCATTGAGTCACACGGCGGTGTGTGTGAGAGTGTGTGTGTGTGCAGGTACAGGCTGGTATTGAACCACAGTGAGCCGTGTGTGTGTGTGCTGGAATAGGCAGAGCATTGAGTCTCCGGTGTGTGTATGTGTGTGTGTATGCTGGTATGGTCTCTGCATTGATTCACTAAGGTGTGTTGTGTGTGTATGTACATGGAGCTGAAGACTGTACACTGATTCACAGTGAGCTGTGTGTGTATGTGTGTGTGTGTGTGATGGTATGGGCTTTGCATTGAGTCACTGAGGTGTGTGTCTGTGTGTGTATACCTGGAACTACAGACTGTGCACTGATTCACAATGAGCCATGTGTGAATGTGTGTATGTGATAGTATAGGGTGTTCATAGAGTCACAATGAGCCGTGCATATGTGTCTTTGTATGGGTGTTGTGGTATAGGCTGTGCATTGTGTCACAGTGACTGTGCGTGTGTGTGTGTGTGTGTTTGTGATGGTATAGTACATGCATTGTATCAGAGAGAGCCATGCATGCGTCTCTGTGTGTGTGTGCTGGCATAGGCATTACATTGTGTCACAGTGAGCCATGTGTTTGTATGCTGATGGAGACTCTGCATTGAGTCACAGTAAGACTTGTGTGTGTGCCAGTACAGGCTGTGCAAGGAGTCAGTGAGTCATATATGTGTGTGTGTGTGTGTGTGCTGATATAGGAAGTGCATTGAGTCCAAGTGAATCATGTATGTTTGTGTGTGTTTGTGGGTGCTGCTATAGGTGGTTCACTGAGTCACAGTCAGGTATGTGTGAGTGTTTGTGTGTTCTTGTATAGGCTGTGCATTGATTCAAAGTGAGGCATGTGTGTAAGCTGGTACAGGAGGTGCATTGAGTCACAGTGATGGTTGTGTTTGTGTGTGTGTGTGTGCTGCAGTAGGCTGTGTATTGAGTCACAGAAAGTGGGTCTTTGTGTGTGTATGTGCATGTACAGGCTGCGGTTTGAGTCACAGTGATGGGTGTCTCTGTGTGGTGTTATAGGCTGTGCATTGAATCACAGCCCTGTGTTAGTGTTGTGTATTTGGTGCTGTAGAGTCTGCATGAGTCACAGTAAGGTGTGTGTGTGTGCTGCTATATGCTGAGAATTGAGTCACACCTAGGTGAGTGTATGTGTATGTGTATGCTGATATGGGATTTGCATTGAATCACTGAGCGGTGTGTGTTTGTGTGTGTGTGTACTGCTATAGTCTGTACACTGAGCCATGTTAAGGTGTGTTTCTGTGTGTGTGTGTGCGGGTATAGGCTATGCATTGACTCACATTGAGCCATGTGTTTGTATGTGCTAGTATACACTGTTCATTGAGTCTCAGTGAGCCTTTGTTTTGTGTGTCTGTTTACTTGTATGGGCTTGGCATTGAGTCTCAGACAGGTGTGTGTGTGTGTCTGTGTGTCTGTGTGGTGGTATCATCTGCATTGAGTCACATGGCGGTGTGTGTGAGAGTGTGTGTGTGTGCAGGTACAGGCTGGTATTGAATGACAGTGAGCCGTGTGTGTGCCTGTGTGTGTGTGTGTGCTGGAATAGGCAGAGCATTGAGTCTCAGGTGTGTGTATGTGTGTGTGTATGCTGGTATGGTCTCTGCATTGATTCACTAAGGTGTGTTGTGTGTGTATGTACATGGAGCTGAAGACTGTACACTGATTCACAGTGAGCTGTGTGTGTATGTGTGTGTGTGTGTGATGGTATGGGCTTTGCATTGAGTCACTGAGGTGTGTGTCTGTGTGTGTATACGTGGAACTACAGACTGTGCACTGATTCACAATGAGCCATGTGTGAATGTGTGTATGTGATAGTATAGGGTGTGCATAGAGTCACAAAGAGCCGTGCATATGTGTCTTTGCATGGGTGTTGTGGTATAGGGTCTGCGTTGTGTCACAGTGACTGTGCGTGTGTGTGTGTTTGTGATGGTATAGTACGTGCATTGAATCAGAGAGAGCCATGCATGTGTCTCTGTGTGTGTGTGCTGGCATAGGCATTACATTGAGTCATAGTGAGCCATGTGTTTGTATGCTGGTGTAGACTCTGCATTGAGTCACAGTAAGCCTTGTGTGTGTGCCAGTACAGGCTGTGCATTGAGTCAGTGAGTCATATGTGTGTGTGTGTTTGTGTGTGCTGGTTTAGGCAGTGCATTGAGTCCAATGAGCAGTGTATGTTTGTGTGTGTGTGTGTGTGCTGCTATAGGTGGTTCACTGAGTCACAGTCAGGTATGTGTGAGTGAGTGTTTGTGTGTTCTTCTATAGGCTGTGCATTGATTCACAGTGAGCTCTGTGTGTATGGTGGTATAGACGGTGCATTGAATCACAGTGATGGTTGTTTTTCTGTGTGTATGCTGCAGTAGGCTGTGAATTGAGTCACAGAAGGTGGGTCTTTGTGTGTGTATGTGCAGGTACAAGCTGCAGTTCGAGTCACAGTGATGGGTGTCTCTGTGTGATGTTATAGGCTGTGCATTGAATCACAGCGAGCCGTATTAGTGTGTGTACGTGTATTTGTGTATGCGTGTGTGTGTGTGATGGTACAGGCTGAACATTGAGTCACTGAGGTGTGCATGTGTGTATGTGGTGTTACAGACTGTTCGTTAGGTCAAACTGAGCAATATGTGTGTGTAGGGGTGTGTGTGTACAGTTATTTGCTGTGCACTGAGTCACAGTGAACCATGTGTGTGTGGGGAGCTGGTATAGTCAGAGCACTGAGTCACAGTTGAATGTGTGGGAGTTGTTTGTGTATGTGTGTGTGTATTTGCTGGTGTAGACTGTGCATTGAGTCACAGTGAGTAGTGCGGTGTGTGTGTGCTGTGATGGTGTGGACTGTGGTTTTATCCACTTTGACCTGAACGGCTGTGTGTGTTTGTGTGTTTGTGTGTGTGTGTGTGCTGGCACTAGATGACAGTTGAGACAGAGTGGGCTGTGTGTCTGTGTGTGCGCTGGTATAGACTCTGTATTGAGTCACTGTGAGCTGTGTGTGTATGTGTGTGCTCGTATAGGCTGTGCATTGAGTCACAGTGAGGTGTTTGTGTGTGTGTATGCTGGTACAGGAAGCGTTTTGAGTCACAGTCTCGTGTGTGTGTGTGTGCATGTGAGTTTGTGTGCTGGTATGGGCTTTATTGTGCTGGTATGGGCTTTATTGACTCATGGGTGTGTGTGTGAGTGTGGGTGATACAGACTGCATTGAGTCACAGTGCGCTGTGTGTGTGTGTGCTGGTATAGGCGATTTATTGAGTACGAGTGAGCCATGTGTGAGTGCGTGTTGGTGTGTGTGTGTGTGTACTGGTATAGGCTGTGCATTGAGTCACAGTGAGGCCTGCATCTGTGCATGTCTGTGTTTGTGTGTGTGTGTTTGCTGGTATAGGCTGAGCTTTGAATCACTCTGAGGTGTGTGTGCATGTGCTGGTAAAATTGTGCCTTGATTCACTGTGCCATGTGAGTGTGTGTGCACGCTGGTATAGGTTGTGCATTGAGTCAGAGTGGGAGGTGTGTGTGTCTGTGTGTTCTGGTATAGGCTGACAATTGAGGCACACTGAGGTCTGTGTGCACATGTGTGTATATGTGTGCTGGTACAGCCTGCTCATTGAGTCATATTGAGTTTTGTGTGTGTGTGTGTGCAGGTAGAGGCAGCACATTGAGTCACAGTGAGGTGTATGTGTGTGATGTTATATGCTATGCACTGATTCATAGGGAGGTTTGTGTCTGTGTGTGTGCACTTTCTAGTTTAGGATTTGCATTGAATCACACTGAGCTGTGTTTTTGAGTGTCAGTATGTGTGCGTGTGTGGAGGTATGGGCTGTGGATTGACTCACATTTTGCCGTATGTGCTTCTCTGTGTGTGTATGTCTGCTAGCATATCCTGTGCACTAAGTCACAGGGAGCCATGTGTGTGTGTGTGTGTGTGTCCTGGTACAGAGTGTGCATTGATTCACAGTCAGCCATGTGTGTGTGTGTGTGAGTGCACTGGTATAGGATGTGCAGTGAGTCAGAGTGCTGTGTGTGTGTGTCTGCATGTTCTGATATAGGCTGACCATTGTGTAACATTGAGGGTGTGTGTGTGTGTGTGCTGGTATAGGCTGCATATTTTGTCACAGTGAGCTGTGTGTGTGTGTATGTGTAGGTACAGGCTGTGCATTGAGTCACAGTGTGGGGTGTGTGTGTGATGTTATATTCTGTGCACTAGGACAGAGTGAGCCGTGTGTGTGTGCTGGTATAATCTGAACATTGAGTCACAGTGTGGTGTGGTGTGTGTGCCTTTGCTGGTATGGACTGTGCATTGAATCCCAGCCCTGTGTTAGTGTTTGTGTATTTGGTGCTGTAGAGTCTGCATGAGTCACAGAAAGATGTGTGTGTGTGTACTGATATAGGCTGTACACTGAGCCATATTAAGGTGTGTTTCTGTGTGTGTGTGTGCGGGTATAGGCTATGCATTGACTCACATTGAGCCATGTGTTTGTATGTGCTAGTATACACTGTTCATTGAGTCTCAGTGAGCCTTTGTTTTGTGTGTCTGTTTACTTGTATGGGCTTGGCATTGAGTCTCAGACAGGTGTGTGTGTGTGTCTGTGTGTCTGTGTGGTGGTATCATCTGCATTGAGTCACACGACAGTGTGTGTGAGAGTGTGTGTGTGTGCAGGTACAGGCTGGTATTGAATGACAGTAAGCCGTGTGTGTGCCTGTGTGTGTGTGTGTGCTGGAATAGGCAGAGCATTGAGTCTCAGGTGTGTGTATGTGTGTGTGTATGCTGGTATGGTCTCTGCATTGATTCACTAAGGTGTGTTGTGTGTGTATGTACATGGAGCTGAAGACTGTACACTGATTCACAGTGAGCTGTGTGTGTATGTGTGTGTGTGTGTGATGGTATGGGCTTTGCATTGAGTCACTGAGGTGTGTGTCTGTGTGTGTATACGTGGAACTACAGACTGTGCACTGATTCACAATGAGCCATGTGTGAATGTGTGTATGTGATAGTATAGGGTGTGCATAGAGTCACAAAGAGCCGTGCATATGTGTCTTTGCATGGGTGTTGTGGTATAGGGTCTGCGTTGTGTCACAGTGACTGTGCGTGTGTGTGTGTTTGTGATGGTATAGTACGTGCATTGAATCAGAGAGAGCCATGCATGTGTCTCTGTGTGTGTGTGCTGGCATAGGCATTACATTGAGTCACAGTGAGCCATGTGTTTGTATGCTGGTGTAGACTCTGCATTGAGTCACAGTAAGCCTTGTGTGTGTGCCAGTACAGGCTGTGCATTGAGTCAGTGAGTCATATGTGTGTGTGTGTTTGTGTGTGTGTGTGCTGGTTTAGGCAGTGCATTGAGTCCAATGAGCAGTGTATGTTTGTGTGTGTGTGTGTGTGCTGCTATAGGTGGTTCACTGAGTCACAGTCAGGTATGTGTGAGTGAGTGTTTGTGTGTTCTTCTATAGGCTGTGCATTGATTCACAGTGAGCTCTGTGTGTATGGTGGTATAGGCGGTGCATTGAATCACAGTGATGGTTGTTTTTCTGTGTGTATGCTGCAGTAGGCTGTGAATTGAGTCACAGAAGGTGGGTCTTTGTGTGTGTATGTGCAGGTACAAGCTGCAGTTCGAGTCACAGTGATGGGTGTCTCTGTGTGATGTTATAGGCTGTGCATTGAATCACAGCGAGCCGTATTAGTGTGTGTACGTGTATTTGTGTATGCGTGTGTGTGTGTGATGGTACAGGCTGAACATTGAGTCACTGAGGTGTGCATGTGTGTATGTGGTGTTACAGACTGTTCGTTAGGTCAAACTGAGCAATATGTGTGTGTAGGGGTGTGTGTGTACAGTTATTTGCTGTGCACTGAGTCACAGTGAACCATGTGTGTGTGGGGAGCTGGTATAGTCAGAGCACTGAGTCACAGTTGAATGTGTGGGAGTTGTTTGTGTATGTGTGTGTGTATTTGCTGGTGTAGACTGTGCATTGAGTCACAGTGAGTAGTGCGGTGTGTGTGTGCTGTGATGGTGTGGACTGTGGTTTTATCCACTTTGACCTGAACGGCTGTGTGTGTTTGTGTGTTTGTGTGTGTGTGTGTGCTGGCACTAGATGACAGTTGAGACAGAGTGGGCTGTGTGTCTGTGTGTGCGCTGGTATAGACTCTGTATTGAGTCACTGTGAGCTGTGTGTGTATGTGTGTGCTCGTATAGGCTGTGCATTGAGTCACAGTGAGGTGTTTGTGTGTGTGTGTGCTGGTACAGGAAGCGTTTTGAGTCACAGTCTCGTGTGTGTGTGTGTGCATGTGAGTTTGTGTGCTGGTATGGGCTTTATTGTGCTGGTATGGGCTTTATTGACTCATGGGTGTGTGTGTGAGTGTGGGTGATACAGACTGCATTGAGTCACAGTGCGCTGTGTGTGTGTGTGCTGGTATAGGCGATTTATTGAGTACCAGTGAGCCATGTGTGAGTGCGTGTTGGTGTGTGTGTGTGTGTACTGGTATAGGCTGTGCATTGAGTCACAGTGAGGCCTGCATCTGTGCATGTCTGTGTTTGTGTGTGTGTGTTTGCTGGTATAGGCTGAGCTTTGAATCACTCTGAGGTGTGTGTGCATGTGCTGGTAAAATTGTGCCTTGATTCACTGTGCCATGTGAGTGTGTGTGCACGCTGGTATAGGTTGTGCATTGAGTCAGAGTGGGAGGTGTGTGTGTCTGTGTGTTCTGGTATAGGCTGACAATTGAGGCACACTGAGGTCTGTGTGCACATGTGTGTATATGTGTGCTGGTACAGCCTGCTCATTGAGTCATATTGAGTTTTGTGTGTGTGTGTGTGCAGGTAGAGGCAGCACATTGAGTCACAGTGAGGTGTATGTGTGTGATGTTATATGCTATGCACTGATTCATAGGGAGGTTTGTGTCTGTGTGTGTGCACTTTCTAGTTTAGGATTTGCATTGAATCACACTGAGCTGTGTTTTTGAGTGTCAGTATGTGTGCGTGTGTGGAGGTATGGGCTGTGGATTGACTCACATTTTGCCGTATGTGCTTCTCTGTGTGTGTATGTCTGCTAGCATATCCTGTGCACTAAGTCACAGGGAGCCGTGTGTGTGTGTGTGTGTGTGTCCTGGTACAGAGTGTGCATTGATTCACAGTCAGCCATGTGTGTGTGTGTGTGAGTGCACTGGTATAGGATGTGCAGTGAGTCAGAGTGCTGTGTGTGTGTGTCTGCATGTTCTGATATAGGCTGACCATTGTGTAACATTGAGGGTGTGTGTGTGTGTGTGCTGGTATAGGCTGCATATTTTGTCACAGTGAGCTGTGTGTGTGTGTATGTGTAGGTACAGGCTGTGCATTGAGTCACAGTGTGGGGTGTGTGTGTGATGTTATATTCTGTGCACTAGGACAGAGTGAGCCGTGTGTGTGTGCTGGTATAATCTGAACATTGAGTTACAGTGTGGTGTGGTGTGTGTGCCTTTGCTGGTATGGACTGTGCATTGAATCCCAGCCCTGTGTTAGTGTTTGTGTATTTGGTGCTGTAGAGTCTGCATGAGTCACAGTAAGATGTGTGTGTGTGTACTGCTATAGGCTGTACACTGAGCCATATTAAGGTGTGTTTCTGTGTGTGTGTGTGCGGGTATAGGCTATGCATTGACTCACATTGAGCCATGTGTTTGTATGTGCTACTATACGCTATTCATTGAGTCTCAGTGAGCCATTGTTGTGTGTGTCTGTTTACTTGTATGGGCTTGGCATTGAGTCACAGAGAGGTGTTTGTGTGTGTTTGTGTGTCTGTGTGGTGGTATAAACTGCATTGAGTCACACGGCGGTGTGTGTGAGAGTGTGTGTGTGTGCAGGTACAGGCTGGTATTGAACCACAGTGAGCCGTGTGTGTGTGTGCTGGAATAGGCAGAGCATTGAGTCTCCGGTGTGTGTATGTGTGTGTGTATGCTGGTATGGTCTCTGCATTGATTCACTAAGGTGTGTTGTGTGTGTATGTACATGGAGCTGAAGACTGTACACTGATTCACAGTGAGCTGTGTGTGTATGTGTGTGTGTGTGTGATGGTATGGGCTTTGCATTGAGTCACTGAGGTGTGTGTCTGTGTGTGTATACCTGGAACTACAGACTGTGCACTGATTCACAATGAGCCATGTGTGAATGTGTGTATGTGATAGTATAGGGTGTTCATAGAGTCACAATGAGCCGTGCATATGTGTCTTTGTATGGGTGTTGTGGTATAGGCTGTGCATTGTGTCACAGTGACTGTGCGTGTGTGTGTGTGTGTGTTTGTGATGGTATAGTACATGCATTGTATCAGAGAGAGCCATGCATGCGTCTCTGTGTGTGTGTGCTGGCATAGGCATTACATTGTGTCACAGTGAGCCATGTGTTTGTATTCTGATGGAGACTCTGCATTGAGTCACAGTAAGACTTGTGTGTGTGCCAGTACAGGCTGTGCAAGGAGTCAGTGAGTCATATATGTGTGTGTGTGTGTGTGTGCTGATATATGAAGTGCATTGAGTCCAAGTGAATCATGTATGTTTGTGTGTGTTTGTGGGTGCTGCTATAGGTGGTTCACTGAGTCACAGTCAGGTATGTGTGAGTGTTTGTGTGTTCTTGTATAGGCTGTGCATTGATTCAAAGTGAGGCATGTGTGTAAGCTGGTACAGGAGGTGCATTGAGTCACAGTGATGGTTGTGTTTGTGTGTGTGTGTGTGCTGCAGTAGGCTGTGTATTGAGTCACAGAAAGTGGGTCTTTGTGTGTGTATGTGCATGTACAGGCTGCGGTTTGAGTCACAGTGATGGGTGTCTCTGTGTGGTGTTATAGGCTGTGCATTGAATCACAGCCCTGTGTTAGTGTTGTGTATTTGGTGCTGTAGAGTCTGCATGAGTCACAGTAAGGTGTGTGTGTGTGCTGCTATATGCTGAGAATTGAGTCACACCTAGGTGAGTGTATGTGTATGTGTATGCTGATATGGGATTTGCATTGAATCACTGAGCGGTGTGTGTTTGTGTGTGTGTGTACTGCTATAGTCTGTACACTGAGCCATGTTAAGGTGTGTTTCTGTGTGTGTGTGTGCGGGTATAGGCTATGCATTGACTCACATTGAGCCATGTGTTTGTATGTGCTAGTATACACTGTTCATTGAGTCTCAGTGAGCCTTTGTTTTGTGTGTCTGTTTACTTGTATGGGCTTGGCATTGAGTCTCAGACAGGTGTGTGTGTGTGTGTGTGTGTCTGTGTGGTGGTATCATCTGCATTGAGTCACATGGCGGTGTGTGTGAGAGTGTGTGTGTGTGCAGGTACAGGCTGGTATTGAATGACAGTGAGCCGTGTGTGTGCCTGTGTGTGTGTGTGTGCTGGAATAGGCAGAGCATTGAGTCTCAGGTGTGTGTATGTGTGTGTGTATGCTGGTATGGTCTCTGCATTGATTCACTAAGGTGTGTTGTGTGTGTATGTACATGGAGCTGAAGACTGTACACTGATTCACAGTGAGCTGTGTGTGTATGTGTGTGTGTGTGTGATGGTATGGGCTTTGCATTGAGTCACTGAGGTGTGTGTCTGTGTGTGTATACGTGGAACTACAGACTGTGCACTGATTCACAATGAGCCATGTGTGAATGTGTGTATGTGATAGTATAGGGTGTGCATAGAGTCACAAAGAGCCGTGCATATGTGTCTTTGCATGGGTGTTGTGGTATAGGGTCTGCGTTGTGTCACAGTGACTGTGCGTGTGTGTGTGTTTGTGATGGTATAGTACGTGCATTGAATCAGAGAGAGCCATGCATGTGTCTCTGTGTGTGTGTGCTGGCATAGGCATTACATTGAGTCATAGTGAGCCATGTGTTTGTATGCTGGTGTAGACTCTGCATTGAGTCACAGTAAGCCTTGTGTGTGTGCCAGTACAGGCTGTGCATTGAGTCAGTGAGTCATATGTGTGTGTGTGTTTGTGTGTGCTGGTTTAGGCAGTGCATTGAGTCCAATGAGCAGTGTATGTTTGTGTGTGTGTGTGTGTGCTGCTATAGGTGGTTCACTGAGTCACAGTCAGGTATGTGTGAGTGAGTGTTTGTGTGTTCTTCTATAGGCTGTGCATTGATTCACAGTGAGCTCTGTGTGTATGGTGGTATAGGCGGTGCATTGAATCACAGTGATGGTTGTTTTTCTGTGTGTATGCTGCAGTAGGCTGTGAATTGAGTCACAGAAGGTGGGTCTTTGTGTGTGTATGTGCAGGTACAAGCTGCAGTTCGAGTCACAGTGATGGGTGTCTCTGTGTGATGTTATAGGCTGTGCATTGAATCACAGCGAGCCGTATTAGTGTGTGTACGTGTATTTGTGTATGCGTGTGTGTGTGTGATGGTACAGGCTGAACATTGAGTCACTGAGGTGTGCATGTGTGTATGTGGTGTTACAGACTGTTCGTTAGGTCAAACTGAGCAATATGTGTGTGTAGGGGTGTGTGTGTAGTTATTTGCTGTGCACTGAGTCACAGTGAACCATGTGTGTGTGGGGAGCTGGTATAGTCAGAGCACTGAGTCACAGTTGAATGTGTGGGAGTTGTTTGTGTATGTGTGTGTGTATTTGCTGGTGTAGACTGTGCATTGAGTCACAGTGAGTAGTGCGGTGTGTGTGTGCTGTGATGGTGTGGACTGTGGTTTTATCCACTTTGACCTGAACGGCTGTGTGTGTTTGTGTGTTTGTGTGTGTGTGTGTGCTGGCACTAGATGACAGTTGAGACAGAGTGGGCTGTGTGTCTGTGTGTGCGCTGGTATAGACTCTGTATTGAGTCACTGTGAGCTGTGTGTGTATGTGTGTGCTCGTATAGGCTGTGCATTGAGTCACAGTGAGGTGTTTGTGTGTGTGTGTGCTGGTACAGGAAGCGTTTTGAGTCACAGTCTCATGTGTGTGTGTGTGCATGTGAGTTTGTGTGCTGGTATGGGCTTTATTGTGCTGGTATGGGCTTTATTGACTCATGGGTGTGTGTGTGAGTGTGGGTGATACAGACTGCATTGAGTCACAGTGCGCTGTGTGTGTGTGTGCTGGTATAGGCGATTTATTGAGTACCAGTGAGCCATGTGTGAGTGCGTGTTGGTGTGTGTGTGTGTGTACTGGTATAGGCTGTGCATTGAGTCACAGTGAGGCCTGCATCTGTGCATGTCTGTGTTTGTGTGTGTGTGTTTGCTGGTATAGGCTGAGCTTTGAATCACTCTGAGGTGTGTGTGCATGTGCTGGTAAAATTGTGCCTTGATTCACTGTGCCATGTGAGTGTGTGTGCACGCTGGTATAGGTTGTGCATTGAGTCAGAGTGGGAGGTGTGTGTGTCTGTGTGTTCTGGTATAGGCTGACAATTGAGGCACACTGAGGTCTGTGTGCACATGTGTGTATATGTGTGCTGGTACAGCCTGCTCATTGAGTCATATTGAGTTTTGTGTGTGTGTGTGTGCAGGTAGAGGCAGCACATTGAGTCACAGTGAGGTGTATGTGTGTGATGTTATATGCTATGCACTGATTCATAGGGAGGTTTTTGTCTGTGTGTGTGCACTTTCTAGTTTAGGATTTGCATTGAATCACACTGAGCTGTGTTTTTGAGTGTCAGTATGTGTGCGTGTGTGGAGGTATGGGCTGTGGATTGACTCACATTTTGCCGTATGTGCTTCTCTGTGTGTGTATGTCTGCTAGCATATCCTGTGCACTAAGTCACAGGGAGCCATGTGTGTGTGTGTGTGTGTGTGTGTCCTGGTACAGAGTGTGCATTGATTCACAGTCAGCCATGTGTGTGTGTGTGTGAGTGCACTGGTATAGGATGTGCAGTGAGTCAGAGTGCTGTGTGTGTGTGTCTGCATGTTCTGATATAGGCTGACCATTGTGTAACATTGAGGGTGTGTGTGTGTGTGTGCTGGTATAGGCTGCATATTTTGTCACAGTGAGCTGTGTGTGTGTGTATGTGTAGGTACAGGCTGTGCATTGAGTCACAGTGTGGGGTGTGTGTGTGATGTTATATTCTGTGCACTAGGACAGAGTGAGCCGTGTGTGTGTGCTGGTATAATCTGAACATTGAGTCACAGTGTGGTGTGGTGTGTGTGCCTTTGCTGGTATGGACTGTGCATTGAATCCCAGCCCTGTGTTAGTGTTTGTGTATTTGGTGCTGTAGAGTCTGCATGAGTCACAGAAAGATGTGTGTGTGTGTACTGATATAGGCTGTACACTGAGCCATATTAAGGTGTGTTTCTGTGTGTGTGTGTGCAGGTATAGGCTATGCATTGACTCACATTGAGCCATGTGTTTGTATGTGCTACTATACGCTATTCATTGAGTCTCAGTGAGCCATTGTTGTGTGTGTCTGTTTACTTGTATGGGCTTGGCATTGAGTCACAGAGAGGTGTTTGTGTGTGTTTGTGTGTCTGTGTGGTGGTATAAACTGCATTGAGTCACATGGCGGTGTGTGTGAGAGTGTGTGTGTGTGCAGGTACAGGCTGGTATTGAACCACAGTGAGCCGTGTGTGTGTGTGCTGGAATAGGCAGAGCATTGAGTCTCCGGTGTGTGTATGTGTGTGTGTATGCTGGTATGGTCTCTGCATTGATTCACTAAGGTGTGTTGTGTGTGTATGTACATGGAGCTGAAGACTGTACACTGATTCACAGTGAGCTGTGTGTGTATGTGTGTGTGTGTGTGTGATGGTATGGGCTTTGCATTGAGTCACTGAGGTGTGTGTCTGTGTGTGTATACCTGGAACTACAGACTGTGCACTGATTCACAATGAGCCATGTGTGAATGTGTGTATGTGATAGTATAGGGTGTTCATAGAGTCACAATGAGCCGTGCATATGTGTCTTTGTATGGGTGTTGTGGTATAGGCTGTGCATTGTGTCACAGTGACTGTGCATGTGTGTGTGTGTGTGTTTGTGATGGTATAGTACATGCATTGTATCGGAGAGAGCCATGCATGCGTCTCTGTGTGTGTGTGCTGGCATAGGCATTACATTGTGTCACAGTGAGCCATGTGTTTGTATGCTGATGGAGACTCTGCATTGAGTCGCAGAAAGACTTGTGTGTGTGCCAGTACAGGCTGTGCAAGGAGTCAGTGAGTCATATATGTGTGTGTGTGTGTGTGTGCTGATATATGAAGTGCATTGAGTCCAAGTGAATCATGTATGTTTGTGTGTGTTTGTGGGTGCTGCTATAGGTGGTTCACTGAGTCACAGTCAGGTATGTGTGAGTGTTTGTGTGTTCTTGTATAGGCTGTGCATTGATTCACAGTGAGGCATGTGTGTAAGCTGGTACAGGAGGTGCATTGAGTCACAGTGATGGTTGTGTTTGTGTGTGTGTGTGTGCTGCAGTAGGCTGTGTATTGAGTCACAGAAAGTGGGTCTTTGTGTGTGTATGTGCATGTACAGGCTGCGGTTTGAGTCACAGTGATGGGTGTCTCTGTGTGGTGTTATAGGCTGTGCATTGAATCACAGCCCTGTGTTAGTGTTGTGTATTTGGTGCTGTAGAGTCTGCATGAGTCACAGTAAGGTGTGTGTGTGTGCTGCTATATGCTGAGAATTGAGTCACACCTAGGTGAGTGTATGTGTATGTGTATGCTGATATGGGATTTGCATTGAATCACTGAGCGGTGTGTGTTTGTGTGTGTGTGTACTGCTATAGTCTGTACACTGAGCCATGTTAAGGTGTGTTTCTGTGTGTGTGTGTGCGGGTATAGGCTATGCATTGACTCACATTGAGCCATGTGTTTGTATGTGCTAGTATACACTGTTCATTGAGTCTCAGTGAGCCTTTGTTTTGTGTGTCTGTTTACTTGTATGGGCTTGGCATTGAGTCTCAGACAGGTGTGTGTGTGTGTCTGTGTGTCTGTGTGGTGGTATCATCTGCATTGAGTCACACGGCAGTGTGTGTGAGAGTGTGTGTGTGTGCAGGTAGAGGCTGGTATTGAATGACAGTGAGCCGTGTGTGTGCCTGTGTGTGTGTGTGTGCTGGAATAGGCAGAGCATTGAGTCTCAGGTGTGTGTATGTGTGTGTGTATGCTGGTATGGTCTCTGCATTGATTCACTAAGGTGTGTTGTGTGTGTATGAACATGGAGCTGAAGACTGTACACTGATTCACAGTGAGCTGTGTGTGTATGTGTGTGTGTGTGTGATGGTATGGGCTTTGCATTGAGTCACTGAGGTGTGTGTCTGTGTGTGTATACGTGGAACTACAGACTGTGCACTGATTCACAATGAGCCATGTGTGAATGTGTGTATGTGATAGTATAGGGTGTGCATAGAGTCACAAAGAGCCGTGCATATGTGTCTTTGCATGGGTGTTGTGGTATAGGGTCTGCGTTGTGTCACAGTGACTGTGCATGTGTGTGTGTTTGTGATGGTATAGTACGTGCATTGAATCAGAGAGAGCCATGCATGTGTCTCTGTGTGTGTGTGCTGGCATAGGCATTACATTGAGTCACAGTGAGCCATGTGTTTGTATGCTGGTGTAGACTCTGCATTGAGTCACAGTAAGCCTTGTGTGTGTGCCAGTACAGGCTGTGCATTGAGTCAGTGAGTCATATGTGTGTGTGTGTTTGTGTGTGTGTGTGCTGGTTTAGGCAGTGCATTGAGTCCAATGAGCAGTGTATGTTTGTGTGTGTGTGTGTGTGCTGCTATAGGTGGTTCACTGAGTCACAGTCAGGTATGTGTGAGTGAGTGTTTGTGTGTTCTTCTATAGGCTGTGCATTGATTCACAGTGAGCTCTGTGTGTATGGTGGTATAGGCGGTGCATTGAATCACAGTGATGGTTGTTTTTCTGTGTGTATGCTGCAGTAGGCTGTGAATTGAGTCACAGAAGGTGGGTCTTTGTGTGTGTATGTGCAGGTACAAGCTGCAGTTCGAGTCACAGTGATGGGTGTCTCTGTGTGATGTTATAGGCTGTGCATTGAATCACAGCGAGCCGTATTAGTGTGTGTACGTGTATTTGTGTATGCGTGTGTGTGTGTGATGGTACAGGCTGAACATTGAGTCACTGAGGTGTGCATGTGTGTATGTGGTGTTACAGACTGTTCGTTAGGTCAAACTGAGCAATATGTGTGTGTAGGGGTGTGTGTGTACAGTTATTTGCTGTGCACTGAGTCACAGTGAACCATGTGTGTGTGGAGAGCTGGTATAGTCAGAGCACTGAGTCACAGTTGAATGTGTGGGAGTTGTTTGTGTATGTGTGTGTGTATTTGCTGGTGTAGACTGTGCATTGAGTCACAGTGAGTAGTGCGGTGTGTGTGTGCTGTGATGGTGTGGACTGTGGTTTTATCCACTTTGACCTGAACGGCTGTGTGTGTTTGTGTGTTTGTGTGTGTGTGTGTGCTGGCACTAGATGACAGTTGAGACAGAGTGGGCTGTGTGTCTGTGTGTGCGCTGGTATAGACTCTGTATTGAGTCACTGTGAGCTGTGTGTGTATGTGTGTGCTCGTATAGGCTGTGCATTGAGTCACAGTGAGGTGTTTGTGTGTGTGTATGCTGGTACAGGAAGCGTTTTGAGTCACAGTCTCATGTGTGTGTGTGTGCATGTGAGTTTGTGTGCTGGTATGGGCTTTATTGTGCTGGTATGGGCTTTATTGACTCATGGGTGTGTGTGTGAGTGTGGGTGATACAGACTGCATTGAGTCACAGTGCGCTGTGTGTGTGTGTGCTGGTATAGGCGATTTATTGAGTACAAGTGAGCCATGTGTGAGTGCGTGTTGGTGTGTGTGTGTGTGTACTGGTATAGGCTGTGCATTGAGTCACAGTGAGGCCTGCATCTGTGCATGTCTGTGTTTGTGTGTGTGTGTTTGCTGGTATAGGCTGAGCTTTGAATCACTCTGAGGTGTGTGTGCATGTGCTGGTAAAATTGTGCCTTGATTCACTGTGCCATGTGAGTGTGTGTGCACGCTGGTATAGGTTGTGCATTGAGTCAGAGTGGGAGGTGTGTGTGTCTGTGTGTTCTGGTATAGGCTGACAATTGAGGCACACTGAGGTCTGTGTGCACATGTGTGTATATGTGTGCTGGTACAGCCTGCTCATTGAGTCATATTGAGTTTTGTGTGTGTGTGTGTGCAGGTAGAGGCAGCACATTGAGTCACAGTGAGGTGTATGTGTGTGATGTTATATGCTATGCACTGATTCATAGGGAGGTTTGTGTCTGTGTGTGTGCACTTTCTAGTTTAGGATTTGCATTGAATCACACTGAGCTGTGTTTTTGAGTGTCAGTATGTGTGCGTGTGTGGAGGTATGGGCTGTGGATTGACTCACATTTTGCCGTATGTGCTTCTCTGTGTGTGTATGTCTGCTAGCATATCCTGTGCACTAAGTCACAGGGAGCCGTGTGTGTGTGTGTGTGTGTCCTGGTACAGAGTGTGCATTGATTCACAGTCAGCCATGTGTGTGTGTGTGTGAGTGCACTGGTATAGGATGTGCAGTGAGTCAGAGTGCTGTGTGTGTGTGTCTGCATGTTCTGATATAGGCTGACCATTGTGTAACATTGAGGGTGTGTGTGTGTGTGTGCTGGTATAGGCTGCATATTTTGTCACAGTGAGCTGTGTGTGTGTGTATGTGTAGGTACAGGCTGTGCATTGAGTCACAGTGTGGGGTGTGTGTGTGATGTTATATTCTGTGCACTAGGACAGAGTGAGCCGTGTGTGTGTGCTGGTATAATCTGAACATTGAGTCACAGTGTGGTGTGGTGTGTGTGCCTTTGCTGGTATGGACTGTGCATTGAATCCCAGCCCTGTGTTAGTGTTTGTGTATTTGGTGCTGTAGAGTCTGCATGAGTCACAGTAAGATGTGTGTGTGTGTACTGCTATAGGCTGTACACTGAGCCATATTAAGGTGTGTTTCTGTGTGTGTGTGTGCGGGTATAGGCTATGCATTGACTCACATTGAGCCATGTGTTTGTATGTGCTACTATACGCTATTCATTGAGTCTCAGTCAGCCATTGTTGTGTGTGTCTGTTTACTTGTATGGGCTTGGCATTGAGTCACAGAGAGGTGTTTGTGTGTGTTTGTGTGTCTGTGTGGTGGTATAAACTGCATTGAGTCACACGGCGGTGTGTGTGAGAGTGTGTGTGTGTGCAGGTACAGGCTGGTATTGAACCACAGTGAGCCGTGTGTGTGTGTGCTGGAATAGGCAGAGCATTGAGTCTCAGGTGTGTGTATG
Source organism: Pseudorca crassidens (assembly GCF_039906515.1). Lineage (NCBI taxonomy): Eukaryota > Metazoa > Chordata > Mammalia > Artiodactyla > Delphinidae > Pseudorca > Pseudorca crassidens. Next base: position 12,702,351 of record NC_090318.1, read on the forward strand.
TGTGTGTGTATGCTGGTATGGTCTCTGCATTGATTCACTAAGGTGTGTTGTGTGTGTATGTACATGGAGCTGAAGACTGTACACTGATTCACAGTGAGCTGTGTGTGTATGTGTGTGTGTGTGTGATGGTATGGGCTTTGCATTGAGTCACTGAGGTGTGTGTCTGTGTGTGTATACCTGGAACTACAGACTGTGCACTGATTCACAATGAGCCATGTGTGAATGTGTGTATGTGATAGTATAGGGTGTTCATAGAGTCACAATGAGCCGTGCATATGTGTCTTTGTATGGGTGTTGTGGTATAGGCTGTGCATTGTGTCACAGTGACTGTGCGTGTGTGTGTGTGTTTGTGATGGTATAGTACATGCATTGTATCAGAGAGAGCCATGCATGCGTCTCTGTGTGTGTGTGCTGGCATAGGCATTACATTGTGTCACAGTGAGCCATGTGTTTGTATGCTGATGGAGACTCTGCATTGAGTCACAGTAAGACTTGTGTGTGTGCCAGTACAGGCTGTGCAAGGAGTCAGTGAGTCATATATGTGTGTGTGTGTGTGTGTGTGCTGATATATGAAGTGCATTGAGTCCAAGTGAATCATGTATGTTTGTGTGTCTTTGTGGGTGCTGCTATAGGTGGTTCACTGAGTCACAGTCAGGTATGTGTGAGTGTTTGTGTGTTCTTGTATAGGCTGTGCATTGATTCAAAGTGAGGCATGTGTGTAAGCTGGTACAGGAGGTGCATTGAGTCACAGTGATGGTTGTGTTTGTGTGTGTGTGTGTGCTGCAGTAGGCTGTGTATTGAGTCACAGAAAGTGGGTCTTTGTGTGTGTATGTGCATGTACAGGCTGCGGTTTGAGTCACAGTGATGGGTGTCTCTGTGTGGTGTTATAGGCTGTGCATTGAATCACAGCCCTGTGTTAGTGTTGTGTATTTGGTGCTGTAGAGTCTGCATGAGTCACAGTAAGGTGTGTGTGTGTGCTGCTATATGCTGAGAATTGAGTCACACCTAGGTGAGTGTATGTGTATGTGTATGCTGATATGGGATTTGCATTGAATCACTGAGCGGTGTGTGTTTGTGTGTGTGTGTACTGCTATAGTCTGTACACTGAGCCATGTTAAGGTGTGTTTCTGTGTGTGTGTGTGCGGGTATAGGCTATGCATTGACTCACATTGAGCCATGTGTTTGTATGTGCTAGTATACACTGTTCATTGAGTCTCAGTGAGCCTTTGTTTTGTGTGTCTGTTTACTTGTATGGGCTTGGCATTGAGTCTCAGACAGGTGTGTGTGTGTGTCTGTGTGTCTGTGTGGTGGTATCATCTGCATTGAGTCACATGGCGGTGTGTGTGAGAGTGTGTGTGTGTGCAGGTACAGGCTGGTATTGAATGACAGTGAGCCGTGTGTGTGCCTGTGTGTGTGTGTGTGCTGGAATAGGCAGAGCATTGAGTCTCAGGTGTGTGTATGTGTGTGTGTATGCTGGTATGGTCTCTGCATTGATTCACTAAGGTGTGTTGTGTGTGTATGTACATGGAGCTGAAGACTGTACACTGATTCACAGTGAGCTGTGTGTGTATGTGTGTGTGTGTGTGATGGTATGGGCTTTGCATTGAGTCACTGAGGTGTGTGTCTGTGTGTGTATACGTGGAACTACAGACTGTGCACTGATTCACAATGAGCCATGTGTGAATGTGTGTATGTGATAGTATAGGGTGTGCATAGAGTCACAAAGAGCCGTGCATATGTGTCTTTGCATGGGTGTTGTGGTATAGGGTCTGCGTTGTGTCACAGTGACTGTGCGTGTGTGTGTGTTTGTGATGGTATAGTACGTGCATTGAATCAGAGAGAGCCATGCATGTGTCTCTGTGTGTGTGTGCTGGCATAGGCATTACATTGAGTCACAGTGAGCCATGTGTTTGTATGCTGGTGTAGACTCTGCATTGAGTCACAGTAAGCCTTGTGTGTGTGCCAGTACAGGCTGTGCATTGAGTCAGTGAGTCATATGTGTGTGTGTGTTTGTGTGTGTGTGTGCTGGTTTAGGCAGTGCATTGAGTCCAATGAGCAGTGTATGTTTGTGTGTGTGTGTGTGTGCTGCTATAGGTGGTTCACTGAGTCACAGTCAGGTATGTGTGAGTGAGTGTTTGTGTGTTCTTCTATAGGCTGTGCATTGATTCACAGTGAGCTCTGTGTGTATGGTGGTATAGGCGGTGCATTGAATCACAGTGATGGTTGTTTTTCTGTGTGTATGCTGCAGTAGGCTGTGAATTGAGTCACAGAAGGTGGGTCTTTGTGTGTGTATGTGCAGGTACAAGCTGCAGTTCGAGTCACAGTGATGGGTGTCTCTGTGTGATGTTATAGGCTGTGCATTGAATCACAGCGAGCCGTATTAGTGTGTGTACGTGTATTTGTGTATGCGTGTGTGTGTGTGATGGTACAGGCTGAACATTGAGTCACTGAGGTGTGCATGTGTGTATGTGGTGTTACAGACTGTTCGTTAGGTCAAACTGAGCAATATGTGTGTGTAGGGGTGTGTGTGTACAGTTATTTGCTGTGCACTGAGTCACAGTGAACCATGTGTGTGTGGGGAGCTGGTATAGTCAGAGCACTGAGTCACAGTTGAATGTGTGGGAGTTGTTTGTGTATGTGTGTGTGTATTTGCTGGTGTAGACTGTGCATTGAGTCACAGTGAGTAGTGCGGTGTGTGTGTGCTGTGATGGTGTGGACTGTGGTTTTATCCACTTTGACCTGAACGGCTGTGTGTGTTTGTGTGTTTGTGTGTGTGTGTGTGCTGGCACTAGATGACAGTTGAGACAGAGTGGGCTGTGTGTCTGTGTGTGCGCTGGTATAGACTCTGTATTGAGTCACTGTGAGCTGTGTGTGTATGTGTGTGCTCGTATAGGCTGTGCATTGAGTCACAGTGAGGTGTTTGTGTGCTGGTACAGGAAGCGTTTTGAGTCACAGTCTCATGTGTGTGTGTGTGCATGTGAGTTTGTGTGCTGGTATGGGCTTTATTGTGCTGGTATGGGCTTTATTGACTCATGGGTGTGTGTGTGAGTGTGGGTGATACAGACTGCATTGAGTCACAGTGCGCTGTGTGTGTGTGTGCTGGTATAGGCGATTTATTGAGTACCAGTGAGCCATGTGTGAGTGCGTGTTGGTGTGTGTGTGTGTGTACTGGTATAGGCTGTGCATTGAGTCACAGTGAGGCCTGCATCTGTGCATGTCTGTGTTTGTGTGTGTGTGTTTGCTGGTATAGGTTGAGCTTTGAATCACTCTGAGGTGTGTGTGCATGTGCTGGTAAAATTGTGCCTTGATTCACTGTGCCATGTGAGTGTGTGTGCACGCTGGTATAGGTTGTGCATTGAGTCAGAGTGGGAGGTGTGTGTGTCTGTGTGTTCTGGTATAGGCTGACAATTGAGGCACACTGAGGTCTGTGTGCACATGTGTGTATATGTGTGCTGGTACAGCCTGCTCATTGAGTCATATTGAGTTTTGTGTGTGTGTGTGTGCAGGCAGAGGCAGCACATTGAGTCACAGTGAGGTGTATGTGTGTGATGTTATATGCTATGCACTGATTCATAGGGAGGTTTGTGTCTGTGTGTGTGCACTTTCTAGTTTAGGATTTGCATTGAATCACACTGAGCTGTGTTTTTGAGTGTCAGTATGTGTGCGTGTGTGGAGGTATGGGCTGTGGATTGACTCACATTTTGCCGTATGTGCTTCTCTGTGTGTGTATGTCTGCTAGCATATCCTGTGCACTAAGTCACAGGGAGCCATGTGTGTGTGTGTGTGTGTGTGTCCTGGTACAGAGTGTGCATTGATTCACAGTCAGCCATGTGTGTGTGTGTGTGAGTGCACTGGTATAGGATGTGCAGTGAGTCAGAGTGCTGTGTGTGTGTGTCTGCATGTTCTGATATAGGCTGACCATTGTGTAACATTGAGGGTGTGTGTGTGTGTGTGCTGGTATAGGCTGCATATTTTGTCACAGTGAGCTGTGTGTGTGTGTATGTGTAGGTACAGGCTGTGCATTGAGTCACAGTGTGGGGTGTGTGTGTGATGTTATATTCTGTGCACTAGGACAGAGTGAGCCGTGTGTGTGTGCTGGTATAATCTGAACATTGAGTCACAGTGTGGTGTGGTGTGTGTGCCTTTGCTGGTATGGACTGTGCATTGAATCCCAGCCCTGTGTTAGTGTTTGTGTATTTGGTGCTGTAGAGTCTGCATGAGTCACAGAAAGATGTGTGTGTGTGTACTGATATAGGCTGTACACTGAGCCATATTAAGGTGTGTTTCTGTGTGTGTGTGTGCGGGTATAGGCTATGCATTGACTCACATTGAGCCATGTGTTTGTATGTGCTAGTATACACTGTTCATTGAGTCTCAGTGAGCCTTTGTTTTGTGTGTCTGTTTACTTGTATGGGCTTGGCATTGAGTCTCAGACAGGTGTGTGTGTGTGTCTGTGTGTCTGTGTGGTGGTATCATCTGCATTGAGTCACACGGCAGTGTGTGTGAGAGTGTGTGTGTGTGCAGGTACAGGCTGGTATTGAATGACAGTAAGCCGTGTGTGTGCCTGTGTGTGTGTGTGTGCTGGAATAGGCAGAGCATTGAGTCTCAGGTGTGTGTATGTGTGTGTGTATGCTGGTATGGTCTCTGCATTGATTCACTAAGGTGTGTTGTGTGTGTATGTACATGGAGCTGAAGACTGTACACTGATTCACAGTGAGCTGTGTGTGTATGTGTGTGTGTGTGTGATGGTATGGGCTTTGCATTGAGTCACTGAGGTGTGTGTCTGTGTGTGTATACGTGGAACTACAGACTGTGCACTGATTCACAATGAGCCATGTGTGAATGTGTGTATGTGATAGTATAGGGTGTGCATAGAGTCACAAAGAGCCGTGCATATGTGTCTTTGCATGGGTGTTGTGGTATAGGGTCTGCGTTGTGTCACAGTGACTGTGCGTGTGTGTGTGTTTGTGATGGTATAGTACGTGCATTGAATCAGAGAGAGCCATGCATGTGTCTCTGTGTGTGTGTGCTGGCATAGGCATTACATTGAGTCACAGTGAGCCATGTGTTTGTATGCTGGTGTAGACTCTGCATTGAGTCACAGTAAGCCTTGTGTGTGTGCCAGTACAGGCTGTGCATTGAGTCAGTGAGTCATATGTGTGTGTGTGTTTGTGTGTGTGTGTGCTGGTTTAGGCAGTGCATTGAGTCCAATGAGCAGTGTATGTTTGTGTGTGTGTGTGTGTGCTGCTATAGGTGGTTCACTGAGTCACAGTCAGGTATGTGTGAGTGAGTGTTTGTGTGTTCTTCTATAGGCTGTGCATTGATTCACAGTGAGCTCTGTGTGTATGGTGGTATAGGCGGTGCATTGAATCACAGTGATGGTTGTTTTTCTGTGTGTACGCTGCAGTAGGCTGTGAATTGAGTCACAGAAGGTGGGTCTTTGTGTGTGTATGTGCAGGTACAAGCTGCAGTTCGAGTCACAGTGATGGGTGTCTCTGTGTGATGTTATAGGCTGTGCATTGAATCACAGCGAGCCGTATTAGTGTGTGTACGTGTATTTGTGTATGCGTGTGTGTGTGTGATGGTACAGGCTGAACATTGAGTCACTGAGGTGTGCATGTGTGTATGTGGTGTTACAGACTGTTCGTTAGGTCAAACTGAGCAATATGTGTGTGTAGGGGTGTGTGTGTACAGTTATTTGCTGTGCACTGAGTCACAGTGAACCATGTGTGTGTGGGGAGCTGGTATAGTCAGAGCACTGAGTCACAGTTGAATGTGTGGGAGTTGTTTGTGTATGTGTGTGTGTATTTGCTGGTGTAGACTGTGCATTGAGTCACAGTGAGTAGTGCGGTGTGTGTGTGCTGTGATGCTGTGGACTGTGGTTTTATCCACTTTGACCTGAACGGCTGTGTGTGTTTGTGTGTTTGTGTGTGTGTGTGTGCTGGCACTAGATGACAGTTGAGACAGAGTGGGCTGTGTGTCTGTGTGTGCGCTGGTATAGACTCTGTATTGAGTCACTGTGAGCTGTGTGTGTATGTGTGTGCTCGTATAGGCTGTGCATTGAGTCACAGTGAGGTGTTTGTGTGTGTGTATGCTGGTACAGGAAGCGTTTTGAGTCACAGTCTCATGTGTGTGTGTGTGCATGTGAGTTTGTGTGCTGGTATGGGCTTTATTGTGCTGGTATGGGCTTTATTGACTCATGGGTGTGTGTGTGAGTGTGGGTGATACAGACTGCATTGAGTCACAGTGCGCTGTGTGTGTGTGTGCTGGTATAGGCGATTTATTGAGTACCAGTGAGCCATGTGTGAGTGCGTGTTGGTGTGTGTGTGTGTGTACTGGTATAGGCTGTGCATTGAGTCACAGTGAGGCCTGCATCTGTGCATGTCTGTGTTTGTGTGTGTGTGTTTGCTGGTATAGGCTGAGCTTTGAATCACTCTGAGGTGTGTGTGCATGTGCTGGTAAAATTGTGCCTTGATTCACTGTGCCATGTGAGTGTGTGTGCACGCTGGTATAGGTTGTGCATTGAGTCAGAGTGGGAGGTGTGTGTGTCTGTGTGTTCTGGTATAGGCTGACAATTGAGGCACACTGAGGTCTGTGTGCACATGTGTGTATATGTGTGCTGGTACAGCCTGCTCATTGAGTCATATTGAGTTTTTTGTGTGTGTGTGTGCAGGTAGAGGCAGCACATTGAGTCACAGTGAGGTGTATGTGTGTGATGTTATATGCTATGCACTGATTCATAGGGAGGTTTGTGTCTGTGTGTGTGCACTTTCTAGTTTAGGATTTGCATTGAATCACACTGAGCTGTGTTTTTGAGTGTCAGTATGTGTGCGTGTGTGGAGGTATGGGCTGTGGATTGACTCACATTTTGCCGTATGTGCTTCTCTGTGTGTGTATGTCTGCTAGCATATCCTGTGCACTAAGTCACAGGGAGCCATGTGTGTGTGTGTGTGTGTGTGTCCTGGTACAGAGTGTGCATTGATTCACAGTCAGCCATGTGTGTGTGTGTGTGAGTGCACTGGTATAGGATGTGCAGTGAGTCAGAGTGCTGTGTGTGTGTGTCTGCATGTTCTGATATAGGCTGACCATTGTGTAACATTGAGGGTGTGTGTGTGTGTGTGCTGGTATAGGCTGCATATTTTGTCACAGTGAGCTGTGTGTGTGTGTATGTGTAGGTACAGGCTGTGCATTGAGTCACAGTGTGGGGTGTGTGTGTGATGTTATATTCTGTGCACTAGGACAGAGTGAGCCGTGTGTGTGTGCTGGTATAATCTGAACATTGAGTCACAGTGTGGTGTGGTGTGTGTGCCTTTGCTGGTATGGACTGTGCATTGAATCCCAGCCCTGTGTTCGTGTTTGTGTATTTGGTGCTGTAGAGTCTGCATGAGTCACAGTAAGATGTGTGTGTGTGTACTGCTATAGGCTGTACACTGAGCCATATTAAGGTGTGTTTCTGTGTGTGTGTGTGCGGGTATAGGCTATGCATTGACTCACATTGAGCCATGTGTTTGTATGTGCTACTATACGTTATTCATTGAGTCTCAGTGAGCCATTGTTGTGTGTGTCTGTTTACTTGTATGGGCTTGGCATTGAGTCACAGAGAGGTGTTTGTGTGTGTTTGTGTGTCTGTGTGGTGGTATAAACTGCATTGAGTCACACGGCGGTGTGTGTGAGAGTGTGTGTGTGTGCAGGTACAGGCTGGTATTGAACCACAGTGAGCCGTGTGTGTGTGTGCTGGAATAGGCAGAGCATTGAGTCTCAGGTGTGTGTATGTGTGTGTGTATGCTGGTATGGTCTCTGCATTGATTCACTAAGGTGTGTTGTGTGTGTATGTACATGGAGCTGAAGACTGTACACTGATTCACAGTGAGCTGTGTGTGTATGTGTGTGTGTGTGTGTGATGGTATGGGCTTTGCATTGAGTCACTGAGGTGTGTGTCTGTGTGTGTATACCTGGAACTACAGACTGTGCACTGATTCACAATGAGCCATGTGTGAATGTGTGTATGTGATAGTATAGGGTGTTCATAGAGTCACAATGAGCCGTGCATATGTGTCTTTGTATGGGTGTTGTGGTATAGGCTGTGCATTGTGTCACAGTGACTGTGCGTGTGTGTGTGTGTGTGTTTGTGATGGTATAGTACATGCATTGTATCGGAGAGAGCCATGCATGCGTCTCTGTGTGTGTGTGCTGGCATAGGCATTACATTGTGTCACAGTGAGCCATGTGTTTGTATGCTGATGGAGACTCTGCATTGAGTCACAGTAAGACTTGTGTGTGTGCCAGTACAGGCTGTGCAAGGAGTCAGTGAGTCATATATGTGTGTGTGTGTGTGTGTGTGCTGATATATGAAGTGCATTGAGTCCAAGTGAATCATGTATGTTTGTGTGTGTTTGTGGGTGCTGCTATAGGTGGTTCACTGAGTCACAGTCAGGTATGTGTGAGTGTTTGTGTGTTCTTGTATAGGCTGTGCATTGATTCACAGTGAGGCATGTGTGTAAGCTGGTACAGGAGGTGCATTGAGTCACAGTGATGGTTGTGTTTGTGTGTGTGTGTGTGCTGCAGTAGGCTGTGTATTGAGTCACAGAAAGTGGGTCTTTGTGTGTGTATGTGCATGTACAGGCTGCGGTTTGAGTCACAGTGATGGGTGTCTCTGTGTGGTGTTATAGGCTGTGCATTGAATCACAGCCCTGTGTTAGTGTTGTGTATTTGGTGCTGTAGAGTTTGCATGAGTCACAGTAAGGTGTGTGTGTGTGCTGCTATATGCTGAGAATTGAGTCACACCTAGGTGAGTGTATGTGTATGTGTATGCTGATATGGGATTTGCATTGAATCACTGAACGGTGTGTGTTTGTGTGTGTGTGTACTGCTATAGTCTGTACACTGAGCCATGTTAAGGTGTGTTTCTGTGTGTGTGTGTGCGGGTATAGGCTATGCATTGACTCACATTGAGCCATGTGTTTGTATGTGCTAGTATACACTGTTCATTGAGTCTCAGTGAGCCTTTGTTTTGTGTGTCTGTTTACTTGTATGGGCTTGGCATTGAGTCTCAGACAGGTGTGTGTGTGTGTCTGTGTGTCTGTGTGGTGGTATCATCTGCATTGAGTCACACGGCAGTGTGTGTGAGAGTGTGTGTGTGTGCAGGTACAGGCTGGTATTGAATGACAGTGAGCCGTGTGTGTGCCTGAGTGTGTGTGTGTGCTGGAATAGGCAGAGCATTGAGTCTCAGGTGTGTGTATGTGTGTGTGTATGCTGGTATGGTCTCTGCATTGATTCACTAAGGTGTGTTGTGTGTGTATGAACAAGGAGCTGAAGACTGTACACTGATTCACAGTGAGCTGTGTGTGTATGTGTGTGTGTGTGTGATGGTATGGGCTTTGCATTGAGTCACTGAGGTGTGTGTCTGTGTGTGTATACCTGGAACTACAGACTGTGCACTGATTCACAATGAGCCATGTGTGAATGTGTGTATGTGATAGTATAGGGTGTGCATAGAGTCACAAAGAGCCGTGCATATGTGTCTTTGCATGGGTGTTGTGGTATAGGGTCTGCGTTGTGTCACAGTGACTGTGCGTGTGTGTGTGTTTGTGATGGTATAGTACGTGCATTGAATCAGAGAGAGCCATGCATGTGTCTCTGTGTGTGTGTGCTGGCATAGGCATTACATTGAGTCACAGTGAGCCATGTGTTTGTATGCTGGTGTAGACTCTGCATTGAGTCACAGTAAGCCTTGTGTGTGTGCCAGTACAGGCTGTGCATTGAGTCAGTGAGTCATATGTGTGTGTGTGTTTGTGTGTGTGTGTGCTGGTTTAGGCAGTGCATTGAGTCCAATGAGCAGTGTATGTTTGTGTGTGTGTGTGTGTGCTGCTATAGGTGGTTCACTGAGTCACAGTCAGGTATGTGTGAGTGAGTGTTTGTGTGTTCTTCTATAGGCTGTGCATTGATTCACAGTGAGCTCTGTGTGTATGGTGGTATAGGCGGTGCATTGAATCACAGTGATGGTTGTTTTTCTGTGTGTATGCTGCAGTAGGCTGTGAATTGAGTCACAGAAGGTGGGTCTTTGTGTGTGTATGTGCAGGTACAAGCTGCAGTTCGAGTCACAGTGATGGGTGTCTCTGTGTGATGTTATAGGCTGTGCATTGAATCACAGCGAGCCGTATTAGTGTGTGTACGTGTATTTGTGTATGCGTGTGTGTGTGTGATGGTACAGGCTGAACATTGAGTCACTGAGGTGTGCATGTGTGTATGTGGTGTTACAGACTGTTCGTTAGGTCAAACTGAGCAATATGTGTGTGTAGGGGTGTGTGTGTACAGTTATTTGCTGTGCACTGTGTCACAGTGAACCATGTGTGTGTGGGGAGCTGGTATAGTCAGAGCACTGAGTCACAGTTGAATGTGTGGGAGTTGTTTGTGTATGTGTGTGTGTATTTGCTGGTGTAGACTGTGCATTGAGTCACAGTGAGTAGTGCGGTGTGTGTGTGCTGTGATGGTGTGGACTGTGGTTTTATCCACTTTGACCTGAACGGCTGTGTGTGTTTGTGTGTGTGTGTGTGCTGGCACTAGATGACAGTTGAGACAGAGTGGGCTGTGTGTCTGTGTGTGTGCTGGTATAGACTCTGTATTGAGTCACTGTGAGCTGTGTGTGTATGTGTGTGCTCGTATAGGCTGTGCATTGAGTCACAGTGAGGTGTTTGTGTGTGTGTGTGCTTGTACAGGAAGCGTTTTGAGTCACAGTCTCATGTGTGTGTGTGTGCATGTGAGTTTGTGTGCTGGTATGGGCTTTATTGTGCTGGTATGGGCTTTATTGACTCATGGGTGTGTGTGTGAGTGTGGGTGATACAGACTGCATTGAGTCACAGTGCGCTGTGTGTGTGTGTGCTGGTATAGGCGATTTATTGAGTACCAGTGAGCCATGTGTGAGTGCGTGTTGGTGTGTGTGTGTGTGTACTGGTATAGGCTGTGCATTGAGTCACAGTGAGGCCTGCATCTGTGCATGTCTGTGTTTGTGTGTTTGCTGGTATAGGCTGAGCTTTGAATCACTCTGAGGTGTGTGTGCATGTGCTGGTAAAATTGTGCCTTGATTCACTGTGCCATGTGAGTGTGTGTGCACGCTGGTATAGGTTGTGCATTGAGTCAGAGTGGGAGGTGTGTGTGTCTCTGTGTTCTGGTATAGGCTGACAATTGAGGCACACTGAGGTCTGTGTGCACATGTGTGTATATGTGTGCTGGTACAGCCTGCTCATTGAGTCATATTGAGTTTTGTGTGTGTGTGTGTGCAGGTAGAGGCAGCACATTGAGTCACAGTGAGGTGTATGTGTGTGATGTTATATGCTATGCACTGATTCATAGGGAGGTTTGTGTCTGTGTGTGTGCACTTTCTAGTTTAGGATTTGCATTGAATCACACTGAGCTGTGTTTTTGAGTGTCAGTATGTGTGCGTGTGTGGAGGTATGGGCTGTGGATTGACTCACATTTTGCCGTATGTGCTTCTCTGTGTGTGTATGTCTGCTAGCATATCCTGTGCACTAAGTCACAGGGAGCCATGTGTGTGTGTGTGTGTGTGTGTGTGTCCTGGTACAGAGTGTGCATTGATTCACAGTCAGCCATGTGTGTGTGTGTGTGAGTGCACTGGTATAGGATGTGCAGTGAGTCAGAGTGCTGTGTGTGTGTCTGCATGTTCTGATATAGGCTGACCATTGTGTAACATTGAGGGTGTGTGTGTGTGTGTGCTGGTATAGGCTGCATATTTTGTCACAGTGAGCTGTGTGTGTGTGTATGTGTAGGTACAGGCTGTGCATTGAGTCACAGTGTGGGGTGTGTGTGTGATGTTATATTCTGTGCACTAGGACAGAGTGAGCCGTGTGTGTGTGCTGGTATAATCTGAACATTGAGTCACAGTGTGGTGTGGTGTGTGTGCCTTTGCTGGTATGGACTGTGCATTGAATCCCAGCCCTGTGTTAGTGTTTGTGTATTTGGTGCTGTAGAGTCTGCATGAGTCACAGTAAGATGTGTGTGTGTGTACTGCTATAGGCTGTACACTGAGCCATATTAAGGTGTGTTTCTGTGTGTGTGTGTGCGGGTATAGGCTATGCATTGACTCACATTGAGCCATGTGTTTGTATGTGCTACTATACGCTATTCATTGAGTCTCAGTGAGCCATTGTTGTGTGTGTCTGTTTACTTGTATGGGCTTGGCATTGAGTCACAGAGAGGTGTTTGTGTGTGTTTGTGTGTCTGTGTGGTGGTATAAACTGCATTGAGTCACACGGCGGTGTGTGTGAGAGTGTGTGTGTGTGCAGGTACAGGCTGGTATTGAACCACAGTGAGCCGTGTGTGTGTGTGCTGGAATAGGCAGAGCATTGAGTCTCAGGTGTGTGTATGTGTGTGTGTATGCTGGTATGGTCTCTGCATTGATTCACTAAGGTGTGTTGTGTGTGTATGTACATGGAGCTGAAGACTGTACACTGATTCACAGTGAGCTGTGTGTGTATGTGTGTGTGTGTGTGATGGTATGGGCTTTGCATTGAGTCACTGAGGTGTGTGTCTGTGTGTGTATACCTGGAACTACAGACTGTGCACTGATTCACAATGAGCCATGTGTGAATGTGTGTATGTGATAGTATAGGGTGTTCATAGAGTCACAATGAGCCGTGCATATGTGTCTTTGTATGGGTGTTGTGGTATAGGCTGTGCATTGTGTCACAGTGACTGTGCGTGTGTGTGTGTGTGTGTTTGTGATGGTATAGTACATGCATTGTATCAGAGAGAGCCATGCATGCGTCTCTGTGTGTGTGTGCTGGCATAGGCATTACATTGTGTCACAGTGAGCCATGTGTTTGTATGCTGGTGTAGACTCTGCATTGAGTCACAGTAAGACTTGTGTGTGTGCCAGTACAGGCTGTGCAAGGAGTCAGTGAGTCATATATGTGTGTGTGTGTGTGTGTGTGCTGATATATGAAGTGCATTGAGTCCAAGTGAATCATGTATGTTTGTGTGTGTTTGTGGGTGCTGCTATAGGTGGTTCACTGAGTCACAGTCAGGTATGTGTGAGTGTTTGTGTGTTCTTGTATAGGCTGTGCATTGATTCAAAGTGAGGCATGTGTGTAAGCTGGTACAGGAGGTGCATTGAGTCACAGTGATGGTTGTGTTTGTGTGTGTGTGTGTGCTGCAGTAGGCTGTGTATTGAGTCACAGAAAGTGGGTCTTTGTGTGTGTATGTGCATGTACAGGCTGCGGTTTGAGTCACAGTGATGGGTGTCTCTGTGTGGTGTTATAGGCTGTGCATTGAATCACAGCCCTGTGTTAGTGTTGTGTATTTGGTGCTGTAGAGTCTGCATGAGTCACAGTAAGGTGTGTGTGTGTGCTGCTATATGCTGAGAATTGAGTCACACCTAGGTGAGTGTATGTGTATGTGTATGCTGATATGGGATTTGCATTGAATCACTGAGCGGTGTGTGTTTGTGTGTGTGTGTACTGCTATAGTGTGTACACTGAGCCATGTTAAGGTGTGTTTCTGTGTGTGTGTGTGCGGGTATAGGCTATGCATTGACTCACATTGAGCCATGTGTTTGTATGTGCTAGTATACACTGTTCATTGAGTCTCAGTGAGCCTTTGTTTTGTGTGTCTGTTTACTTGTATGGGCTTGGCATTGAGTCTCAGACAGGTGTGTGTGTGTGTCTGTGTGTCTGTGTGGTGGTATCATCTGCATTGAGTCACATGGCGGTGTGTGTGAGAGTGTGTGTGTGTGCAGGTACAGGCTGGTATTGAATGACAGTGAGCCGTGTGTGTGCCTGTGTGTGTGTGTGTGCTGGAATAGGCAGAGCATTGAGTCTCAGGTGTGTGTATGTGTGTGTGTATGCTGGTATGGTCTCTGCATTGATTCACTAAGGTGTGTTGTGTGTGTATGTACATGGAGCTGAAGACTGTACACTGATTCACAGTGAGCTGTGTGTGTATGTGTGTGTGTGTGTGTGATGGTATGGGCTTTGCATTGAGTCACTGAGGTGTGTGTCTGTGTGTGTATACGTGGAACTACAGACTGTGCACTGATTCACAATGAGCCATGTGTGAATGTGTGTATGTGATAGTATAGGGTGTGCATAGAGTCACAAAGAGCCGTGCATATGTGTCTTTGCATGGGTGTTGTGGTATAGGGTCTGTGTTGTGTCACAGTGACTGTGCGTGTGTGTGTGTTTGTGATGGTATAGTACGTGCATTGAATCAGAGAGAGCCATGCATGTGTCTCTGTGTGTGTGTGCTGGCATAGGCATTACATTGAGTCACAGTGAGCCATGTGTTTGTATGCTGGTGTAGACTCTGCATTGAGTCACAGTAAGCCTTGTGTGTGTGCCAGTACAGGCTGTGCATTGAGTCAGTGAGTCATATGTGTGTGTGTGTTTGTGTGTGTGTGTGCTGGTTTAGGCAGTGCATTGAGTCCAATGAGCAGTGTATGTTTGTGTGTGTGTGTGTGTGCTGCTATAGGTGGTTCACTGAGTCACAGTCAGGTATGTGTGAGTGAGTGTTTGTGTGTTCTTCTATAGGCTGTGCATTGATTCACAGTGAGCTCTGTGTGTATGGTGGTATAGGCGGTGCATTGAATCACAGTGATGGTTGTTTTTCTGTGTGTATGCTGCAGTAGGCTGTGAATTGAGTCACAGAAGGTGGGTCTTTGTGTGTGTATGTGCAGGTACAAGCTGCAGTTCGAGTCACAGTGATGGGTGTCTCTGTGTGATGTTATAGGCTGTGCATTGAATCACAGCGAGCCGTATTAGTGTGTGTACGTGTATTTGTGTATGCGTGTGTGTGTGTGATGGTACAGGCTGAACATTGAGTCACTGAGGTGTGCATGTGTGTATGTGGTGTTACAGACTGTTTGTTAGGTCAAACTGAGCAATATGTGTGTGTAGGGGTGTGTGTGTACAGTTATTTGCTGTGCACTGAGTCACAGTGAACCATGTGTGTGTGGGGAGCTGGTATAGTCAGAGCACTGAGTCACAGTTGAATGTGTGGGAGTTGTTTGTGTATGTGTGTGTGTATTTGCTGGTGTAGACTGTGCATTGAGTCACAGTGAGTAGTGCGGTGTGTGTGTGCTGTGATGGTGTGGACTGTGGTTTTATCCACTTTGACCTGAACGGCTGTGTGTGTTTGTGTGTTTGTGTGTGTGTGTGTGCTGGCACTAGATGACAGTTGAGACAGAGTGGGCTGTGTGTCTGTGTGTGCGCTGGTATAGACTCTGTATTGAGTCACTGTGAGCTGTGTGTGTATGTGTGTGCTCGTATAGGCTGTGCATTGAGTCACAGTGAGGTGTTTGTGTGTGTGTGTGCTGGTACAGGAAGCGTTTTGAGTCACAGTCTCATGTGTGTGTGTGTGCATGTGAGTTTGTGTGCTGGTATGGGCTTTATTGTGCTGGTATGGGCTTTATTGACTCATGGGTGTGTGTGTGAGTGTGGGTGATACAGACTGCATTGAGTCACAGTGCGCTGTGTGTGTGTGTGCTGGTATAGGCGATTTATTGAGTACCAGTGAGCCATGTGTGAGTGCGTGTTGGTGTGTGTGTGTGTGTACTGGTATAGGCTGTGCATTGAGTCACAGTGAGGCCTGCATCTGTGCATGTCTGTGTTTGTGTGTGTGTGTTTGCTGGTATAGGTTGAGCTTTGAATCACTCTGAGGTGTGTGTGCATGTGCTGGTAAAATTGTGCCTTGATTCACTGTGCCATGTGAGTGTGTGTGCACGCTGGTATAGGTTGTGCATTGAGTCAGAGTGGGAGGTGTGTGTGTCTGTGTGTTCTGGTATAGGCTGACAATTGAGGCACACTGAGGTCTGTGTGCACATGTGTGTATATGTGTGCTGGTACAGCCTGCTCATTGAGTCATATTGAGTTTTGTGTGTGTGTGTGTGCAGGCAGAGGCAGCACATTGAGTCACAGTGAGGTGTATGTGTGTGATGTTATATGCTATGCACTGATTCATAGGGAGGTTTGTGTCTGTGTGTGTGCACTTTCTAGTTTAGGATTTGCATTGAATCACACTGAGCTGTGTTTTTGAGTGTCAGTATGTGTGCGTGTGTGGAGGTATGGGCTGTGGATTGACTCACATTTTGCCGTATGTGCTTCTCTGTGTGTGTATGTCTGCTAGCATATCCTGTGCACTAAGTCACAGGGAGCCATGTGTGTGTGTGTGTGTGTGTGTCCTGGTACAGAGTGTGCATTGATTCACAGTCAGCCATGTGTGTGTGTGTGTGAGTGCACTGGTATAGGATGTGCAGTGAGTCAGAGTGCTGTGTGTGTGTGTCTGCATGTTCTGATATAGGCTGACCATTGTGTAACATTGAGGGTGTGTGTGTGTGTGTGCTGGTATAGGCTGCATATTTTGTCACAGTGAGCTGTGTGTGTGTGTATGTGTAGGTACAGGCTGTGCATTGAGTCACAGTGTGGGGTGTGTGTGTGATGTTATATTCTGTGCACTAGGACAGAGTGAGCCGTGTGTGTGTGCTGGTATAATCTGAACATTGAGTCACAGTGTGGTGTGGTGTGTGTGCCTTTGCTGGTATGGACTGTGCATTGAATCCCAGCCCTGTGTTAGTGTTTGTGTATTTGGTGCTGTAGAGTCTGCATGAGTCACAGAAAGATGTGTGTGTGTGTACTGATATAGGCTGTACACTGAGCCATATTAAGGTGTGTTTCTGTGTGTGTGTGTGCGGGTATAGGCTATGCATTGACTCACATTGAGCCATGTGTTTGTATGTGCTAGTATACACTGTTCATTGAGTCTCAGTGAGCCTTTGTTTTGTGTGTCTGTTTACTTGTATGGGCTTGGCATTGAGTCTCAGACAGGTGTGTGTGTGTGTCTGTGTGTCTGTGTGGTGGTATCATCTGCATTGAGTCACACGGCAGTGTGTGTGAGAGTGTGTGTGTGTGCAGGTACAGGCTGGTATTGAATGACAGTAAGCCGTGTGTGTGCCTGTGTGTGTGTGTGTGCTGGAATAGGCAGAGCATTGAGTCTCAGGTGTGTGTATGTGTGTGTGTATGCTGGTATGGTCTCTGCATTGATTCACTAAGGTGTGTTGTGTGTGTATGTACATGGAGCTGAAGACTGTACACTGATTCACAGTGAGCTGTGTGTGTATGTGTGTGTGTGTGTGATGGTATGGGCTTTGCATTGAGTCACTGAGGTGTGTGTCTGTGTGTGTATACGTGGAACTACAGACTGTGCACTGATTCACAATGAGCCATGTGTGAATGTGTGTATGTGATAGTATAGGGTGTGCATAGAGTCACAAAGAGCCGTGCATATGTGTCTTTGCATGGGTGTTGTGGTATAGGGTCTGCGTTGTGTCACAGTGACTGTGCGTGTGTGTGTGTTTGTGATGGTATAGTACGTGCATTGAATCAGAGAGAGCCATGCATGTGTCTCTGTGTGTGTGTGCTGGCATAGGCATTACATTGAGTCACAGTGAGCCATGTGTTTGTATGCTGGTGTAGACTCTGCATTGAGTCACAGTAAGCCTTGTGTGTGTGCCAGTACAGGCTGTGCATTGAGTCAGTGAGTCATATGTGTGTGTGTGTTTGTGTGTGTGTGTGCTGGTTTAGGCAGTGCATTGAGTCCAATGAGCAGTGTATGTTTGTGTGTGTGTGTGTGTGCTGCTATAGGTGGTTCACTGAGTCACAGTCAGGTATGTGTGAGTGAGTGTTTGTGTGTTCTTCTATAGGCTGTGCATTGATTCACAGTGAGCTCTGTGTGTATGGTGGTATAGGCGGTGCATTGAATCACAGTGATGGTTGTTTTTCTGTGTGTATGCTGCAGTAGGCTGTGAATTGAGTCACAGAAGGTGGGTCTTTGTGTGTGTATGTGCAGGTACAAGCTGCAGTTCGAGTCACAGTGATGGGTGTCTCTGTGTGATGTTATAGGCTGTGCATTGAATCACAGCGAGCCGTATTAGTGTGTGTACGTGTATTTGTGTATGCGTGTGTGTGTGTGATGGTACAGGCTGAACATTGAGTCACTGAGGTGTGCATGTGTGTATGTGGTGTTACAGACTGTTCGTTAGGTCAAACTGAGCAATATGTGTGTGTAGGGGTGTGTGTGTACAGTTATTTGCTGTGCACTGTGTCACAGTGAACCATGTGTGTGTGGGGAGCTGGTATAGTCAGAGCACTGAGTCACAGTTGAATGTGTGGGAGTTGTTTGTGTATGTGTGTGTGTATTTGCTGGTGTAGACTGTGCATTGAGTCACAGTGAGTAGTGCGGTGTGTGTGTGCTGTGATGGTGTGGACTGTGGTTTTATCCACTTTGACCTGAACGGCTGTGTGTGTTAGTGTGTGTGTGTGTGCTGGCACTAGATGACAGTTGAGACAGAGTGGGCTGTGTGTCTGTGTGTGTGCTGGTATAGACTCTGTATTGAGTCACTGTGAGCTGTGTGTGTATGTGTGTGCTCGTATAGGCTGTGCATTGAGTCACAGTGAGGTGTTTGTGTGTGTGTGTGCTTGTACAGGAAGCGTTTTGAGTCACAGTCTCATGTGTGTGTGTGTGCATGTGAGTTTGTGTGCTGGTATGGGCTTTATTGTGCTGGTATGGGCTTTATTGACTCATGGGTGTGTGTGTGAGTGTGGGTGATACAGACTGCATTGAGTCACAGTGCGCTGTGTGTGTGTGTGCTGGTATAGGCGATTTATTGAGTACCAGTGAGCCATGTGTGAGTGCGTGTTGGTGTGTGTGTGTGTGTACTGGTATAGGCTGTGCATTGAGTCACAGTGAGGCCTGCATCTGTGCATGTCTGTGTTTGTGTGTTTGCTGGTATAGGCTGAGCTTTGAATCACTCTGAGGTGTGTGTGCATGTGCTGGTAAAATTGTGCCTTGATTCACTGTGCCATGTGAGTGTGTGTGCACGCTGGTATAGGTTGTGCATTGAGTCAGAGTGGGAGGTGTGTGTGTCTCTGTGTTCTGGTATAGGCTGACAATTGAGGCACACTGAGGTCTGTGTGCACATGTGTGTATATGTGTGCTGGTACAGCCTGCTCATTGAGTCATATTGAGTTTTGTGTGTGTGTGTGTGCAGGTAGAGGCAGCACATTGAGTCACAGTGAGGTGTATGTGTGTGATGTTATATGCTATGCACTGATTCATAGGGAGGTTTGTGTCTGTGTGTGTGCACTTTCTAGTTTAGGATTTGCATTGAATCACACTGAGCTGTGTTTTTGAGTGTCAGTATGTGTGCGTGTGTGGAGGTATGGGCTGTGGATTGACTCACATTTTGCCGTATGTGCTTCTCTGTGTGTGTATGTCTGCTAGCATATCCTGTGCACTAAGTCACAGGGAGCCATGTGTGTGTGTGTGTGTGTGTCCTGGTACAGAGTGTGCATTGATTCACAGTCAGCCATGTGTGTGTGTGTGTGAGTGCACTGGTATAGGATGTGCAGTGAGTCAGAGTGCTGTGTGTGTGTCTGCATGTTCTGATATAGGCTGACCATTGTGTAACATTGAGGGTGTGTGTGTGTGTGTGCTGGTATAGGCTGCATATTTTGTCACAGTGAGCTGTGTGTGTGTGTATGTGTAGGTACAGGCTGTGCATTGAGTCACAGTGTGGGGTGTGTGTGTGATGTTATATTCTGTGCACTAGGACAGAGTGAGCCGTGTGTGTGTGCTGGTATAATCTGAACATTGAGTCACAGTGTGGTGTGGTGTGTGTGCCTTTGCTGGTATGGACTGTGCATTGAATCCCAGCCCTGTGTTAGTGTTTGTGTATTTGGTGCTGTAGAGTCTGCATGAGTCACAGTAAGATGTGTGTGTGTGTACTGCTATAGGCTGTACACTGAGCCATATTAAGGTGTGTTTCTGTGTGTGTGTGTGCGGGTATAGGCTATGCATTGACTCACATTGAGCCATGTGTTTGTATGTGCTACTATACGCTATTCATTGAGTCTCAGTGAGCCATTGTTGTGTGTGTCTGTTTACTTGTATGGGCTTGGCATTGAGTCACAGAGAGGTGTTTGTGTGTGTTTGTGTGTCTGTGTGGTGGTATAAACTGCATTGAGTCACACGGCGGTGTGTGTGAGAGTGTGTGTGTGTGCAGGTACAGGCTGGTATTGAACCACAGTGAGCCGTGTGTGTGTGTGCTGGAATAGGCAGAGCATTGAGTCTCAGGTGTGTGTATGTGTGTGTGTATGCTGGTATGGTCTCTGCATTGATTCACTAAGGTGTGTTGTGTGTGTATGTACATGGAGCTGAAGACTGTACACTGATTCACAGTGAGCTGTGTGTGTATGTGTGTGTGTGTGTGATGGTATGGGCTTTGCATTGAGTCACTGAGGTGTGTGTCTGTGTGTGTATACCTGGAACTACAGACTGTGCACTGATTCACAATGAGCCATGTGTGAATGTGTGTATGTGATAGTATAGGGTGTTCATAGAGTCACAATGAGCCGTGCATATGTGTCTTTGTATGGGTGTTGTGGTATAGGCTGTGCATTGTGTCACAGTGACTGTGCGTGTGTGTGTGTGTGTGTTTGTGATGGTATAGTACATGCATTGTATCAGAGAGAGCCATGCATGCGTCTCTGTGTGTGTGTGCTGGCATAGGCATTACATTGTGTCACAGTGAGCCATGTGTTTGTATGCTGGTGTAGACTCTGCATTGAGTCACAGTAAGACTTGTGTGTGTGCCAGTACAGGCTGTGCAAGGAGTCAGTGAGTCATATATGTGTGTGTGTGTGTGTGTGTGCTGATATATGAAGTGCATTGAGTCCAAGTGAATCATGTATGTTTGTGTGTGTTTGTGGGTGCTGCTATAGGTGGTTCACTGAGTCACAGTCAGGTATGTGTGAGTGTTTGTGTGTTCTTGTATAGGCTGTGCATTGATTCAAAGTGAGGCATGTGTGTAAGCTGGTACAGGAGGTGCATTGAGTCACAGTGATGGTTGTGTTTGTGTGTGTGTGTGTGCTGCAGTAGGCTGTGTATTGAGTCACAGAAAGTGGGTCTTTGTGTGTGTATGTGCATGTACAGGCTGCGGTTTGAGTCACAGTGATGGGTGTCTCTGTGTGGTGTTATAGGCTGTGCATTGAATCACAGCCCTGTGTTAGTGTTGTGTATTTGGTGCTGTAGAGTCTGCATGAGTCACAGTAAGGTGTGTGTGTGTGCTGCTATATGCTGAGAATTGAGTCACACCTAGGTGAGTGTATGTGTATGTGTATGCTGATATGGGATTTGCATTGAATCACTGAGCGGTGTGTGTTTGTGTGTGTGTGTACTGCTATAGTGTGTACACTGAGCCATGTTAAGGTGTGTTTCTGTGTGTGTGTGTGCGGGTATAGGCTATGCATTGACTCACATTGAGCCATGTGTTTGTATGTGCTAGTATACACTGTTCATTGAGTCTCAGTGAGCCTTTGTTTTGTGTGTCTGTTTACTTGTATGGGCTTGGCATTGAGTCTCAGACAGGTGTGTGTGTGTGTCTGTGTGTCTGTGTGGTGGTATCATCTGCATTGAGTCACATGGCGGTGTGTGTGAGAGTGTGTGTGTGTGCAGGTACAGGCTGGTATTGAATGACAGTGAGCCGTGTGTGTGCCTGTGTGTGTGTGTGTGCTGGAATAGGCAGAGCATTGAGTCTCAGGTGTGTGTATGTGTGTGTGTATGCTGGTATGGTCTCTGCATTGATTCACTAAGGTGTGTTGTGTGTGTATGTACATGGAGCTGAAGACTGTACACTGATTCACAGTGAGCTGTGTGTGTATGTGTGTGTGTGTGTGTGATGGTATGGGCTTTGCATTGAGTCACTGAGGTGTGTGTCTGTGTGTGTATACGTGGAACTACAGACTGTGCACTGATTCACAATGAGCCATGTGTGAATGTGTGTATGTGATAGTATAGGGTGTGCATAGAGTCACAAAGAGCCGTGCATATGTGTCTTTGCATGGGTGTTGTGGTATAGGGTCTGCGTTGTGTCACAGTGACTGTGCGTGTGTGTGTGTTTGTGATGGTATAGTACGTGCATTGAATCAGAGAGAGCCATGCATGTGTCTCTGTGTGTGTGTGCTGGCATAGGCATTACATTGAGTCACAGTGAGCCATGTGTTTGTATGCTGGTGTAGACTCTGCATTGAGTCACAGTAAGCCTTGTGTGTGTGCCAGTACAGGCTGTGCATTGAGTCAGTGAGTCATATGTGTGTGTGTGTTTGTGTGTGTGTGTGCTGGTTTAGGCAGTGCATTGAGTCCAATGAGCAGTGTATGTTTGTGTGTGTGTGTGTGTGCTGCTATAGGTGGTTCACTGAGTCACAGTCAGGTATGTGTGAGTGAGTGTTTGTGTGTTCTTCTATAGGCTGTGCATTGATTCACAGTGAGCTCTGTGTGTATGGTGGTATAGGCGGTGCATTGAATCACAGTGATGGTTGTTTTTCTGTGTGTATGCTGCAGTAGGCTGTGAATTGAGTCACAGAAGGTGGGTCTTTGTGTGTGTATGTGCAGGTACAAGCTGCAGTTCGAGTCACAGTGATGGGTGTCTCTGTGTGATGTTATAGGCTGTGCATTGAATCACAGCGAGCCGTATTAGTGTGTGTACGTGTATTTGTGTATGCGTGTGTGTGTGTGATGGTACAGGCTGAACATTGAGTCACTGAGGTGTGCATGTGTGTATGTGGTGTTACAGACTGTTTGTTAGGTCAAACTGAGCAATATGTGTGTGTAGGGGTGTGTGTGTACAGTTATTTGCTGTGCACTGAGTCACAGTGAACCATGTGTGTGTGGGGAGCTGGTATAGTCAGAGCACTGAGTCACAGTTGAATGTGTGGGAGTTGTTTGTGTATGTGTGTGTGTATTTGCTGGTGTAGACTGTGCATTGAGTCACAGTGAGTAGTGCGGTGTGTGTGTGCTGTGATGGTGTGGACTGTGGTTTTATCCACTTTGACCTGAACGGCTGTGTGTGTTTGTGTGTTTGTGTGTGTGTGTGTGCTGGCACTAGATGACAGTTGAGACAGAGTGGGCTGTGTGTCTGTGTGTGCGCTGGTATAGACTCTGTATTGAGTCACTGTGAGCTGTGTGTGTATGTGTGTGCTCGTATAGGCTGTGCATTGAGTCACAGTGAGGTGTTTGTGTGTGTGTGTGCTGGTACAGGAAGCGTTTTGAGTCACAGTCTCATGTGTGTGTGTGTGCATGTGAGTTTGTGTGCTGGTATGGGCTTTATTGTGCTGGTATGGGCTTTATTGACTCATGGGTGTGTGTGTGAGTGTGGGTGATACAGACTGCATTGAGTCACAGTGCGCTGTGTGTGTGTGTGCTGGTATAGGCGATTTATTGAGTACCAGTGAGCCATGTGTGAGTGCGTGTTGGTGTGTGTGTGTGTGTACTGGTATAGGCTGTGCATTGAGTCACAGTGAGGCCTGCATCTGTGCATGTCTGTGTTTGTGTGTGTGTGTTTGCTGGTATAGGTTGAGCTTTGAATCACTCTGAGGTGTGTGTGCATGTGCTGGTAAAATTGTGCCTTGATTCACTGTGCCATGTGAGTGTGTGTGCACGCTGGTATAGGTTGTGCATTGAGTCAGAGTGGGAGGTGTGTGTGTCTGTGTGTTCTGGTATAGGCTGACAATTGAGGCACACTGAGGTCTGTGTGCACATGTGTGTATATGTGTGCTGGTACAGCCTGCTCATTGAGTCATATTGAGTTTTGTGTGTGTGTGTGTGCAGGCAGAGGCAGCACATTGAGTCACAGTGAGGTGTATGTGTGTGATGTTATATGCTATGCACTGATTCATAGGGAGGTTTGTGTCTGTGTGTGTGCACTTTCTAGTTTAGGATTTGCATTGAATCACACTGAGCTGTGTTTTTGAGTGTCAGTATGTGTGCGTGTGTGGAGGTATGGGCTGTGGATTGACTCACATTTTGCCGTATGTGCTTCTCTGTGTGTGTATGTCTGCTAGCATATCCTGTGCACTAAGTCACAGGGAGCCATGTGTGTGTGTGTGTGTGTGTGTCCTGGTACAGAGTGTGCATTGATTCACAGTCAGCCATGTGTGTGTGTGTGTGAGTGCACTGGTATAGGATGTGCAGTGAGTCAGAGTGCTGTGTGTGTGTGTCTGCATGTTCTGATATAGGCTGACCATTGTGTAACATTGAGGGTGTGTGTGTGTGTGTGCTGGTATAGGCTGCATATTTTGTCACAGTGAGCTGTGTGTGTGTGTATGTGTAGGTACAGGCTGTGCATTGAGTCACAGTGTGGGGTGTGTGTGTGATGTTATATTCTGTGCACTAGGACAGAGTGAGCCGTGTGTGTGTGCTGGTATAATCTGAACATTGAGTCACAGTGTGGTGTGGTGTGTGTGCCTTTGCTGGTATGGACTGTGCATTGAATCCCAGCCCTGTGTTAGTGTTTGTGTATTTGGTGCTGTAGAGTCTGCATGAGTCACAGAAAGATGTGTGTGTGTGTACTGATATAGGCTGTACACTGAGCCATATTAAGGTGTGTTTCTGTGTGTGTGTGTGCGGGTATAGGCTATGCATTGACTCACATTGAGCCATGTGTTTGTATGTGCTAGTATACACTGTTCATTGAGTCTCAGTGAGCCTTTGTTTTGTGTGTCTGTTTACTTGTATGGGCTTGGCATTGAGTCTCAGACAGGTGTGTGTGTGTGTCTGTGTGTCTGTGTGGTGGTATCATCTGCATTGAGTCACACGGCAGTGTGTGTGAGAGTGTGTGTGTGTGCAGGTACAGGCTGGTATTGAATGACAGTAAGCCGTGTGTGTGCCTGTGTGTGTGTGTGTGCTGGAATAGGCAGAGCATTGAGTCTCAGGTGTGTGTATGTGTGTGTGTATGCTGGTATGGTCTCTGCATTGATTCACTAAGGTGTGTTGTGTGTGTATGTACATGGAGCTGAAGACTGTACACTGATTCACAGTGAGCTGTGTGTGTATGTGTGTGTGTGTGTGATGGTATGGGCTTTGCATTGAGTCACTGAGGTGTGTGTCTGTGTGTGTATACGTGGAACTACAGACTGTGCACTGATTCACAATGAGCCATGTGTGAATGTGTGTATGTGATAGTATAGGGTGTGCATAGAGTCACAAAGAGCCGTGCATATGTGTCTTTGCATGGGTGTTGTGGTATAGGGTCTGCGTTGTGTCACAGTGACTGTGCGTGTGTGTGTGTTTGTGATGGTATAGTACGTGCATTGAATCAGAGAGAGCCATGCATGTGTCTCTGTGTGTGTGTGCTGGCATAGGCATTACATTGAGTCACAGTGAGCCATGTGTTTGTATGCTGGTGTAGACTCTGCATTGAGTCACAGTAAGCCTTGTGTGTGTGCCAGTACAGGCTGTGCATTGAGTCAGTGAGTCATATGTGTGTGTGTGTTTGTGTGTGTGTGTGCTGGTTTAGGCAGTGCATTGAGTCCAATGAGCAGTGTATGTTTGTGTGTGTGTGTGTGTGCTGCTATAGGTGGTTCACTGAGTCACAGTCAGGTATGTGTGAGTGAGTGTTTGTGTGTTCTTCTATAGGCTGTGCATTGATTCACAGTGAGCTCTGTGTGTATGGTGGTATAGGCGGTGCATTGAATCACAGTGATGGTTGTTTTTCTGTGTGTATGCTGCAGTAGGCTGTGAATTGAGTCACAGAAGGTGGGTCTTTGTGTGTGTATGTGCAGGTACAAGCTGCAGTTCGAGTCACAGTGATGGGTGTCTCTGTGTGATGTTATAGGCTGTGCATTGAATCACAGCAAGCCGTATTAGTGTGTGTACGTGTATTTGTGTATGCGTGTGTGTGTGTGATGGTACAGGCTGAACATTGAGTCACTGAGGTGTGCATGTGTGTATGTGGTGTTACAGACTGTTCGTTAGGTCAAACTGAGCAATATGTGTGTGTAGGGGTGTGTGTGTACAGTTATTTGCTGTGCACTGAGTCACAGTGAACCATGTGTGTGTGGGGAGCTGGTATAGTCAGAGCACTGAGTCACAGTTGAATGTGTGGGAGTTGTTTGTGTATGTGTGTGTGTATTTGCTGGTGTAGACTGTGCATTGAGTCACAGTGAGTAGTGCGGTGTGTGTGTGCTGTGATGGTGTGGACTGTGGTTTTATCCACTTTGACCTGAACGGCTGTGTGTGTTTGTGTGTTTGTGTGTGTGTGTGTGCTGGCACTAGATGACAGTTGAGACAGAGTGGGCTGTGTGTCTGTGTGTGCGCTGGTATAGACTCTGTATTGAGTCACTGTGAGCTGTGTGTGTATGTGTGTGCTCGTATAGGCTGTGCATTGAGTCACAGTGAGGTGTTTGTGTGTGTGTGTGCTGGTACAGGAAGCGTTTTGAGTCACAGTCTCGTGTGTGTGTGTGTGCATGTGAGTTTGTGTGCTGGTATGGGCTTTATTGTGCTGGTATGGGCTTTATTGACTCATGGGTGTGTGTGTGAGTGTGGGTGATACAGACTGCATTGAGTCACAGTGCGCTGTGTGTGTGTGTGCTGGTATAGGCGATTTATTGAGTACCAGTGAGCCATGTGTGAGTGCGTGTTGGTGTGTGTGTGTGTGTACTGGTATAGGCTGTGCATTGAGTCACAGTGAGGCCTGCATCTGTGCATGTCTGTGTTTGTGTGTGTGTGTTTGCTGGTATAGGCTGAGCTTTGAATCACTCTGAGGTGTGTGTGCATGTGCTGGTAAAATTGTGCCTTGATTCACTGTGCCATGTGAGTGTGTGTGCACGCTGGTATAGGTTGTGCATTGAGTCGGAGTGGGAGGTGTGTGTGTCTGTGTGTTCTGGTATAGGCTGACAATTGAGGCACACTGAGGTCTGTGTGCACATGTGTGTATATGTGTGCTGGTACAGCCTGCTCATTGAGTCATATTGAGTTTTGTGTGTGTGTGTGTGCAGGTAGAGGCAGCACATTGAGTCACAGTGAGGTGTATGTGTGTGATGTTATATGCTATGCACTGATTCATAGGGAGGTTTGTGTCTGTGTGTGTGCACTTTCTAGTTTAGGATTTGCATTGAATCACACTGAGCTGTGTATTTGAGTGTCAGTATGTGTGCGTGTGTGGAGGTATGGGCTGTGGATTGACTCACATTTTGCCGTATGTGCTTCTCTGTGTGTGTATGTCTGCTAGCATATCCTGTGCACTAAGTCACAGGGAGCCATGTGTGTGTGTGTGTGTGTGTGTCCTGGTACAGAGTGTGCATTGATTCACAGTCAGCCATGTGTGTGTGTGTGTGAGTGCACTGGTATAGGATGTGCAGTGAGTCAGAGTGCTGTGTGTGTGTGTCTGCATGTTCTGATATAGGCTGACCATTGTGTAACATTGAGGGTGTGTGTGTGTGTGTGCTGGTATAGGCTGCATATTTTGTCACAGTGAGCTGTGTGTGTGTGTATGTGTAGGTACAGGCTGTGCATTGAGTCACAGTGTGGGGTGTGTGTGTGATGTTATATTCTGTGCACTAGGACAGAGTGAGCCGTGTGTGTGTGCTGGTATAATCTGAACATTGAGTCACAGTGTGGTGTGGTGTGTGTGCCTTTGCTGGTATGGACTGTGCATTGAATCCCAGCCCTGTGTTCGTGTTTGTGTATTTGGTGCTGTAGAGTCTGCATGAGTCACAGTAAGATGTGTGTGTGTGTACTGCTATAGGCTGTACACTGAGCCATATTAAGGTGTGTTTCTGTGTGTGTGTGTGCGGGTATAGGCTATGCATTGACTCACATTGAGCCATGTGTTTGTATGTGCTACTATACGCTATTCATTGAGTCTCAGTGAGCCATTGTTGTGTGTGTCTGTTTACTTGTATGGGCTTGGCATTGAGTCACAGAGAGGTGTTTGTGTGTGTTTGTGTGTCTGTGTGGTGGTATAAACTGCATTGAGTCACACGGCGGTGTGTGTGAGAGTGTGTGTGTGTGCAGGTACAGGCTGGTATTGAACCACAGTGAGCCGTGTGTGTGTGTGCTGGAATAGGCAGAGCATTGAGTCTCAGGTGTGTGTATGTGTGTGTGTATGCTGTTATGGTCTCTGCATTGATTCACTAAGGTGTGTTGTGTGTGTATGTACATGGAGCTGAAGACTGTACACTGATTCACAGTGAGCTGTGTGTGTATGTGTGTGTGTGTGTGATGGTATGGGCTTTGCATTGAGTCACTGAGGTGTGTGTCTGTGTGTGTATACCTGGAACTACAGACTGTGCACTGATTCACAATGAGCCATGTGTGAATGTGTGTATGTGATAGTATAGGGTGTTCATAGAGTCACAATGAGCCGTGCATATGTGTCTTTGTATGGGTGTTGTGGTATAGGCTGTGCATTGTGTCACAGTGACTGTGCGTGTGTGTGTGTGTGTGTTTGTGATGGTATAGTACATGCATTGTATCAGAGAGAGCCATGCATGCGTCTCTGTGTGTGTGTGCTGGCATAGGCATTACATTGTGTCACAGTGAGCCATGTGTTTGTATGCTGATGGAGACTCTGCATTGAGTCACAGTAAGACTTGTGTGTGTGCCAGTACAGGCTGTGCAAGGAGTCAGTGAGTCATATATGTGTGTGTGTGTGTGTGCTGATATATGAAGTGCATTGAGTCCAAGTGAATCATGTATGTTTGTGTGTGTTTGTGGGTGCTGCTATAGGTGGTTCACTGAGTCACAGTCAGGTATGTGTGAGTGTTTGTGTGTTCTTGTATAGGCTGTGCATTGATTCAAAGTGAGGCATGTGTGTAAGCTGGTACAGGAGGTGCATTGAGTCACAGTGATGGTTGTGTTTGTGTGTGTGTGTGTGCTGCAGTAGGCTGTGTATTGAGTCACAGAAAGTGGGTCTTTGTGTGTGTATGTGCATGTACAGGCTGCGGTTTGAGTCACAGTGATGGGTGTCTCTGTGTGGTGTTATAGGCTGTGCATTGAATCACAGCCCTGTGTTAGTGTTGTGTATTTGGTGCTGTAGAGTCTGCATGAGTCACAGTAAGGTGTGTGTGTGTGCTGCTATATGCTGAGAATTGAGTCACACCTAGGTGAGTGTATGTGTATGTGTATGCTGATATGGGATTTGCATTGAATCACTGAACGGTGTGTGTTTGTGTGTGTGTGTACTGCTATAGTCTGTACACTGAGCCATGTTAAGGTGTGTTTCTGTGTGTGTGTGTGCGGGTATAGGCTATGCATTGACTCACATTGAGCCATGTGTTTGTATGTGCTAGTATACACTGTTCATTGAGTCTCAGTGAGCCTTTGTTTTGTGTGTCTGTTTACTTGTATGGGCTTGGCATTGAGTCTCAGACAGGTGTGTGTGTGTGTCTGTGTGTCTGTGTGGTGGTATCATCTGCATTGAGTCACACGGCAGTGTGTGTGAGAGTGTGTGTGTGTGCAGGTAGAGGCTGGTATTGAATGACAGTGAGCCGTGTGTGTGCCTGTCTGTGTGTTTGTGCTGGAATAGGCAGAGCATTGAGTCTCAGGTGTGTGTATGTGTGTGTGTATGCTGGTATGGTCTCTGCATTGATTCACTAAGGTGTGTTGTGTGTGTATGTACATGGAGCTGAAGACTGTACACTGATTCACAGTGAGCTGTGTGTGTATGTGTGTGTGTGTGTGATGGTATGGGCTTTGCATTGAGTCACTGAGGTGTGTGTCTGTGTGTGTATACGTGGAACTACAGACTGTGCACTGATTCACAATGAGCCATGTGTGAATGTGTGTATGTGATAGTATAGGGTGTGCATAGAGTCACAAAGAGCCGTGCATATGTGTCTTTGCATGGGTGTTGTGGTATAGGGTCTGCGTTGTGTCACAGTGACTGTGCGTGTGTGTGTGTTTGTGATGGTATAGTACGTGCATTGAATCAGAGAGAGCCATGCATGTGTCTCTGTGTGTGTGTGCTGGCATAGGCATTACATTGAGTCACAGTGAGCCATGTGTTTGTATGCTGGTGTAGACTCTGCATTGAGTCACAGTAAGCCTTGTGTGTGTGCCAGTACAGGCTGTGCATTGAGTCAGTGAGTCATATGTGTGTGTGTGTTTGTGTGTGTGTGTGCTGGTTTAGGCAGTGCATTGAGTCCAATGAGCAGTGTATGTTTGTGTGTGTGTGTGTGTGCTGCTATAGGTGGTTCACTGAGTCACAGTCAGGTATGTGTGAGTGAGTGTTTGTGTGTTCTTCTATAGGCTGTGCATTGATTCACAGTGAGCTCTGTGTGTATGGTGGTATAGGCGGTGCATTGAATCACAGTGATGGTTGTTTTTCTGTGTGTATGCTGCAGTAGGCTGTGAATTGAGTCACAGAAGGTGGGTCTTTGTGTGTGTATGTGCAGGTACAAGCTGCAGTTCGAGTCACAGTGATGGGTGTCTCTGTGTGATGTTATAGGCTGTGCATTGAATCACAGCGAGCCGTATTAGTGTGTGTACGTGTATTTGTGTATGCGTGTGTGTGTGTGATGGTACAGGCTGAACATTGAGTCACTGAGGTGTGCATGTGTGTATGTGGTGTTACAGACTGTTCGTTAGGTCAAACTGAGCAATATGTGTGTGTAGGGGTGTGTGTGTACAGTTATTTGCTGTGCACTGAGTCACAGTGAACCATGTGTGTGTGGGGAGCTGGTATAGTCAGAGCACTGAGTCACAGTTGAATGTGTGGGAGTTGTTTGTGTATGTGTGTGTGTATTTGCTGGTGTAGACTGTGCATTGAGTCACAGTGAGTAGTGCGGTGTGTGTGTGCTGTGATGGTGTGGACTGTGGTTTTATCCACTTTGACCTGAACGGCTGTGTGTGTTTGTGTGTTTGTGTGTGTGTGTGTGCTGGCACTAGATGACAGTTGAGACAGAGTGGGCTGTGTGTCTGTGTGTGCGCTGGTATAGACTCTGTATTGAGTCACTGTGAGCTGTGTGTGTATGTGTGTGCTCGTATAGGCTGTGCATTGAATCACAGTGAGGTGTTTGTGTGTGTGTGTGCTGGTACAGGAAGCGTTTTGAGTCACAGTCTCGTGTGTGTGTGTGTGCATGTGAGTTTGTGTGCTGGTATGGGCTTTATTGTGCTGGTATGGGCTTTATTGACTCATGGGTGTGTGTGTGAGTGTGGGTGATACAGACTGCATTGAGTCACAGTGCGCTGTGTGTGTGTGTGCTGGTATAGGCGATTT
This sequence comes from Pseudorca crassidens, assembly GCF_039906515.1. Taxonomy (NCBI): domain Eukaryota; kingdom Metazoa; phylum Chordata; class Mammalia; order Artiodactyla; family Delphinidae; genus Pseudorca; species Pseudorca crassidens. The sequence continues at coordinate 12,733,411 of NC_090318.1, forward strand.
ATTGAGTACGAGTGAGCCATGTGTGAGTGCGTGTTGGTGTGTGTGTGTGTGTACTGGTATAGGCTGTGCATTGAGTCACAGTGAGGCCTGCATCTGTGCATGTCTGTGTTTGTGTGTGTGTGTTTGCTGGTATAGGCTGAGCTTTGAATCACTCTGAGGTGTGTGTGCATGTGCTGGTAAAATTGTGCCTTGATTCACTGTGCCATGTGAGTGTGTGTGCACGCTGGTATAGGTTGTGCATTGAGTCAGAGTGGGAGGTGTGTGTGTCTGTGTGTTCTGGTATAGGCTGACAATTGAGGCACACTGAGGTCTGTGTGCACATGTGTGTATATGTGTGCTGGTACAGCCTGCTCATTGAGTCATATTGAGTTTTGTGTGTGTGTGTGTGCAGGTAGAGGCAGCACATTGAGTCACAGTGAGGTGTATGTGTGTGATGTTATATGCTATGCACTGATTCATAGGGAGGTTTGTGTCTGTGTGTGTGCACTTTCTAGTTTAGGATTTGCATTGAATCACACTGAGCTGTGTATTTGAGTGTCAGTATGTGTGCGTGTGTGGAGGTATGGGCTGTGGATTGACTCACATTTTGCCGTATGTGCTTCTCTGTGTGTGTATGTCTGCTAGCATATCCTGTGCACTAAGTCACAGGGAGCCATGTGTGTGTGTGTGTGTGTGTGTCCTGGTACAGAGTGTGCATTGATTCACAGTCAGCCATGTGTGTGTGTGTGTGAGTGCACTGGTATAGGATGTGCAGTGAGTCAGAGTGCTGTGTGTGTGTGTCTGCATGTTCTGATATAGGCTGACCATTGTGTAACATTGAGGGTGTGTGTGTGTGTGTGCTGGTATAGGCTGCATATTTTGTCACAGTGAGCTGTGTGTGTGTGTATGTGTAGGTACAGGCTGTGCATTGAGTCACAGTGTGGGGTGTGTGTGTGATGTTATATTCTGTGCACTAGGACAGAGTGAGCCGTGTGTGTGTGCTGGTATAATCTGAACATTGAGTCACAGTGTGGTGTGGTGTGTGTGCCTTTGCTGGTATGGACTGTGCATTGAATCCCAGCCCTGTGTTCGTGTTTGTGTATTTGGTGCTGTAGAGTCTGCATGAGTCACAGTAAGATGTGTGTGTGTGTACTGCTATAGGCTGTACACTGAGCCATATTAAGGTGTGTTTCTGTGTGTGTGTGTGCGGGTATAGGCTATGCATTGACTCACATTGAGCCATGTGTTTGTATGTGCTACTATACGCTATTCATTGAGTCTCAGTGAGCCATTGTTGTGTGTGTCTGTTTACTTGTATGGGCTTGGCATTGAGTCACAGAGAGGTGTTTGTGTGTGTTTGTGTGTCTGTGTGGTGGTATAAACTGCATTGAGTCACACGGCGGTGTGTGTGAGAGTGTGTGTGTGTGCAGGTACAGGCTGGTATTGAACCACAGTGAGCCGTGTGTGTGTGTGCTGGAATAGGCAGAGCATTGAGTCTCAGGTGTGTGTATGTGTGTGTGTATGCTGGTATGGTCTCTGCATTGATTCACTAAGGTGTGTTGTGTGTGTATGTACATGGAGCTGAAGACTGTACACTGATTCACAGTGAGCTGTGTGTGTATGTGTGTGTGTGTGTGATGGTATGGGCTTTGCATTGAGTCACTGAGGTGTGTGTCTGTGTGTGTATACCTGGAACTACAGACTGTGCACTGATTCACAATGAGCCATGTGTGAATGTGTGTATGTGATAGTATAGGGTGTTCATAGAGTCACAATGAGCCGTGCATATGTGTCTTTGTATGGGTGTTGTGGTATAGGCTGTGCATTGTGTCACAGTGACTGTGCGTGTGTGTGTGTGTGTGTTTGTGATGGTATAGTACATGCATTGTATCAGAGAGAGCCATGCATGCGTCTCTGTGTGTGTGTGCTGGCATAGGCATTACATTGTGTCACAGTGAGCCATGTGTTTGTATGCTGATGGAGACTCTGCATTGAGTCACAGTAAGACTTGTGTGTGTGCCAGTACAGGCTGTGCAAGGAGTCAGTGAGTCATATATGTGTGTGTGTGTGTGTGCTGATATATGAAGTGCATTGAGTCCAAGTGAATCATGTATGTTTGTGTGTGTTTGTGGGTGCTGCTATAGGTGGTTCACTGAGTCACAGTCAGGTATGTGTGAGTGTTTGTGTGTTCTTGTATAGGCTGTGCATTGATTCAAAGTGAGGCATGTGTGTAAGCTGGTACAGGAGGTGCATTGAGTCACAGTGATGGTTGTGTTTGTGTGTGTGTGTGTGCTGCAGTAGGCTGTGTATTGAGTCACAGAAAGTGGGTCTTTGTGTGTGTATGTGCATGTACAGGCTGCGGTTTGAGTCACAGTGATGGGTGTCTCTGTGTGGTGTTATAGGCTGTGCATTGAATCACAGCCCTGTGTTAGTGTTGTGTATTTGGTGCTGTAGAGTCTGCATGAGTCACAGTAAGGTGTGTGTGTGTGCTGCTATATGCTGAGAATTGAGTCACACCTAGGTGAGTGTATGTGTATGTGTATGCTGATATGGGATTTGCATTGAATCACTGAACGGTGTGTGTTTGTGTGTGTGTGTACTGCTATAGTCTGTACACTGAGCCATGTTAAGGTGTGTTTCTGTGTGTGTGTGTGCGGGTATAGGCTATGCATTGACTCACATTGAGCCATGTGTTTGTATGTGCTAGTATACACTGTTCATTGAGTCTCAGTGAGCCTTTGTTTTGTGTGTCTGTTTACTTGTATGGGCTTGGCATTGAGTCTCAGACAGGTGTGTGTGTGTGTCTGTGTGTCTGTGTGGTGGTATCATCTGCATTGAGTCACACGGCAGTGTGTGTGAGAGTGTGTGTGTGTGCAGGTAGAGGCTGGTATTGAATGACAGTGAGCCGTGTGTGTGCCTGTGTGTGTGTTTGTGCTGGAATAGGCAGAGCATTGAGTCTCAGGTGTGTGTATGTGTGTGTGTATGCTGGTATGGTCTCTGCATTGATTCACTAAGGTGTGTTGTGTGTGTATGTACATGGAGCTGAAGACTGTACACTGATTCACAGTGAGCTGTGTGTGTATGTGTGTGTGTGTGTGATGGTATGGGCTTTGCATTGAGTCACTGAGGTGTGTGTCTGTGTGTGTATACGTGGAACTACAGACTGTGCACTGATTCACAATGAGCCATGTGTGAATGTGTGTATGTGATAGTATAGGGTGTGCATAGAGTCACAAAGAGCCGTGCATATGTGTCTTTGCATGGGTGTTGTGGTATAGGGTCTGTGTTGTGTCACAGTGACTGTGCGTGTGTGTGTGTTTGTGATGGTATAGTACGTGCATTGACTCAGAGAGAGCCATGCATGTGTCTCTGTGTGTGTGTGCTGGCATAGGCATTACATTGAGTCACAGTGAGCCATGTGTTTGTATGCTGGTGTAGACTCTGCATTGAGTCACAGTAAGCCTTGTGTGTGTGCCAGTACAGGCTGTGCATTGAGTCAGTGAGTCATATGTGTGTGTGTGTTTGTGTGTGTGTGTGCTGGTTTAGGCAGTGCATTGAGTCCAATGAGCAGTGTATGTTTGTGTGTGTGTGTGTGTGCTGCTATAGGTGGTTCACTGAGTCACAGTCAGGTATGTGTGAGTGAGTGTTTGTGTGTTCTTCTATAGGCTGTGCATTGATTCACAGTGAGCTCTGTGTGTATGGTGGTATAGGCGGTGCATTGAATCACAGTGATGGTTGTTTTTCTGTGTGTATGCTGCAGTAGGCTGTGAATTGAGTCACAGAAGGTGGGTCTTTGTGTGTGTATGTGCAGGTACAAGCTGCAGTTCGAGTCACAGTGATGGGTGTCTCTGTGTGATGTTATAGGCTGTGCATTGAATCACAGCGAGCCGTATTAGTGTGTGTACGTGTATTTGTGTATGCGTGTGTGTGTGTGATGGTACAGGCTGAACATTGAGTCACTGAGGTGTGCATGTGTGTATGTGGTGTTACAGACTGTTCGTTAGGTCAAACTGAGCAATATGTGTGTGTAGGGGTGTGTGTGTACAGTTATTTGCTGTGCACTGAGTCACAGTGAACCATGTGTGTGTGGGGAGCTGGTATAGTCAGAGCACTGAGTCACAGTTGAATGTGTGGGAGTTGTTTGTGTATGTGTGTGTGTATTTGCTGGTGTAGACTGTGCATTGAGTCACAGTGAGTAGTGCGGTGTGTGTGTGCTGTGATGGTGTGGACTGTGGTTTTATCCACTTTGACCTGAACGGCTGTGTGTGTTTGTGTGTTTGTGTGTGTGTGTGTGCTGGCACTAGATGACAGTTGAGACAGAGTGGGCTGTGTGTCTGTGTGTGCGCTGGTATAGACTCTGTATTGAGTCACTGTGAGCTGTGTGTGTATGTGTGTGCTCGTATAGGCTGTGCATTGAGTCACAGTGAGGTGTTTGTGTGTGTGTGTGCTGGTACAGGAAGCGTTTTGAGTCACAGTCTCGTGTGTGTGTGTGTGCATGTGAGTTTGTGTGCTGGTATGGGCTTTATTGTGCTGGTATGGGCTTTATTGACTCATGGGTGTGTGTGTGAGTGTGGGTGATACAGACTGCATTGAGTCACAGTGCGCTGTGTGTGTGTGTGCTGGTATAGGCGATTTATTGAGTACGAGTGAGCCATGTGTGAGTGCGTGTTGGTGTGTGTGTGTGTGTACTGGTATAGGCTGTGCATTGAGTCACAGTGAGGCCTGCATCTGTGCATGTCTGTGTTTGTGTGTGTGTGTTTGCTGGTATAGGCTGAGCTTTGAATCACTCTGAGGTGTGTGTGCATGTGCTGGTAAAATTGTGCCTTGATTCACTGTGCCATGTGAGTGTGTGTGCACGCTGGTATAGGTTGTGCATTGAGTCAGAGTGGGAGGTGTGTGTGTCTGTGTGTTCTGGTATAGGCTGACAATTGAGGCACACTGAGGTCTGTGTGCACATGTGTGTATATGTGTGCTGGTACAGCCTGCTCATTGAGTCATATTGAGTTTTGTGTGTGTGTGTGTGCAAGTAGAGGCAGCACATTGAGTCACAGTGAGGTGTATGTGTGTGATGTTATATGCTATGCACTGATTCATAGGGAGGTTTGTGTCTGTGTGTGTGCACTTTCTAGTTTAGGATTTGCATTGAATCACACTGAGCTGTGTTTTTGAGTGTCAGTATGTGTGCGTGTGTGGAGGTATGGGCTGTGGATTGACTCACATTTTGCCGTATGTGCTTCTCTGTGTGTGTATGTCTGCTAGCATATCCTGTGCACTAAGTCACAGGGAGCCATGTGTGTGTGTGTGTGTGTGTCCTGGTACAGAGTGTGCATTGATTCACAGTCAGCCATGTGTGTGTGTGTGTGAGTGCACTGGTATAGGATGTGCAGTGAGTCAGAGTGCTGTGTGTGTGTGTCTGCATGTTCTGATATAGGCTGACCATTGTGTAACATTGAGGGTGTGTGTGTGTGTGTGCTGGTATAGGCTGCATATTTTGTCACAGTGAGCTGTGTGTGTGTGTATGTGTAGGTACAGGCTGTGCATTGAGTCACAGTGTGGGGTGTGTGTGTGATGTTATATTCTGTGCACTAGGACAGAGTGAGCCGTGTGTGTGTGCTGGTATAATCTGAACATTGAGTCACAGTGTGGTGTGGTGTGTGTGCCTTTGCTGGTATGGACTGTGCATTGAATCCCAGCCCTGTGTTAGTGTTTGTGTATTTGGTGCTGTAGAGTCTGCATGAGTCACAGTAAGATGTGTGTGTGTGTACTGATATAGGCTGTACACTGAGCCATATTAAGGTGTGTTTCTGTGTGTGTGTGTGCGGGTATAGGCTATGCATTGACTCACATTGAGCCATGTGTTTGTATGTGCTAGTATACACTGTTCATTGAGTCTCAGTGAGCCTTTGTTTTGTGTGTCTGTTTACTTGTATGGGCTTGGCATTGAGTCTCAGACAGGTGTGTGTGTGTGTCTGTGTGTCTGTGTGGTGGTATCATCTGCATTGAGTCACACGGCAGTGTGTGTGAGAGTGTGTGTGTGTGCAGGTACAGGCTGGTATTGAATGACAGTAAGCCGTGTGTGTGCCTGTGTGTGTGTGTGTGCTGGAATAGGCAGAGCATTGAGTCTCAGGTGTGTGTATGTGTGTGTGTATGCTGGTATGGTCTCTGCATTGATTCACTAAGGTGTGTTGTGTGTGTATGTACATGGAGCTGAAGACTGTACACTGATTCACAGTGAGCTGTGTGTGTATGTGTGTGTGTGTGTGATGGTATGGGCTTTGCATTGAGTCACTGAGGTGTGTGTCTGTGTGTGTATACGTGGAACTACAGACTGTGCACTGATTCACAATGAGCCATGTGTGAATGTGTGTATGTGATAGTATAGGGTGTGCATAGAGTCACAAAGAGCCGTGCATATGTGTCTTTGCATGGGTGTTGTGGTATAGGGTCTGCGTTGTGTCACAGTGACTGTGCGTGTGTGTGTGTTTGTGATGGTATAGTACGTGCATTGAATCAGAGAGAGCCATGCATGTGTCTCTGTGTGTGTGTGCTGGCATAGGCATTACATTGAGTCACAGTGAGCCATGTGTTTGTATGCTGGTGTAGACTCTGCATTGAGTCACAGTAAGCCTTGTGTGTGTGCCAGTACAGGCTGTGCATTGAGTCAGTGAGTCATATGTGTGTGTGTGTTTGTGTGTGTGTGTGCTGGTTTAGGCAGTGCATTGAGTCCAATGAGCAGTGTATGTTTGTGTGTGTGTGTGTGTGCTGCTATAGGTGGTTCACTGAGTCACAGTCAGGTATGTGTGAGTGAGTGTTTGTGTGTTCTTCTATAGGCTGTGCATTGATTCACAGTGAGCTCTGTGTGTATGGTGGTATAGGCGGTGCATTGAATCACAGTGATGGTTGTTTTTCTGTGTGTATGCTGCAGTAGGCTGTGAATTGAGTCACAGAAGGTGGGTCTTTGTGTGTGTATGTGCAGGTACAAGCTGCAGTTCGAGTCACAGTGATGGGTGTCTCTGTGTGATGTTATAGGCTGTGCATTGAATCACAGCGAGCCGTATTAGTGTGTGTACGTGTATTTGTGTATGCGTGTGTGTGTGTGATGGTACAGGCTGAACATTGAGTCACTGAGGTGTGCATGTGTGTATGTGGTGTTACAGACTGTTCGTTAGGTCAAACTGAGCAATATGTGTGTGTAGGGGTGTGTGTGTACAGTTATTTGCTGTGCACTGAGTCACAGTGAACCATGTGTGTGTGGAGAGCTGGTATAGTCAGAGCACTGAGTCACAGTTGAATGTGTGGGAGTTGTTTGTGTATGTGTGTGTGTATTTGCTGGTGTAGACTGTGCATTGAGTCACAGTGAGTAGTGCGGTGTGTGTGTGCTGTGATGGTGTGGACTGTGGAATTATCCACTTTGACCTGAACGGCTGTGTGTGTTTGTGTGTTTGTGTGTGTGTGTGTGCTGGCACTAGATGACAGTTGAGACAGAGTGGGCTGTGTGTCTGTGTGTGCGCTGGTATAGACTCTGTATTGAGTCACTGTGAGCTGTGTGTGTATGTGTGTGCTCGTATAGGCTGTGCATTGAGTCACAGTGAGGTGTTTGTGTGTGTGTGTGCTGGTACAGGAAGCGTTTTGAGTCACAGTCTCGTGTGTGTGTGTGTGCATGTGAGTTTGTGTGCTGGTATGGGCTTTATTGTGCTGGTATGGGCTTTATTGACTCATGGGTGTGTGTGTGAGTGTGGGTGATACAGACTGCATTGAGTCACAGTGCGCTGTGTGTGTGTGTGCTGGTATAGGCGATTTATTGAGTACCAGTGAGCCATGTGTGAGTGCGTGTTGGTGTGTGTGTGTGTGTACTGGTATAGGCTGTGCATTGAGTCACAGTGAGGCCTGCATCTGTGCATGTCTGTGTTTGTGTGTGTGTGTTTGCTGGTATAGGCTGAGCTTTGAATCACTCTGAGGTGTGTGTGCATGTGCTGGTAAAATTGTGCCTTGATTCACTGTGCCATGTGAGTGTGTGTGCACGCTGGTATAGGTTGTGCATTGAGTCAGAGTGGGAGGTGTGTGTGTCTGTGTGTTCTGGTATAGGCTGACAATTGAGGCACACTGAGGTCTGTGTGCACATGTGTGTATATGTGTGCTGGTACAGCCTGCTCATTGAGTCATATTGAGTTTTGTGTGTGTGTGTGTGCAGGTAGAGGCAGCACATTGAGTCACAGTGAGGTGTATGTGTGTGATGTTATATGCTATGCACTGATTCATAGGGAGGTTTGTGTCTGTGTGTGTGCACTTTCTAGTTTAGGATTTGCATTGAATCACACTGAGCTGTGTTTTTGAGTGTCAGTATGTGTGCGTGTGTGGAGGTATGGGCTGTGGATTGACTCACATTTTGCCGTATGTGCTTCTCTGTGTGTGTATGTCTGCTAGCATATCCTGTGCACTAAGTCACAGGGAGCCGTGTGTGTGTGTGTGTGTGTGTCCTGGTACAGAGTGTGCATTGATTCACAGTCAGCCATGTGTGTGTGTGTGTGAGTGCACTGGTATAGGATGTGCAGTGAGTCAGAGTGCTGTGTGTGTGTGTCTGCATGTTCTGATATAGGCTGACCATTGTGTAACATTGAGGGTGTGTGTGTGTGTGTGCTGGTATAGGCTGCATATTTTGTCACAGTGAGCTGTGTGTGTGTGTATGTGTAGGTACAGGCTGTGCATTGAGTCACAGTGTGGGGTGTGTGTGTGATGTTATATTCTGTGCACTAGGACAGAGTGAGCCGTGTGTGTGTGCTGGTATAATCTGAACATTGAGTCACAGTGTGGTGTGGTGTGTGTGCCTTTGCTGGTATGGACTGTGCATTGCATCCCAGCCCTGTGTTAGTGTTTGTGTATTTGGTGCTGTAGAGTCTGCATGAGTCACAGTAAGATGTGTGTGTGTGTACTGCTATAGGCTGTACACTGAGCCATATTAAGGTGTGTTTCTGTGTGTGTGTGTGCGGGTATAGGCTATGCATTGACTCACATTGAGCCATGTGTTTGTATGTGCTACTATACGCTATTCATTGAGTCTCAGTGAGCCATTGTTGTGTGTGTCTGTTTACTTGTATGGGCTTGGCATTGAGTCACAGAGAGGTGTTTGTGTGTGTTTGTGTGTCTGTGTGGTGGTATAAACTGCATTGAGTCACACGGCGGTGTGTGTGAGAGTGTGTGTGTGTGCAGGTACAGGCTGGTATTGAACCACAGTGAGCCGTGTGTGTGTGTGCTGGAATAGGCAGAGCATTGAGTCTCAGGTGTGTGTATGTGTGTGTGTATGCTGGTATGGTCTCTGCATTGATTCACTAAGGTGTGTTGTGTGTGTATGTACATGGAGCTGAAGACTGTACACTGATTCACAGTGAGCTGTGTGTGTATGTGTGTGTGTGTGTGATGGTATGGGCTTTGCATTGAGTCACTGAGGTGTGTGTCTGTGTGTGTATACCTGGAACTACAGACTGTGCACTGATTCACAATGAGCCATGTGTGAATGTGTGTATGTGATAGTATAGGGTGTTCATAGAGTCACAATGAGCCGTGCATATGTGTCTTTGTATGGGTGTTGTGGTATAGGCTGTGCATTGTGTCACAGTGACTGTGCGTGTGTGTGTGTGTGTGTTTGTGATGGTATAGTACATGCATTGTATCAGAGAGAGCCATGCATGCGTCTCTGTGTGTGTGTGCTGGCATAGGCATTACATTGTGTCACAGTGAGCCATGTGTTTGTATGCTGATGGAGACTCTGCATTGAGTCACAGTAAGACTTGTGTGTGTGCCAGTACAGGCTGTGCAAGGAGTCAGTGAGTCATATATGTGTGTGTGTGTGTGTGTGCTGATATATGAAGTGCATTGAGTCCAAGTGAATCATGTATGTTTGTGTGTGTTTGTGGGTGCTGCTATAGGTGGTTCACTGAGTCACAGTCAGGTATGTGTGAGTGTTTGTGTGTTCTTGTATAGGCTGTGCATTGATTCAAAGTGAGGCATGTGTGTAAGCTGGTACAGGAGGTGCATTGAGTCACAGTGATGGTTGTGTTTGTGTGTGTGTGTGTGCTGCAGTAGGCTGTGTATTGAGTCACAGAAAGTGGGTCTTTGTGTGTGTATGTGCATGTACAGGCTGCGGTTTGAGTCACAGTGATGGGTGTCTCTGTGTGGTGTTATAGGCTGTGCATTGAATCACAGCCCTGTGTTAGTGTTGTGTATTTGGTGCTGTAGAGTCTGCATGAGTCACAGTAAGGTGTGTGTGTGTGCTGCTATATGCTGAGAATTGAGTCACACCTAGGTGAGTGTATGTGTATGTGTATGCTGATATGGGATTTGCATTGAATCACTGAGCGGTGTGTGTTTGTGTGTGTGTGTACTGCTATAGTCTGTACACTGAGCCATGTTAAGGTGTGTTTCTGTGTGTGTGTGTGCGGGTATAGGCTATGCATTGACTCACATTGAGCCATGTGTTTGTATGTGCTAGTATACACTGTTCATTGAGTCTCAGTGAGCCTTTGTTTTGTGTGTCTGTTTACTTGTATGGGCTTGGCATTGAGTCTCAGACAGGTGTGTGTGTGTGTCTGTGTGTCTGTGTGGTGGTATCATCTGCATTGAGTCACATGGCGGTGTGTGTGAGAGTGTGTGTGTGTGCAGGTACAGGCTGGTATTGAATGACAGTGAGCCGTGTGTGTGCCTGTGTGTGTGTGTGTGCTGGAATAGGCAGAGCATTGAGTCTCAGGTGTGTGTATGTGTGTGTGTATGCTGGTATGGTCTCTGCATTGATTCACTAAGGTGTGTTGTGTGTGTATGTACATGGAGCTGAAGACTGTACACTGATTCACAGTGAGCTGTGTGTGTATGTGTGTGTGTGTGTGATGGTATGGGCTTTGCATTGAGTCACTGAGGTGTGTGTCTGTGTGTGTATACGTGGAACTACAGACTGTGCACTGATTCACAATGAGCCATGTGTGAATGTGTGTATGTGATAGTATAGGGTGTGCATAGAGTCACAAAGAGCCGTGCATATGTGTCTTTGCATGGGTGTTGTGGTATAGGGTCTGCGTTGTGTCACAGTGACTGTGCGTGTGTGTGTGTTTGTGATGGTATAGTACGTGCATTGAATCAGAGAGAGCCATGCATGTGTCTCTGTGTGTGTGTGCTGGCATAGGCATTACATTGAGTCATAGTGAGCCATGTGTTTGTATGCTGGTGTAGACTCTGCATTGAGTCACAGTAAGCCTTGTGTGTGTGCCAGTACAGGCTGTGCATTGAGTCAGTGAGTCATATGTGTGTGTGTGTTTGTGTGTGCTGGTTTAGGCAGTGCATTGAGTCCAATGAGCAGTGTATGTTTGTGTGTGTGTGTGTGTGCTGCTATAGGTGGTTCACTGAGTCACAGTCAGGTATGTGTGAGTGAGTGTTTGTGTGTTCTTCTATAGGCTGTGCATTGATTCACAGTGAGCTCTGTGTGTATGGTGGTATAGGCGGTGCATTGAATCACAGTGATGGTTGTTTTTCTGTGTGTATGCTGCAGTAGGCTGTGAATTGAGTCACAGAAGGTGGGTCTTTGTGTGTGTATGTGCAGGTACAAGCTGCAGTTCGAGTCACAGTGATGGGTGTCTCTGTGTGATGTTATAGGCTGTGCATTGAATCACAGCGAGCCGTATTAGTGTGTGTACGTGTATTTGTGTATGCGTGTGTGTGTGTGATGGTACAGGCTGAACATTGAGTCACTGAGGTGTGCATGTGTGTATGTGGTGTTACAGACTGTTCGTTAGGTCAAACTGAGCAATATGTGTGTGTAGGGGTGTGTGTGTAGTTATTTGCTGTGCACTGAGTCACAGTGAACCATGTGTGTGTGGGGAGCTGGTATAGTCAGAGCACTGAGTCACAGTTGAATGTGTGGGAGTTGTTTGTGTATGTGTGTGTGTATTTGCTGGTGTAGACTGTGCATTGAGTCACAGTGAGTAGTGCGGTGTGTGTGTGCTGTGATGGTGTGGACTGTGGTTTTATCCACTTTGACCTGAACGGCTGTGTGTGTTTGTGTGTTTGTGTGTGTGTGTGTGCTGGCACTAGATGACAGTTGAGACAGAGTGGGCTGTGTGTCTGTGTGTGCGCTGGTATAGACTCTGTATTGAGTCACTGTGAGCTGTGTGTGTATGTGTGTGCTCGTATAGGCTGTGCATTGAGTCACAGTGAGGTGTTTGTGTGTGTGTGTGCTGGTACAGGAAGCGTTTTGAGTCACAGTCTCGTGTGTGTGTGTGTGCATGTGAGTTTGTGTGCTGGTATGGGCTTTATTGTGCTGGTATGGGCTTTATTGACTCATGGGTGTGTGTGTGAGTGTGGGTGATACAGACTGCATTGAGTCACAGTGCGCTGTGTGTGTGTGTGCTGGTATAGGCGATTTATTGAGTACCAGTGAGCCATGTGTGAGTGCGTGTTGGTGTGTGTGTGTGTGTACTGGTATAGGCTGTGCATTGAGTCACAGTGAGGCCTGCATCTGTGCATGTCTGTGTTTGTGTGTGTGTGTTTGCTGGTATAGGCTGAGCTTTGAATCACTCTGAGGTGTGTGTGCATGTGCTGGTAAAATTGTGCCTTGATTCACTGTGCCATGTGAGTGTGTGTGCACGCTGGTATAGGTTGTGCATTGAGTCAGAGTGGGAGGTGTGTGTGTCTGTGTGTTCTGGTATAGGCTGACAATTGAGGCACACTGAGGTCTGTGTGCACATGTGTGTATATGTGTGCTGGTACAGCCTGCTCATTGAGTCATATTGAGTTTTGTGTGTGTGTGTGTGCAGGTAGAGGCAGCACATTGAGTCACAGTGAGGTGTATGTGTGTGATGTTATATGCTATGCACTGATTCATAGGGAGGTTTGTGTCTGTGTGTGTGCACTTTCTAGTTTAGGATTTGCATTGAATCACACTGAGCTGTGTTTTTGAGTGTCAGTATGTGTGCGTGTGTGGAGGTATGGGCTGTGGATTGACTCACATTTTGCCGTATGTGCTTCTCTGTGTGTGTATGTCTGCTAGCATATCCTGTGCACTAAGTCACAGGGAGCCATGTGTGTGTGTGTGTGTGTGTGTCCTGGTACAGAGTGTGCATTGATTCACAGTCAGCCATGTGTGTGTGTGTGTGAGTGCACTGGTATAGGATGTGCAGTGAGTCAGAGTGCTGTGTGTGTGTGTCTGCATGTTCTGATATAGGCTGACCATTGTGTAACATTGAGGGTGTGTGTGTGTGTGTGCTGGTATAGGCTGCATATTTTGTCACAGTGAGCTGTGTGTGTGTGTATGTGTAGGTACAGGCTGTGCATTGAGTCACAGTGTGGGGTGTGTGTGTGATGTTATATTCTGTGCACTAGGACAGAGTGAGCCGTGTGTGTGTGCTGGTATAATCTGAACATTGAGTCACAGTGTGGTGTGGTGTGTGTGCCTTTGCTGGTATGGACTGTGCATTGAATCCCAGCCCTGTGTTAGTGTTTGTGTATTTGGTGCTGTAGAGTCTGCATGAGTCACAGAAAGATGTGTGTGTGTGTACTGATATAGGCTGTACACTGAGCCATATTAAGGTGTGTTTCTGTGTGTGTGTGTGCAGGTATAGGCTATGCATTGACTCACATTGAGCCATGTGTTTGTATGTGCTACTATACGCTATTCATTGAGTCTCAGTGAGCCATTGTTGTGTGTGTCTGTTTACTTGTATGGGCTTGGCATTGAGTCACAGAGAGGTGTTTGTGTGTGTTTGTGTGTCTGTGTGGTGGTATAAACTGCATTGAGTCACATGGCGGTGTGTGTGAGAGTGTGTGTGTGTGCAGGTACAGGCTGGTATTGAACCACAGTGAGCCGTGTGTGTGTGTGCTGGAATAGGCAGAGCATTGAGTCTCCGGTGTGTGTATGTGTGTGTGTATGCTGGTATGGTCTCTGCATTGATTCACTAAGGTGTGTTGTGTGTGTATGTACATGGAGCTGAAGACTGTACACTGATTCACAGTGAGCTGTGTGTGTATGTGTGTGTGTGTGTGTGATGGTATGGGCTTTGCATTGAGTCACTGAGGTGTGTGTCTGTGTGTGTATACCTGGAACTACAGACTGTGCACTGATTCACAATGAGCCATGTGTGAATGTGTGTATGTGATAGTATAGGGTGTTCATAGAGTCACAATGAGCCATGCATATGTGTCTTTGTATGGGTGTTGTGGTATAGGCTGTGCATTGTGTCACAGTGACTGTGCATGTGTGTGTGTGTGTGTTTGTGATGGTATAGTACATGCATTGTATCGGAGAGAGCCATGCATGCGTCTCTGTGTGTGTGTGCTGGCATAGGCATTACATTGTGTCACAGTGAGCCATGTGTTTGTATGCTGATGGAGACTCTGCATTGAGTCGCAGAAAGACTTGTGTGTGTGCCAGTACAGGCTGTGCAAGGAGTCAGTGAGTCATATATGTGTGTGTGTGTGTGTGTGTGTGTGCTGATATATGAAGTGCATTGAGTCCAAGTGAATCATGTATGTTTGTGTGTGTTTGTGGGTGCTGCTATAGGTGGTTCACTGAGTCACAGTCAGGTATGTGTGAGTGTTTGTGTGTTCTTGTATAGGCTGTGCATTGATTCACAGTGAGGCATGTGTGTAAGCTGGTACAGGAGGTGCATTGAGTCACAGTGATGGTTGTGTTTGTGTGTGTGTGTGTGCTGCAGTAGGCTGTGTATTGAGTCACAGAAAGTGGGTCTTTGTGTGTGTATGTGCATGTACAGGCTGCGGTTTGAGTCACAGTGATGGGTGTCTCTGTGTGGTGTTATAGGCTGTGCATTGAATCACAGCCCTGTGTTAGTGTTGTGTATTTGGTGCTGTAGAGTCTGCATGAGTCACAGTAACGTGTGTGTGTGTGCTGCTATATGCTGAGAATTGAGTCACACCTAGGTGAGTGTATGTGTATGTGTATGCTGATATGGGATTTGCATTGAATCACTGAGCGGTGTGTGTTTGTGTGTGTGTGTACTGCTATAGTCTGTACACTGAGCCATGTTAAGGTGTGTTTCTGTGTGTGTGTGTGCGGGTATAGGCTATGCATTGACTCACATTGAGCCATGTGTTTGTATGTGCTAGTATACACTGTTCATTGAGTCTCAGTGAGCCTTTGTTTTGTGTGTCTGTTTACTTGTATGGGCTTGGCATTGAGTCTCAGACAGGTGTGTGTGTGTGTCTGTGTGTCTGTGTGGTGGTATCATCTGCATTGAGTCACACGGCAGTGTGTGTGAGAGTGTGTGTGTGTGCAGGTACAGGCTGGTATTGAATGACAGTGAGCCGTGTGTGTGCCTGTGTGTGTGTGTGTGCTGGAATAGGCAGAGCATTGAGTCTCAGGTGTGTGTATGTGTGTGTGTATGCTGGTATGGTCTCTGCATTGATTCACTAAGGTGTGTTGTGTGTGTATGAACATGGAGCTGAAGACTGTACACTGATTCACAGTGAGCTGTGTGTGTATGTGTGTGTGTGTGTGATGGTATGGGCTTTGCATTGAGTCACTGAGGTGTGTGTCTGTGTGTGTATACCTGGAACTACAGACTGTGCACTGATTCACAATGAGCCATGTGTGAATGTGTGTATGTGATAGTATAGGGTGTGCATAGAGTCACAAAGAGCCGTGCATATGTGTCTTTGCATGGGTGTTGTGGTATAGGGTCTGCGTTGTGTCACAGTGACTGTGCATGTGTGTGTGTTTGTGATGGTATAGTACGTGCATTGAATCAGAGAGAGCCATGCATGTGTCTCTGTGTGTGTGTGCTGGCATAGGCATTACATTGAGTCACAGTGAGCCATGTGTTTGTATGCTGGTGTAGACTCTGCATTGAGTCACAGTAAGCCTTGTGTGTGTGCCAGTACAGGCTGTGCATTGAGTCAGTGAGTCATATGTGTGTGTGTGTTTGTGTGTGTGTGTGCTGGTTTAGGCAGTGCATTGAGTCCAATGAGCAGTGTATGTTTGTGTGTGTGTGTGTGTGCTGCTATAGGTGGTTCACTGAGTCACAGTCAGGTATGTGTGAGTGAGTGTTTGTGTGTTCTTCTATAGGCTGTGCATTGATTCACAGTGAGCTCTGTGTGTATGGTGGTATAGGCGGTGCATTGAATCACAGTGATGGTTGTTTTTCTGTGTGTATGCTGCAGTAGGCTGTGAATTGAGTCACAGAAGGTGGGTCTTTGTGTGTGTATGTGCAGGTACAAGCTGCAGTTCGAGTCACAGTGATGGGTGTCTCTGTGTGATGTTATAGGCTGTGCATTGAATCACAGCGAGCCGTATTAGTGTGTGTACGTGTATTTGTGTATGCGTGTGTGTGTGTGATGGTACAGGCTGAACATTGAGTCACTGAGGTGTGCATGTGTGTATGTGGTGTTACAGACTGTTCGTTAGGTCAAACTGAGCAATATGTGTGTGTAGGGGTGTGTGTGTACAGTTATTTGCTGTGCACTGAGTCACAGTGAACCATGTGTGTGTGGAGAGCTGGTATAGTCAGAGCACTGAGTCACAGTTGAATGTGTGGGAGTTGTTTGTGTATGTGTGTGTGTATTTGCTGGTGTAGACTGTGCATTGAGTCACAGTGAGTAGTGCGGTGTGTGTGTGCTGTGATGGTGTGGACTGTGGTTTTATCCACTTTGACCTGAACGGCTGTGTGTGTTTGTGTGTTTGTGTGTGTGTGTGTGCTGGCACTAGATGACAGTTGAGACAGAGTGGGCTGTGTGTCTGTGTGTGCGCTGGTATAGACTCTGTATTGAGTCACTGTGAGCTGTGTGTGTATGTGTGTGCTCGTATAGGCTGTGCATTGAGTCACAGTGAGGTGTTTGTGTGTGTGTGTGCTGGTACAGGAAGCGTTTTGAGTCACAGTCTCATGTGTGTGTGTGTGCATGTGAGTTTGTGTGCTGGTATGGGCTTTATTGTGCTGGTATGGGCTTTATTGACTCATGGGTGTGTGTGTGAGTGTGGGTGATACAGACTGCATTGAGTCACAGTGCGCTGTGTGTGTGTGTGCTGGTATAGGCGATTTATTGAGTACCAGTGAGCCATGTGTGAGTGCGTGTTGGTGTGTGTGTGTGTGTACTGGTATAGGCTGTGCATTGAGTCACAGTGAGGCCTGCATCTGTGCATGTCTGTGTTTGTGTGTGTGTGTTTGCTGGTATAGGCTGAGCTTTGAATCACTCTGAGGTGTGTGTGCATGTGCTGGTAAAATTGTGCCTTGATTCACTGTGCCATGTGAGTGTGTGTGCACGCTGGTATAGGTTGTGCATTGAGTCAGAGTGGGAGGTGTGTGTGTCTGTGTGTTCTGGTATAGGCTGACAATTGAGGCACACTGAGGTCTGTGTGCACATGTGTGTATATGTGTGCTGGTACAGCCTGCTCATTGAGTCATATTGAGTTTTGTGTGTGTGTGTGTGCAGGTAGAGGCAGCACATTGAGTCACAGTGAGGTGTATGTGTGTGATGTTATATGCTATGCACTGATTCATAGGGAGGTTTGTGTCTGTGTGTGTGCACTTTCTAGTTTAGGATTTGCATTGAATCACACTGAGCTGTGTTTTTGAGTGTCAGTATGTGTGCGTGTGTGGAGGTATGGGCTGTGGATTGACTCACATTTTGCCGTATGTGCTTCTCTGTGTGTGTATGTCTGCTAGCATATCCTGTGCACTAAGTCACAGGGAGCCATGTGTGTGTGTGTGTGTGTGTGTGTCCTGGTACAGAGTGTGCATTGATTCACAGTCAGCCATGTGTGTGTGTGTGTGAGTGCACTGGTATAGGATGTGCAGTGAGTCAGAGTGCTGTGTGTGTGTGTCTGCATGTTCTGATATAGGCTGACCATTGTGTAACATTGAGGGTGTGTGTGTGTGTGTGCTGGTATAGGCTGCATATTTTGTCACAGTGAGCTGTGTGTGTGTGTATGTGTAGGTACAGGCTGTGCATTGAGTCACAGTGTGGGGTGTGTGTGTGATGTTATATTCTGTGCACTAGGACAGAGTGAGCCATGTGTGTGTGCTGGTATAATCTGAACATTGAGTCACAGTGTGGTGTGGTGTGTGTGCCTTTGCTGGTATGGACTGTGCATTGAATCCCAGCCCTGTGTTAGTGTTTGTGTATTTGGTGCTGTAGAGTCTGCATGAGTCACAGTAAGATGTGTGTGTGTGTACTGCTATAGGCTGTACACTGAGCCATATTAAGGTGTGTTTCTGTGTGTGTGTGTGCGGGTATAGGCTATGCATTGACTCACATTGAGCCATGTGTTTGTATGTGCTACTATACGCTATTCATTGAGTCTCAGTGAGCCATTGTTGTGTGTGTCTGTTTACTTGTATGGGCTTGGCATTGAGTCACAGAGAGGTGTTTGTGTGTGTTTGTGTGTCTGTGTGGTGGTATAAACTGCATTGAGTCACACGGCGGTGTGTGTGAGAGTGTGTGTGTGTGCAGGTACAGGCTGGTATTGAACCACAGTGAGCCGTGTGTGTGTGTGCTGGAATAGGCAGAGCATTGAGTCTCAGGTGTGTGTATGTGTGTGTGTATGCTGGTATGGTCTCTGCATTGATTCACTAAGGTGTGTTGTGTGTGTATGTACATGGAGCTGAAGACTGTACACTGATTCACAGTGAGCTGTGTGTGTATGTGTGTGTGTGTGTGATGGTATGGGCTTTGCATTGAGTCACTGAGGTGTGTGTCTGTGTGTGTATACCTGGAACTACAGACTGTGCACTGATTCACAATGAGCCATGTGTGAATGTGTGTATGTGATAGTATAGGGTGTTCATAGAGTCACAATGAGCCGTGCATATGTGTCTTTGTATGGGTGTTGTGGTATAGGCTGTGCATTGTGTCACAGTGACTGTGCGTGTGTGTGTGTGTGTGTTTGTGATGGTATAGTACATGCATTGTATCAGAGAGAGCCATGCATGCGTCTCTGTGTGTGTGTGCTGGCATAGGCATTACATTGTGTCACAGTGAGCCATGTGTTTGTATGCTGATGGAGACTCTGCATTGAGTCACAGTAAGACTTGTGTGTGTGCCAGTACAGGCTGTGCAAGGAGTCAGTGAGTCATATATGTGTGTGTGTGTGTGTGTGTGCTGATATATGAAGTGCATTGAGTCCAAGTGAATCATGTATGTTTGTGTGTGTTTGTGGGTGCTGCTATAGGTGGTTCACTGAGTCACAGTCAGGTATGTGTGAGTGTTTGTGTGTTCTTGTATAGGCTGTGCATTGATTCAAAGTGAGGCATGTGTGTAAGCTGGTACAGGAGGTGCATTGAGTCACAGTGATGGTTGTGTTTGTGTGTGTGTGTGTGCTGCAGTAGGCTGTGTATTGAGTCACAGAAAGTGGGTCTTTGTGTGTGTATGTGCATGTACAGGCTGCGGTTTGAGTCACAGTGATGGGTGTCTCTGTGTGGTGTTATAGGCTGTGCATTGAATCACAGCCCTGTGTTAGTGTTGTGTATTTGGTGCTGTAGAGTCTGCATGAGTCACAGTAAGGTGTGTGTGTGTGCTGCTATATGCTGAGAATTGAGTCACACCTAGGTGAGTGTATGTGTATGTGTATGCTGATATGGGATTTGCATTGAATCACTGAGCGGTGTGTGTTTGTGTGTGTGTGTACTGCTATAGTGTGTACACTGAGCCATGTTAAGGTGTGTTTCTGTGTGTGTGTGTGCAGGTATAGGCTATGCATTGACTCACATTGAGCCATGTGTTTGTATGTGCTAGTATACACTGTTCATTGAGTCTCAGTGAGCCTTTGTTTTGTGTGTCTGTTTACTTGTATGGGCTTGGCATTGAGTCTCAGACAGGTGTGTGTGTGTGTCTGTGTGTCTGTGTGGTGGTATCATCTGCATTGAGTCACATGGCGGTGTGTGTGAGAGTGTGTGTGTGTGCAGGTAGAGGCTGGTATTGAATGACAGTGAGCCGTGTGTGTGCCTGTGTGTGTGTGTGTGCTGGAATAGGCAGAGCATTGAGTCTCAGGTGTGTGTATGTGTGTGTGTATGCTGGTATGGTCTCTGCATTGATTCACTAAGGTGTGTTGTGTGTGTATGTACATGGAGCTGAAGACTGTACACTGATTCACAGTGAGCTGTGTGTGTATGTGTGTGTGTGTGTGATGGTATGGGCTTTGCATTGAGTCACTGAGGTGTGTGTCTGTGTGTGTATACGTGGAACTACAGACTGTGCACTGATTCACAATGAGCCATGTGTGAATGTGTGTATGTGATAGTATAGGGTGTGCATAGAGTCACAAAGAGCCGTGCATATGTGTCTTTGCATGGGTGTTGTGGTATAGGGTCTGCGTTGTGTCACAGTGACTGTGCGTGTGTGTGTGTTTGTGATGGTATAGTACGTGCATTGAATCAGAGAGAGCCATGCATGTGTCTCTGTGTGTGTGTGCTGGCATAGGCATTACATTGAGTCACAGTGAGCCATGTGTTTGTATGCTGGTGTAGACTCTGCATTGAGTCACAGTAAGCCTTGTGTGTGTGCCAGTACAGGCTGTGCATTGAGTCAGTGAGTCATATGTGTGTGTGTGTTTGTGTGTGTGTGTGCTGGTTTAGGCAGTGCATTGAGTCCAATGAGCAGTGTATGTTTGTGTGTGTGTGTGTGTGCTGCTATAGGTGGTTCACTGAGTCACAGTCAGGTATGTGTGAGTGAGTGTTTGTGTGTTCTTCTATAGGCTGTGCATTGATTCACAGTGAGCTCTGTGTGTATGGTGGTATAGGCGGTGCATTGAATCACAGTGATGGTTGTTTTTCTGTGTGTATGCTGCAGTAGGCTGTGAATTGAGTCACAGAAGGTGGGTCTTTGTGTGTGTATGTGCAGGTACAAGCTGCAGTTCGAGTCACAGTGATGGGTGTCTCTGTGTGATGTTATAGGCTGTGCATTGAATCACAGCGAGCCGTATTAGTGTGTGTACGTGTATTTGTGTATGCGTGTGTGTGTGTGATGGTACAGGCTGAACATTGAGTCACTGAGGTGTGCATGTGTGTATGTGGTGTTACAGACTGTTTGTTAGGTCAAACTGAGCAATATGTGTGTGTAGGGGTGTGTGTGTACAGTTATTTGCTGTGCACTGAGTCACAGTGAACCATGTGTGTGTGGGGAGCTGGTATAGTCAGAGCACTGAGTCACAGTTGAATGTGTGGGAGTTGTTTGTGTATGTGTGTGTGTATTTGCTGGTGTAGACTGTGCATTGAGTCACAGTGAGTAGTGCGGTGTGTGTGTGCTGTGATGGTGTGGACTGTGGTTTTATCCACTTTGACCTGAACGGCTGTGTGTGTTTGTGTGTTTGTGTGTGTGTGTGTGCTGGCACTAGATGACAGTTGAGACAGAGTGGGCTGTGTGTCTGTGTGTGCGCTGGTATAGACTCTGTATTGAGTCACTGTGAGCTGTGTGTGTATGTGTGTGCTCGTATAGGCTGTGCATTGAGTCACAGTGAGGTGTTTGTGTGTGTGTGTGCTGGTACAGGAAGCGTTTTGAGTCACAGTCTCATGTGTGTGTGTGTGCATGTGAGTTTGTGTGCTGGTATGGGCTTTATTGTGCTGGTATGGGCTTTATTGACTCATGGGTGTGTGTGTGAGTGTGGGTGATACAGACTGCATTGAGTCACAGTGCGCTGTGTGTGTGTGTGCTGGTATAGGCGATTTATTGAGTACCAGTGAGCCATGTGTGAGTGCGTGTTGGGGTGTGTGTGTGTGTACTGGTATAGGCTGTGCATTGAGTCACAGTGAGGCCTGCATCTGTGCATGTCTGTGTTTGTGTGTGTGTGTTTGCTGGTATAGGTTGATCTTTGAATCACTCTGAGGTGTGTGTGCATGTGCTGGTAAAATTGTGCCTTGATTCACTGTGCCATGTGAGTGTGTGTGCACGCTGGTATAGGTTGTGCATTGAGTCAGAGTGGGAGGTGTGTGTGTCTGTGTGTTCTGGTATAGGCTGACAATTGAGGCACACTGAGGTCTGTGTGCACATGTGTGTATATGTGTGCTGGTACAGCCTGCTCATTGAGTCATATTGAGTTTTGTGTGTGTGTGTGTGCAGGCAGAGGCAGCACATTGAGTCACAGTGAGGTGTATGTGTGTGATGTTATATGCTATGCACTGATTCATAGGGAGGTTTGTGTCTGTGTGTGTGCACTTTCTAGTTTAGGATTTGCATTGAATCACACTGAGCTGTGTTTTTGAGTGTCAGTATGTGTGCGTGTGTGGAGGTATGGGCTGTGGATTGACTCACATTTTGCCGTATGTGCTTCTCTGTGTGTGTATGTCTGCTAGCATATCCTGTGCACTAAGTCACAGGGAGCCATGTGTGTGTGTGTGTCCTGGTACAGAGTGTGCATTGATTCACAGTCAGCCATGTGTGTGTGTGTGTGAGTGCACTGGTATAGGATGTGCAGTGAGTCAGAGTGCTGTGTGTGTGTGTCTGCATGTTCTGATATAGGCTGACCATTGTGTAACATTGAGGGTGTGTGTGTGTGTGTGCTGGTATAGGCTGCATATTTTGTCACAGTGAGCTGTGTGTGTGTGTATGTGTAGGTACAGGCTGTGCATTGAGTCACAGTGTGGGGTGTGTGTGTGATGTTATATTCTGTGCACTAGGACAGAGTGAGCCGTGTGTGTGTGCTGGTATAATCTGAACATTGAGTCACAGTGTGGTGTGGTGTGTGTGCCTTTGCTGATATGGACTGTGCATTGAATCCCAGCCCTGTGTTAGTGTTTGTGTATTTGGTGCTGTAGAGTCTGCATGAGTCACAGAAAGATGTGTGTGTGTGTACTGATATAGGCTGTACACTGAGCCATATTAAGGTGTGTTTCTGTGTGTGTGTGTGCGGGTATAGGCTATGCATTGACTCACATTGAGCCATGTGTTTGTATGTGCTAGTATACACTGTTCATTGAGTCTCAGTGAGCCTTTGTTTTGTGTGTCTGTTTACTTGTATGGGCTTGGCATTGAGTCTCAGACAGGTGTGTGTGTGTGTCTGTGTGTCTGTGTGGTGGTATCATCTGCATTGAGTCACACGGCAGTGTGTGTGAGAGTGTGTGTGTGTGCAGGTACAGGCTGGTATTGAATGACAGTAAGCCGTGTGTGTGCCTGTGTGTGTGTGTGTGCTGGAATAGGCAGAGCATTGAGTCTCAGGTGTGTGTATGTGTGTGTGTATGCTGGTATGGTCTCTGCATTGATTCACTAAGGTGTGTTGTGTGTGTATGTACATGGAGCTGAAGACTGTACACTGATTCACAGTGAGCTGTGTGTGTATGTGTGTGTGTGTGTGATGGTATGGGCTTTGCATTGAGTCACTGAGGTGTGTGTCTGTGTGTGTATACGTGGAACTACAGACTGTGCACTGATTCACAATGAGCCATGTGTGAATGTGTGTATGTGATAGTATAGGGTGTGCATAGAGTCACAAAGAGCCGTGCATATGTGTCTTTGCATGGGTGTTGTGGTATAGGGTCTGCGTTGTGTCACAGTGACTGTGCGTGTGTGTGTGTTTGTGATGGTATAGTACGTGCATTGACTCAGAGAGAGCCATGCATGTGTCTCTGTGTGTGTGTGCTGGCATAGGCATTACATTGAGTCACAGTGAGCCATGTGTTTGTATGCTGGTGTAGACTCTGCATTGAGTCACAGTAAGCCTTGTGTGTGTGCCAGTACAGGCTGTGCATTGAGTCAGTGAGTCATATGTGTGTGTGTGTTTGTGTGTGTGTGTGCTGGTTTAGGCAGTGCATTGAGTCCAATGAGCAGTGTATGTTTGTGTGTGTGTGTGTGTGCTGCTATAGGTGGTTCACTGAGTCACAGTCAGGTATGTGTGAGTGAGTGTTTGTGTGTTCTTCTATAGGCTGTGCATTGATTCACAGTGAGCTCTGTGTGTATGGTGGTATAGGCGGTGCATTGAATCACAGTGATGGTTGTTTTTCTGTGTGTATGCTGCAGTAGGCTGTGAATTGAGTCACAGAAGGTGGGTCTTTGTGTGTGTATGTGCAGGTACAAGCTGCAGTTCGAGTCACAGTGATGGGTGTCTCTGTGTGATGTTATAGGCTGTGCATTGAATCACAGCAAGCCGTATTAGTGTGTGTACGTGTATTTGTGTATGCGTGTGTGTGTGTGATGGTACAGGCTGAACATTGAGTCACTGAGGTGTGCATGTGTGTATGTGGTGTTACAGACTGTTCGTTAGGTCAAACTGAGCAATATGTGTGTGTAGGGGTGTGTGTGTACAGTTATTTGCTGTGCACTGAGTCACAGTGAACCATGTGTGTGTGGGGAGCTGGTATAGTCAGAGCACTGAGTCACAGTTGAATGTGTGGGAGTTGTTTGTGTATGTGTGTGTGTATTTGCTGGTGTAGACTGTGCATTGAGTCACAGTGAGTAGTGCGGTGTGTGTGTGCTGTGATGGTGTGGACTGTGGTTTTATCCACTTTGACCTGAACGGCTGTGTGTGTTTGTGTGTTTGTGTGTGTGTGTGTGCTGGCACTAGATGACAGTTGAGACAGAGTGGGCTGTGTGTCTGTGTGTGCGCTGGTATAGACTCTGTATTGAGTCACTGTGAGCTGTGTGTGTATGTGTGTGCTCGTATAGGCTGTGCATTGAGTCACAGTGAGGTGTTTGTGTGTGTGTGTGCTGGTACAGGAAGCGTTTTGAGTCACAGTCTCGTGTGTGTGTGTGTGCATGTGAGTTTGTGTGCTGGTATGGGCTTTATTGTGCTGGTATGGGCTTTATTGACTCATGGGTGTGTGTGTGAGTGTGGGTGATACAGACTGCATTGAGTCACAGTGCGCTGTGTGTGTGTGTGCTGGTATAGGCGATTTATTGAGTACCAGTGAGCCATGTGTGAGTGCGTGTTGGTGTGTGTGTGTGTGTACTGGTATAGGCTGTGCATTGAGTCACAGTGAGGCCTGCATCTGTGCATGTCTGTGTTTGTGTGTGTGTGTTTGCTGGTATAGGCTGAGCTTTGAATCACTCTGAGGTGTGTGTGCATGTGCTGGTAAAATTGTGCCTTGATTCACTGTGCCATGTGAGTGTGTGTGCACGCTGGTATAGGTTGTGCATTGAGTCAGAGTGGGAGGTGTGTGTGTCTGTGTGTTCTGGTATAGGCTGACAATTGAGGCACACTGAGGTCTGTGTGCACATGTGTGTATATGTGTGCTGGTACAGCCTGCTCATTGAGTCATATTGAGTTTTGTGTGTGTGTGTGTGCAGGTAGAGGCAGCACATTGAGTCACAGTGAGGTGTATGTGTGTGATGTTATATGCTATGCACTGATTCATAGGGAGGTTTGTGTCTGTGTGTGTGCACTTTCTAGTTTAGGATTTGCATTGAATCACACTGAGCTGTGTATTTGAGTGTCAGTATGTGTGCGTGTGTGGAGGTATGGGCTGTGGATTGACTCACATTTTGCCGTATGTGCTTCTCTGTGTGTGTATGTCTGCTAGCATATCCTGTGCACTAAGTCACAGGGAGCCATGTGTGTGTGTGTGTGTGTGTGTCCTGGTACAGAGTGTGCATTGATTCACAGTCAGCCATGTGTGTGTGTGTGTGAGTGCACTGGTATAGGATGTGCAGTGAGTCAGAGTGCTGTGTGTGTGTGTCTGCATGTTCTGATATAGGCTGACCATTGTGTAACATTGAGGGTGTGTGTGTGTGTGTGCTGGTATAGGCTGCATATTTTGTCACAGTGAGCTGTGTGTGTGTGTATGTGTAGGTACAGGCTGTGCATTGAGTCACAGTGTGGGGTGTGTGTGTGATGTTATATTCTGTGCACTAGGACAGAGTGAGCCGTGTGTGTGTGCTGGTATAATCTGAACATTGAGTCACAGTGTGGTGTGGTGTGTGTGCCTTTGCTGGTATGGACTGTGCATTGCATCCCAGCCCTGTGTTAGTGTTTGTGTATTTGGTGCTGTAGAGTCTGCATGAGTCACAGTAAGATGTGTGTGTGTGTACTGCTATAGGCTGTACACTGAGCCATATTAAGGTGTGTTTCTGTGTGTGTGTGTGCGGGTATAGGCTATGCATTGACTCACATTGAGCCATGTGTTTGTATGTGCTACTATACGCTATTCATTGAGTCTCAGTGAGCCATTGTTGTGTGTGTCTGTTTACTTGTATGGGCTTGGCATTGAGTCACAGAGAGGTGTTTGTGTGTGTTTGTGTGTCTGTGTGGTGGTATAAACTGCATTGAGTCACACGGCGGTGTGTGTGAGAGTGTGTGTGTGTGCAGGTACAGGCTGGTATTGAACCACAGTGAGCCGTGTGTGTGTGTGCTGGAATAGGCAGAGCATTGAGTCTCAGGTGTGTGTATGTGTGTGTGTATGCTGGTATGGTCTCTGCATTGATTCACTAAGGTGTGTTGTGTGTGTATGTACATGGAGCTGAAGACTGTACACTGATTCACAGTGAGCTGTGTGTGTATGTGTGTGTGTGTGTGATGGTATGGGCTTTGCATTGAGTCACTGAGGTGTGTGTCTGTGTGTGTATACCTGGAACTACAGACTGTGCACTGATTCACAATGAGCCATGTGTGAATGTGTGTATGTGATAGTATAGGGTGTTCATAGAGTCACAATGAGCCGTGCATATGTGTCTTTGTATGGGTGTTGTGGTATAGGCTGTGCATTGTGTCACAGTGACTGTGCGTGTGTGTGTGTGTTTGTGATGGTATAGTACATGCATTGTATCAGAGAGAGCCATGCATGCATCTCTGTGTGTGTGTGCTGGCATAGGCATTACATTGTGTCACAGTGAGCCATGTGTTTGTATGCTGATGGAGACTCTGCATTGAGTCACAGTAAGACTTGTGTGTGTGCCAGTACAGGCTGTGCAAGGAGTCAGTGAGTCATATATGTGTGTGTGTGTGTGTGTGTGCTGATATATGAAGTGCATTGAGTCCAAGTGAATCATGTATGTTTGTGTGTCTTTGTGGGTGCTGCTATAGGTGGTTCACTGAGTCACAGTCAGGTATGTGTGAGTGTTTGTGTTTTCTTGTATAGGCTGTGCATTGATTCAAAGTGAGGCATGTGTGTAAGCTGGTACAGGAGGTGCATTGAGTCACAGTGATGGTTGTGTTTGTGTGTGTGTGTGTGCTGCAGTAGGCTGTGTATTGAGTCACAGAAAGTGGGTCTTTGTGTGTGTATGTGCATGTACAGGCTGCGGTTTGAGTCACAGTGATGGGTGTCTCTGTGTGGTGTTATAGGCTGTGCATTGAATCACAGCCCTGTGTTAGTGTTGTGTATTTGGTGCTGTAGAGTCTGCATGAGTCACAGTAAGGTGTGTGTGTGTGCTGCTATATGCTGAGAATTGAGTCACACCTAGGTGAGTGTATGTGTATGTGTATGCTGATATGGGATTTGCATTGAATCACTGAGCGGTGTGTGTTTGTGTGTGTGTGTACTGCTATAGTCTGTACACTGAGCCATGTTAAGGTGTGTTTCTGTGTGTGTGTGTGCGGGTATAGGCTATGCATTGACTCACATTGAGCCATGTGTTTGTATGTGCTAGTATACACTGTTCATTGAGTCTCAGTGAGCCTTTGTTTTGTGTGTCTGTTTACTTGTATGGGCTTGGCATTGAGTCTCAGACAGGTGTGTGTGTGTGTCTGTGTGTCTGTGTGGTGGTATCATCTGCATTGAGTCACATGGCGGTGTGTGTGAGAGTGTGTGTGTGTGTGCAGGTACAGGCTGGTATTGAATGACAGTGAGCCGTGTGTGTGCCTGTGTGTGTGTGTGTGCTGGAATAGGCAGAGCATTGAGTCTCAGGTGTGTGTATGTGTGTGTGTATGCTGGTATGGTCTCTGCATTGATTCACTAAGGTGTGTTGTGTGTGTATGTACATGGAGCTGAAGACTGTACACTGATTCACAGTGAGCTGTGTGTGTATGTGTGTGTGTGTGTGATGGTATGGGCTTTGCATTGAGTCACTGAGGTGTGTGTCTGTGTGTGTATACGTGGAACTACAGACTGTGCACTGATTCACAATGAGCCATGTGTGAATGTGTGTATGTGATAGTATAGGGTGTGCATAGAGTCACAAAGAGCCGTGCATATGTGTCTTTGCATGGGTGTTGTGGTATAGGGTCTGCGTTGTGTCACAGTGACTGTGCGTGTGTGTGTGTTTGTGATGGTATAGTACGTGCATTGAATCAGAGAGAGCCATGCATGTGTCTCTGTGTGTGTGTGCTGGCATAGGCATTACATTGAGTCACAGTGAGCCATGTGTTTGTATGCTGGTGAAGACTCTGCATTGAGTCACAGTAAGCCTTGTGTGTGTGCCAGTACAGGCTGTGCATTGAGTCAGTGAGTCATATGTGTGTGTGTGTTTGTGTGTGTGTGTGCTGGTTTAGGCAGTGCATTGAGTCCAATGAGCAGTGTATGTTTGTGTGTGTGTGTGTGCTGCTATAGGTGGTTCACTGAGTCACAGTCAGGTATGTGTGAGTGAGTGTTTGTGTGTTCTTCTATAGGCTGTGCATTGATTCACAGTGAGCTCTGTGTGTATGGTGGTATAGGCGGTGCATTGAATCACAGTGATGGTTGTTTTTCTGTGTGTATGCTGCAGTAGGCTGTGAATTGAGTCACAGAAGGTGGGTCTTTGTGTGTGTATGTGCAGGTACAAGCTGCAGTTCGAGTCACAGTGATGGGTGTCTCTGTGTGATGTTATAGGCTGTGCATTGAATCACAGCGAGCCGTATTAGTGTGTGTACGTGTATTTGTGTATGCGTGTGTGTGTGTGATGGTACAGGCTGAACATTGAGTCACTGAGGTGTGCATGTGTGTATGTGGTGTTACAGACTGTTCGTTAGGACAAACTGAGCAATATGTGTGTGTAGGGGTGTGTGTGTAGTTATTTGCTGTGCACTGAGTCACAGTGAACCATGTGTGTGTGGGGAGCTGGTATAGTCAGAGCACTGAGTCACAGTTGAATGTGTGGGAGTTGTTTGTGTATGTGTGTGTGTATTTGCTGGTGTAGACTGTGCATTGAGTCACAGTGAGTAGTGCGGTGTGTGTGTGCTGTGATGGTGTGGACTGTGGTTTTATCCACTTTGACCTGAACGGCTGTGTGTGTTTGTGTGTTTGTGTGTGTGTGTGTGCTGGCACTAGATGACAGTTGAGACAGAGTGGGCTGTGTGTCTGTGTGTGCGCTGGTATAGACTCTGTATTGAGTCACTGTGAGCTGTGTGTGTATGTGTGTGCTCGTATAGGCTGTGCATTGAGTCACAGTGAGGTGTTTGTGTGTGTGTGTGCTGGTACAGGAAGCGTTTTGAGTCACAGTCTCATGTGTGTGTGTGTGCATGTGAGTTTGTGTGCTGGTATGGGCTTTATTGTGCTGGTATGGGCTTTATTGACTCATGAGTGTGTGTGTGAGTGTGGGTGATACAGACTGCATTGAGTCACAGTGCGCTGTGTGTGTGTGTGCTGGTATAGGCGATTTATTGAGTACCAGTGAGCCATGTGTGAGTGCGTGTTGGTGTGTGTGTGTGTGTACTGGTATAGGCTGTGCATTGAGTCACAGTGAGGCCTGCATCTGTGCATGTCTGTGTTTGTGTGTGTGTGTTTGCTGGTATAGGCTGAGCTTTGAATCACTCTGAGGTGTGTGTGCATGTGCTGGTAAAATTGTGCCTTGATTCACTGTGCCATGTGAGTGTGTGTGCACGCTGGTATAGGTTGTGCATTGAGTCAGAGTGGGAGGTGTGTGTGTCTGTGTGTTCTGGTATAGGCTGACAATTGAGGCACACTGAGGTCTGTGTGCACATGTGTGTATATGTGTGCTGGTACAGCCTGCTCATTGAGTCATATTGAGTTTTGTGTGTGTGTGTGTGCAGGTAGAGGCAGCACATTGAGTCACAGTGAGGTGTATGTGTGTGATGTTATATGCTATGCACTGATTCATAGGGAGGTTTGTGTCTGTGTGTGTGCACTTTCTAGTTTAGGATTTGCATTGAATCACACTGAGCTGTGTTTTTGAGTGTCAGTATGTGTGCGTGTGTGGAGGTATGGGCTGTGGATTGACTCACATTTTGCCGTATGTGCTTCTCTGTGTGTGTATGTCTGCTAGCATATCCTGTGCACTAAGTCACAGGGAGCCATGTGTGTGTGTGTGTGTGTGTGTCCTGGTACAGAGTGTGCATTGATTCACAGTCAGCCATGTGTGTGTGTGTGTGAGTGCACTGGTATAGGATGTGCAGTGAGTCAGAGTGCTGTGTGTGTGTGTCTGCATGTTCTGATATAGGCTGACCATTGTGTAACATTGAGGGTGTGTGTGTGTGTGTGCTGGTATAGGCTGCATATTTTGTCACAGTGAGCTGTGTGTGTGTGTATGTGTAGGTACAGGCTGTGCATTGAGTCACAGTGTGGGGTGTGTGTGTGATGTTATATTCTGTGCACTAGGACAGAGTGAGCCGTGTGTGTGTGCTGGTATAATCTGAACATTGAGTCACAGTGTGGTGTGGTGTGTGTGCCTTTGCTGGTATGGACTGTGCATTGAATCCCAGCCCTGTGTTAGTGTTTGTGTATTTGGTGCTGTAGAGTCTGCATGAGTCACAGAAAGATGTGTGTGTGTGTACTGATATAGGCTGTACACTGAGCCATATTAAGGTGTGTTTCTGTGTGTGTGTGTGCGGGTATAGGCTATGCATTGACTCACATTGAGCCATGTGTTTGTATGTGCTAGTATACACTGTTCATTGAGTCTCAGTGAGCCTTTGTTTTGTGTGTCTGTTTACTTGTATGGGCTTGGCATTGAGTCTCAGACAGGTGTGTGTGTGTGTCTGTGTGTCTGTGTGGTGGTATCATCTGCATTGAGTCACACGGCAGTGTGTGTGAGAGTGTGTGTGTGTGCAGGTACAGGCTGGTATTGAATGACAGTAAGCCGTGTGTGTGCCTGTGTGTGTGTGTGTGCTGGAATAGGCAGAGCATTGAGTCTCAGGTGTGTGTATGTGTGTGTGTATGCTGGTATGGTCTCTGCATTGATTCACTAAGGTGTGTTGTGTGTGTATGTACATGGAGCTGAAGACTGTACACTGATTCACAGTGAGCTGTGTGTGTATGTGTGTGTGTGTGTGATGGTATGGGCTTTGCATTGAGTCACTGAGGTGTGTGTCTGTGTGTGTATACGTGGAACTACAGACTGTGCACTGATTCACAATGAGCCATGTGTGAATGTGTGTATGTGATAGTATAGGGTGTGCATAGAGTCACAAAGAGCCGTGCATATGTGTCTTTGCATGGGTGTTGTGGTATAGGGTCTGCGTTGTGTCACAGTGACTGTGCGTGTGTGTGTGTTTGTGATGGTATAGTACGTGCATTGACTCAGAGAGAGCCATGCATGTGTCTCTGTGTGTGTGTGCTGGCATAGGCATTACATTGAGTCACAGTGAGCCATGTGTTTGTATGCTGGTGTAGACTCTGCATTGAGTCACAGTAAGCCTTGTGTGTGTGCCAGTACAGGCTGTGCATTGAGTCAGTGAGTCATATGTGTGTGTGTGTTTGTGTGTGTGTGTGCTGGTTTAGGCAGTGCATTGAGTCCAATGAGCAGTGTATGTTTGTGTGTGTGTGTGTGTGCTGCTATAGGTGGTTCACTGAGTCACAGTCAGGTATGTGTGAGTGAGTGTTTGTGTGTTCTTCTATAGGCTGTGCATTGATTCACAGTGAGCTCTGTGTGTATGGTGGTATAGGCGGTGCATTGAATCACAGTGATGGTTGTTTTTCTGTGTGTATGCTGCAGTAGGCTGTGAATTGAGTCACAGAAGGTGGGTCTTTGTGTGTGTATGTGCAGGTACAAGCTGCAGTTCGAGTCACAGTGATGGGTGTCTCTGTGTGATGTTATAGGCTGTGCATTGAATCACAGCAAGCCGTATTAGTGTGTGTACGTGTATTTGTGTATGCGTGTGTGTGTGTGATGGTACAGGCTGAACATTGAGTCACTGAGGTGTGCATGTGTGTATGTGGTGTTACAGACTGTTCGTTAGGTCAAACTGAGCAATATGTGTGTGTAGGGGTGTGTGTGTACAGTTATTTGCTGTGCACTGAGTCACAGTGAACCA
Source organism: Pseudorca crassidens (assembly GCF_039906515.1). Lineage (NCBI taxonomy): Eukaryota > Metazoa > Chordata > Mammalia > Artiodactyla > Delphinidae > Pseudorca > Pseudorca crassidens. The sequence continues at coordinate 12,765,422 of NC_090318.1, forward strand.
TGTGTGTGTGGGGAGCTGGTATAGTCAGAGCACTGAGTCACAGTTGAATGTGTGGGAGTTGTTTGTGTATGTGTGTGTGTATTTGCTGGTGTAGACTGTGCATTGAGTCACAGTGAGTAGTGCGGTGTGTGTGTGCTGTGATGGTGTGGACTGTGGTTTTATCCACTTTGACCTGAACGGCTGTGTGTGTTTGTGTGTTTGTGTGTGTGTGTGTGCTGGCACTAGATGACAGTTGAGACAGAGTGGGCTGTGTGTCTGTGTGTGCGCTGGTATAGACTCTGTATTGAGTCACTGTGAGCTGTGTGTGTATGTGTGTGCTCGTATAGGCTGTGCATTGAGTCACAGTGAGGTGTTTGTGTGTGTGTGTGCTGGTACAGGAAGCGTTTTGAGTCACAGTCTCGTGTGTGTGTGTGTGCATGTGAGTTTGTGTGCTGGTATGGGCTTTATTGTGCTGGTATGGGCTTTATTGACTCATGGGTGTGTGTGTGAGTGTGGGTGATACAGACTGCATTGAGTCACAGTGCGCTGTGTGTGTGTGTGCTGGTATAGGCGATTTATTGAGTACCAGTGAGCCATGTGTGAGTGCGTGTTGGTGTGTGTGTGTGTGTACTGGTATAGGCTGTGCATTGAGTCACAGTGAGGCCTGCATCTGTGCATGTCTGTGTTTGTGTGTGTGTGTTTGCTGGTATAGGCTGAGCTTTGAATCACTCTGAGGTGTGTGTGCATGTGCTGGTAAAATTGTGCCTTGATTCACTGTGCCATGTGAGTGTGTGTGCACGCTGGTATAGGTTGTGCATTGAGTCAGAGTGGGAGGTGTGTGTGTCTGTGTGTTCTGGTATAGGCTGACAATTGAGGCACACTGAGGTCTGTGTGCACATGTGTGTATATGTGTGCTGGTACAGCCTGCTCATTGAGTCATATTGAGTTTTGTGTGTGTGTGTGTGCAGGTAGAGGCAGCACATTGAGTCACAGTGAGGTGTATGTGTGTGATGTTATATGCTATGCACTGATTCATAGGGAGGTTTGTGTCTGTGTGTGTGCACTTTCTAGTTTAGGATTTGCATTGAATCACACTGAGCTGTGTATTTGAGTGTCAGTATGTGTGCGTGTGTGGAGGTATGGGCTGTGGATTGACTCACATTTTGCCGTATGTGCTTCTCTGTGTGTGTATGTCTGCTAGCATATCCTGTGCACTAAGTCACAGGGAGCCATGTGTGTGTGTGTGTGTGTGTGTCCTGGTACAGAGTGTGCATTGATTCACAGTCAGCCATGTGTGTGTGTGTGTGAGTGCACTGGTATAGGATGTGCAGTGAGTCAGAGTGCTGTGTGTGTGTGTCTGCATGTTCTGATATAGGCTGACCATTGTGTAACATTGAGGGTGTGTGTGTGTGTGTGCTGGTATAGGCTGCATATTTTGTCACAGTGAGCTGTGTGTGTGTGTATGTGTAGGTACAGGCTGTGCATTGAGTCACAGTGTGGGGTGTGTGTGTGATGTTATATTCTGTGCACTAGGACAGAGTGAGCCGTGTGTGTGTGCTGGTATAATCTGAACATTGAGTCACAGTGTGGTGTGGTGTGTGTGCCTTTGCTGGTATGGACTGTGCATTGCATCCCAGCCCTGTGTTAGTGTTTGTGTATTTGGTGCTGTAGAGTCTGCATGAGTCACAGTAAGATGTGTGTGTGTGTACTGCTATAGGCTGTACACTGAGCCATATTAAGGTGTGTTTCTGTGTGTGTGTGTGCGGGTATAGGCTATGCATTGACTCACATTGAGCCATGTGTTTGTATGTGCTACTATACGCTATTCATTGAGTCTCAGTGAGCCATTGTTGTGTGTGTCTGTTTACTTGTATGGGCTTGGCATTGAGTCACAGAGAGGTGTTTGTGTGTGTTTGTGTGTCTGTGTGGTGGTATAAACTGCATTGAGTCACACGGCGGTGTGTGTGAGAGTGTGTGTGTGTGCAGGTACAGGCTGGTATTGAACCACAGTGAGCCGTGTGTGTGTGTGCTGGAATAGGCAGAGCATTGAGTCTCAGGTGTGTGTATGTGTGTGTGTATGCTGGTATGGTCTCTGCATTGATTCACTAAGGTGTGTTGTGTGTGTATGTACATGGAGCTGAAGACTGTACACTGATTCACAGTGAGCTGTGTGTGTATGTGTGTGTGTGTGTGATGGTATGGGCTTTGCATTGAGTCACTGAGGTGTGTGTCTGTGTGTGTATACCTGGAACTACAGACTGTGCACTGATTCACAATGAGCCATGTGTGAATGTGTGTATGTGATAGTATAGGGTGTTCATAGAGTCACAATGAGCCGTGCATATGTGTCTTTGTATGGGTGTTGTGGTATAGGCTGTGCATTGTGTCACAGTGACTGTGCGTGTGTGTGTGTGTGTGTTTGTGATGGTATAGTACATGCATTGTATCAGAGAGAGCCATGCATGCATCTCTGTGTGTGTGTGCTGGCATAGGCATTACATTGTGTCACAGTGAGCCATGTGTTTGTATGCTGATGGAGACTCTGCATTGAGTCACAGTAAGACTTGTGTGTGTGCCAGTACAGGCTGTGCAAGGAGTCAGTGAGTCATATATGTGTGTGTGTGTGTGTGTGCTGATATATGAAGTGCATTGAGTCCAAGTGAATCATGTATGTTTGTGTGTGTTTGTGGGTGCTGCTATAGGTGGTTCACTGAGTCACAGTCAGGTATGTGTGAGTGTTTGTGTTTTCTTGTATAGGCTGTGCATTGATTCAAAGTGAGGCATGTGTGTAAGCTGGTACAGGAGGTGCATTGAGTCACAGTGATGGTTGTGTTTGTGTGTGTGTGTGTGCTGCAGTAGGCTGTGTATTGAGTCACAGAAAGTGGGTCTTTGTGTGTGTATGTGCATGTACAGGCTGCGGTTTGAGTCACAGTGATGGGTGTCTCTGTGTGGTGTTATAGGCTGTGCATTGAATCACAGCCCTGTGTTAGTGTTGTGTATTTGGTGCTGTAGAGTCTGCATGAGTCACAGTAAGGTGTGTGTGTGTGCTGCTATATGCTGAGAATTGAGTCACACCTAGGTGAGTGTATGTGTATGTGTATGCTGATATGGGATTTGCATTGAATCACTGAGCGGTGTGTGTTTGTGTGTGTGTGTACTGCTATAGTCTGTACACTGAGCCATGTTAAGGTGTGTTTCTGTGTGTGTGTGTGCGGGTATAGGCTATGCATTGACTCACATTGAGCCATGTGTTTGTATGTGCTAGTATACACTGTTCATTGAGTCTCAGTGAGCCTTTGTTTTGTGTGTCTGTTTACTTGTATGGGCTTGGCATTGAGTCTCAGACAGGTGTGTGTGTGTGTCTGTGTGTCTGTGTGGTGGTATCATCTGCATTGAGTCACATGGCGGTGTGTGTGAGAGTGTGTGTGTGTGTGCAGGTACAGGCTGGTATTGAATGACAGTGAGCCGTGTGTGTGCCTGTGTGTGTGTGTGTGCTGGAATAGGCAGAGCATTGAGTCTCAGGTGTGTGTATGTGTGTGTGTATGCTGGTATGGTCTCTGCATTGATTCACTAAGGTGTGTTGTGTGTGTATGTACATGGAGCTGAAGACTGTACACTGATTCACAGTGAGCTGTGTGTGTATGTGTGTGTGTGTGTGATGGTATGGGCTTTGCATTGAGTCACTGAGGTGTGTGTCTGTGTGTGTATACGTGGAACTACAGACTGTGCACTGATTCACAATGAGCCATGTGTGAATGTGTGTATGTGATAGTATAGGGTGTGCATAGAGTCACAAAGAGCCGTGCATATGTGTCTTTGCATGGGTGTTGTGGTATAGGGTCTGCGTTGTGTCACAGTGACTGTGCGTGTGTGTGTGTTTGTGATGGTATAGTACGTGCATTGAATCAGAGAGAGCCATGCATGTGTCTCTGTGTGTGTGTGCTGGCATAGGCATTACATTGAGTCACAGTGAGCCATGTGTTTGTATGCTGGTGAAGACTCTGCATTGAGTCACAGTAAGCCTTGTGTGTGTGCCAGTACAGGCTGTGCATTGAGTCAGTGAGTCATATGTGTGTGTGTGTTTGTGTGTGTGTGTGCTGGTTTAGGCAGTGCATTGAGTCCAATGAGCAGTGTATGTTTGTGTGTGTGTGTGTGCTGCTATAGGTGGTTCACTGAGTCACAGTCAGGTATGTGTGAGTGAGTGTTTGTGTGTTCTTCTATAGGCTGTGCATTGATTCACAGTGAGCTCTGTGTGTATGGTGGTATAGGCGGTGCATTGAATCACAGTGATGGTTGTTTTTCTGTGTGTATGCTGCAGTAGGCTGTGAATTGAGTCACAGAAGGTGGGTCTTTGTGTGTGTATGTGCAGGTACAAGCTGCAGTTCGAGTCACAGTGATGGGTGTCTCTGTGTGATGTTATAGGCTGTGCATTGAATCACAGCGAGCCGTATTAGTGTGTGTACGTGTATTTGTGTATGCGTGTGTGTGTGTGATGGTACAGGCTGAACATTGAGTCACTGAGGTGTGCATGTGTGTATGTGGTGTTACAGACTGTTCGTTAGGACAAACTGAGCAATATGTGTGTGTAGGGGTGTGTGTGTAGTTATTTGCTGTGCACTGAGTCACAGTGAACCATGTGTGTGTGGGGAGCTGGTATAGTCAGAGCACTGAGTCACAGTTGAATGTGTGGGAGTTGTTTGTGTATGTGTGTGTGTATTTGCTGGTGTAGACTGTGCATTGAGTCACAGTGAGTAGTGCGGTGTGTGTGTGCTGTGATGGTGTGGACTGTGGTTTTATCCACTTTGACCTGAACGGCTGTGTGTGTTTGTGTGTTTGTGTGTGTGTGTGTGCTGGCACTAGATGACAGTTGAGACAGAGTGGGCTGTGTGTCTGTGTGTGCGCTGGTATAGACTCTGTATTGAGTCACTGTGAGCTGTGTGTGTATGTGTGTGCTCGTATAGGCTGTGCATTGAGTCACAGTGAGGTGTTTGTGTGTGTGTGTGCTGGTACAGGAAGCGTTTTGAGTCACAGTCTCATGTGTGTGTGTGTGCATGTGAGTTTGTGTGCTGGTATGGGCTTTATTGTGCTGGTATGGGCTTTATTGACTCATGAGTGTGTGTGTGAGTGTGGGTGATACAGACTGCATTGAGTCACAGTGCGCTGTGTGTGTGTGTGCTGGTATAGGCGATTTATTGAGTACCAGTGAGCCATGTGTGAGTGCGTGTTGGTGTGTGTGTGTGTGTACTGGTATAGGCTGTGCATTGAGTCACAGTGAGGCCTGCATCTGTGCATGTCTGTGTTTGTGTGTGTGTGTTTGCTGGTATAGGCTGAGCTTTGAATCACTCTGAGGTGTGTGTGCATGTGCTGGTAAAATTGTGCCTTGATTCACTGTGCCATGTGAGTGTGTGTGCACGCTGGTATAGGTTGTGCATTGAGTCAGAGTGGGAGGTGTGTGTGTCTGTGTGTTCTGGTATAGGCTGACAATTGAGGCACACTGAGGTCTGTGTGCACATGTGTGTATATGTGTGCTGGTACAGCCTGCTCATTGAGTCATATTGAGTTTTGTGTGTGTGTGTGTGCAGGTAGAGGCAGCACATTGAGTCACAGTGAGGTGTATGTGTGTGATGTTATATGCTATGCACTGATTCATAGGGAGGTTTGTGTCTGTGTGTGTGCACTTTCTAGTTTAGGATTTGCATTGAATCACACTGAGCTGTGTTTTTGAGTGTCAGTATGTGTGCGTGTGTGGAGGTATGGGCTGTGGATTGACTCACATTTTGCCGTATGTGCTTCTCTGTGTGTGTATGTCTGCTAGCATATCCTGTGCACTAAGTCACAGGGAGCCATGTGTGTGTGTGTGTGTGTGTGTCCTGGTACAGAGTGTGCATTGATTCACAGTCAGCCATGTGTGTGTGTGTGTGAGTGCACTGGTATAGGATGTGCAGTGAGTCAGAGTGCTGTGTGTGTGTGTCTGCATGTTCTGATATAGGCTGACCATTGTGTAACATTGAGGGTGTGTGTGTGTGTGTGCTGGTATAGGCTGCATATTTTGTCACAGTGAGCTGTGTGTGTGTGTATGTGTAGGTACAGGCTGTGCATTGAGTCACAGTGTGGGGTGTGTGTGTGATGTTATATTCTGTGCACTAGGACAGAGTGAGCCATGTGTGTGTGCTGGTATAATCTGAACATTGAGTCACAGTGTGGTGTGGTGTGTGTGCCTTTGCTGGTATGGACTGTGCATTGAATCCCAGCCCTGTGTTAGTGTTTGTGTATTTGGTGCTGTAGAGTCTGCATGAGTCACAGTAAGATGTGTGTGTGTGTACTGCTATAGGCTGTACACTGAACCATATTAAGGTGTGTTTCTGTGTGTGTGTGTGCGGGTATAGGCTATGCATTGACTCACATTGAGCCATGTGTTTGTATGTGCTACTATACGCTATTCATTGAGTCTCAGTGAGCCATTGTTGTGTGTGTCTGTTTACTTGTATGGGCTTGGCATTGAGTCACAGAGAGGTGTTTGTGTGTGTTTGTGTGTCTGTGTGGTGGTATAAACTGCATTGAGTCACACGGCGGTGTGTGTGAGAGTGTGTGTGTGTGCAGGTACAGGCTGGTATTGAACCACAGTGAGCCGTGTGTGTGTGTGCTGGAATAAGCAGAGCATTGAGTCTCAGGTGTGTGTATGTGTGTGTGTATGCTGGTATGGTCTCTGCATTGATTCACTAAGGTGTGTTGTGTGTGTATGTACATGGAGCTGAAGACTGTACACTGATTCACAGTGAGCTGTGTGTGTATGTGTGTGTGTGTGTGATGGTATGGGCTTTGCATTGAGTCACTGAGGTGTGTGTCTGTGTGTGTATACCTGGAACTACAGACTGTGCACTGATTCACAATGAGCCATGTGTGAATGTGTGTATGTGATAGTATAGGGTGTTCATAGAGTCACAATGAGCCGTGCATATGTGTCTTTGCATGGGTGTTGTGGTATAGGCTGTGCATTGTGTCACAGTGACTGTGCGTGTGTGTGTGTGTGTTTGTGATGGTATAGTACATGCAATGTATCAGAGAGAGCCATGCATGCGTCTCTGTGTGTGTGTGCTGGCATAGGCATTACATTGTGTCACAGTGAGCCATGTGTTTGTATGCTGGTGGAGACTCTGCATTGAGTCACAGTAAGACTTGTGTGTGTGCCAGTACAGGCTGTGCAAGGAGTCAGTGAGTCATATATGTGTGTGTGTGTGTGTGTGTGTGCTGATATATGAAGTGCATTGAGTCCAAGTGAATCATGTATGTTTGTGTGTGTTTGTGGGTGCTGCTATAGGTGGTTCACTGAGTCACAGTCAGGTATGTGTGAGTGTTTGTGTGTTCTTGTATAGGCTGTGCATTGATTCAAAGTGAGGCATGTGTGTAAGCTGGTACAGGAGGTGCATTGAGTCACAGTGATGGTTGTGTTTGTGTGTGTGTGTGTGCTGCAGTAGGCTGTGTATTGAGTCACAGAAAGTGGGTCTTTCTGTGTGTATGTGCATGTACAGGCTGCGGTTTGAGTCACAGTGATGGGTGTCTCTGTGTGGTGTTATAGGCTGTGCATTGAATCACAGCCCTGTGTTAGTGTTGTGTATTTGGTGCTGTAGAGTCTGCATGAGTCACAGTAAGCTGTGTGTGTATGCTGCTATATGCTGAGAATTGAGTCACACCTAGGTGAGTGTATGTGTATGTGTATGCTGATATGGGATTTGCATTGAATCACTGAGCGGTGTGTGTTTGTGTGTGTGTGTACTGCTATAGTCTGTACACTGAGCCATGTTAAGGTGTGTTTCTGTGTGTGTGTGTGCGGGTATAGGCTATGCATTGACTCACATTGAGCCATGTGTTTGTATGTGCTAGTATACACTGTTCATTGAGTCTCAGTGAGCCTTTGTTTTGTGTGTCTGTTTACTTGTATGGGCTTGGCATTGAGTCTCAGACAGGTGTGTGTGTGTGTCTGTGTGTCTGTGTGGTGGTATCATCTGCATTGAGTCACATGGCGGTGTGTGTGAGAGTGTGTGTGTGTGCAGGTACAGGCTGGTATTGAATGACAGTGAGCCGTGTGTGTGCCTGTGTGTGTGTGTGTGCTGGAATAGGCAGAGCATTGAGTCTCAGGTGTGTGTATGTGTGTGTGTATGCTGGTATGGTCTCTGCATTGATTCACTAAGGTGTGTTGTGTGTGTATGTACATGGAGCTGAAGACTGTACACTGATTCACAGTGAGCTGTGTGTGTATGTGTGTGTGTGTGTGATGGTATGGGCTTTGCATTGAGTCACTGAGGTGTGTGTCTGTGTGTGTATACGTGGAACTACAGACTGTGCACTGATTCACAATGAGCCATGTGTGAATGTGTGTATGTGATAGTATAGGGTGTGCATAGAGTCACAAAGAGCCGTGCATATGTGTCTTTGCATGGGTGTTGTGGTATAGGGTCTGCGTTGTGTCACAGTGACTGTGCGTGTGTGTGTGTTTGTGATGGTATAGTACGTGCATTGAATCAGAGAGAGCCATGCATGTGTCTCTGTGTGTGTGTGCTGGCATAGGCATTACATTGAGTCACAGTGAGCCATGTGTTTGTATGCTGGTGTAGACTCTGCATTGAGTCACAGTAAGCCTTGTGTGTGTGCCAGTACAGGCTGTGCATTGAGTCAGTGAGTCATATGTGTGTGTGTGTTTGTGTGTGCTGGTTTAGGCAGTGCATTGAGTCCAATGAGCAGTGTATGTTTGTGTGTGTGTGTGTGTGCTGCTATAGGTGGTTCACTGAGTCACAGTCAGGTATGTGTGAGTGAGTGTTTGTGTGTTCTTCTATAGGCTGTGCATTGATTCACAGTGAGCTCTGTGTGTATGGTGGTATAGGCGGTGCATTGAATCACAGTGATGGTTGTTTTTCTGTGTGTATGCTGCAGTAGGCTGTGAATTGAGTCACAGAAGGTGGGTCTTTGTGTGTGTATGTGCAGGTACAAGCTGCAGTTCGAGTCACAGTGATGGGTGTCTCTGTGTGATGTTATAGGCTGTGCATTGAATCACAGCGAGCCGTATTAGTGTGTGTACGTGTATTTGTGTATGCGTGTGTGTGTGTGATGGTACAGGCTGAACATTGAGTCACTGAGGTGTGCATGTGTGTATGTGGTGTTACAGACTGTTCGTTAGGTCAAACTGAGCAATATGTGTGTGTAGGGGTGTGTGTGTACAGTTATTTGCTGTGCACTGAGTCACAGTGAACCATGTGTGTGTGGGGAGCTGGTATAGTCAGAGCACTGAGTCACAGTTGAATGTGTGGGAGTTGTTTGTGTATGTGTGTGTGTATTTGCTGTTGTAGACTGTGCATTGAGTCACAGTGAGTAGTGCGGTGTGTGTGTGCTGTGATGGTGTGGACTGTGGTTTTATCCACTTTGACCTGAACGGCTGTGTGTGTTTGTGTGTTTGTGTGTGTGTGTGTGCTGGCACTAGATGACAGTTGAGACAGAGTGGGCTGTGTGTCTGTGTGTGCGCTGGTATAGACTCTGTATTGAGTCACTGTGAGCTGTGTGTGTATGTGTGTGCTCGTATAGGCTGTGCATTGAGTCACAGTGAGGTGTTTGTGTGTGTGTGTGCTGGTACAGGAAGCGTTTTGAGTCACAGTCTCATGTGTGTGTGTGTGCATGTGAGTTTGTGTGCTGGTATGGGCTTTATTGTGCTGGTATGGGCTTTATTGACTCATGGGTGTGTGTGTGAGTGTGGGTGATACAGACTGCATTGAGTCACAGTGCGCTGTGTGTGTGTGTGCTGGTATAGGCGATTTATTGAGTACCAGTGAGCCATGTGTGAGTGCGTGTTGGTGTGTGTGTGTGTGTACTGGTATAGGCTGTGCATTGAGTCACAGTGAGGCCTGCATCTGTGTATGTCTGTGTTTGTGTGTGTGTGTTTGCTGGTATAGGCTGAGCTTTGAATCACTCTGAGGTGTGTGTGCATGTGCTGGTAAAATTGTGCCTTGATTCACTGTGCCATGTGAGTGTGTGTGCACACTGGTATAGGTTGTGCATTGAGTCAGAGTGGGAGGTGTGTGTGTCTGTGTGTTCTGGTATAGGCTGACAATTGAGGCACACTGAGGTCTGTGTGCACATGTGTGTATATGTGTGCTGGTACAGCCTGCTCATTGAGTCATATTGAGTTTTGTGTGTGTGTGTGTGCAGGTAGAGGCAGCACATTGAGTCACAGTGAGGTGTATGTGTGTGATGTTATATGCTATGCACTGATTCATAGGGAGGTTTGTGTCTGTGTGTGTGCACTTTCTAGTTTAGGATTTGCATTGAATCACACTGAGCTGTGTTTTTGAGTGTCAGTATGTGTGCGTGTGTGGAGGTATGGGCTGTGGATTGACTCACATTTTGCCGTATGTGCTTCTCTGTGTGTGTATGTCTGCTAGCATATCCTGTGCACTAAGTCACAGGGAGCCATGTGTGTGTGTGTGTGTGTGTGTCCTGGTACAGAGTGTGCATTGATTCACAGTCAGCCATGTGTGTGTGTGTGTGAGTGCACTGGTATAGGATGTGCAGTGAGTCAGAGTGCTGTGTGTGTGTGTCTGCATGTTCTGATATAGGCTGACCATTGTGTAACATTGAGGGTGTGTGTGTGTGTGTGCTGGTATAGGCTGCATATTTTGTCACAGTGAGCTGTGTGTGTGTGTATGTGTAGGTACAGGCTGTGCATTGAGTCACAGTGTGGGGTGTGTGTGTGATGTTATATTCTGTGCACTAGGACAGAGTGAGCCGTGTGTGTGTGCTGGTATAATCTGAACATTGAGTCACAGTGTGGTGTGGTGTGTGTGCCTTTGCTGGTATGGACTGTGCATTGAATCCCAGCCCTGTGTTAGTGTTTGTGTATTTGGTGCTGTAGAGTCTGCATGAGTCACAGTAAGATGTGTGTGTGTGTACTGCTATAGGCTGTACACTGAGCCATATTAAGGTGTGTTTCTGTGTGTGTGTGTGCGGGTATAGGCTATGCATTGACTCACATTGAGCCATGTGTTTGTATGTGCTACTATACGCTATTCATTGAGTCTCAGTGAGCCATTGTTGTGTGTGTCTGTTTACTTGTATGGGCTTGGCATTGAGTCACAGAGAGGTGTTTGTGTGTGTTTGTGTGTCTGTGTGGTGGTATAAACTGCATTGAGTCACACGGCGGTGTGTGTGAGAGTGTGTGTGTGTGCAGGTACAGGCTGGTATTGAACCACAGTGAGCCGTGTGTGTGTGTGCTGGAATAGGCAGAGCATTGAGTCTCAGGTGTGTGTATGTGTGTGTGTATGCTGGTATGGTCTCTGCATTGATTCACTAAGGTGTGTTGTGTGTGTATGTACATGGAGCTGAAGACTGTACACTGATTCACAGTGAGCTGTGTGTGTATGTGTGTGTGTGTGTGATGGTATGGGCTTTGCATTGAGTCACTGAGGTGTGTGTCTGTGTGTGTATACCTGGAACTACAGACTGTGCACTGATTCACAATGAGCCATGTGTGAATGTGTGTATGTGATAGTATAGGGTGTTCATAGAGTCACAATGAGCCGTGCATATGTGTCTTTGTATGGGTGTTGTGGTATAGGCTGTGCATTGTGTCACAGTGACTGTGCGTGTGTGTGTGTGTGTGTTTGTGATGGTATAGTACATGCATTGTATCAGAGAGAGCCATGCATGCGTCTCTGTGTGTGTGTGCTGGCATAGGCATTACATTGTGTCACAGTGAGCCATGTGTTTGTATGCTGATGGAGACTCTGCATTGAGTCACAGTAAGACTTGTGTGTGTGCCAGTACAGGCTGTGCAAGGAGTCAGTGAGTCATATATGTGTGTGTGTGTGTGTGCTGATATATGAAGTGCATTGAGTCCAAGTGAATCATGTATGTTTGTGTGTGTTTGTGGGTGCTGCTATAGGTGGTTCACTGAGTCACAGTCAGGTATGTGTGAGTGTTTGTGTGTTCTTGTATAGGCTGTGCATTGATTCAAAGTGAGGCATGTGTGTAAGCTGGTACAGGAGGTGCATTGAGTCACAGTGATGGTTGTGTTTGTGTGTGTGTGTGTGCTGCAGTAGGCTGTGTATTGAGTCACAGAAAGTGGGTCTTTGTGTGTGTATGTGCATGTACAGGCTGCGGTTTGAGTCACAGTGATGGGTGTCTCTGTGTGGTGTTATAGGCTGTGCATTGAATCACAGCCCTGTGTTAGTGTTGTGTATTTGGTGCTGTAGAGTCTGCATGAGTCACAGTAAGGTGTGTGTGTGTGCTGCTATATGCTGAGAATTGAGTCACACCTAGGTGAGTGTAAGTGTATGTGTATGCTGATATGGGATTTGCATTGAATCACTGAGCGGTGTGTGTTTGTGTGTGTGTGTACTGCTATAGTCTGTACACTGAGCCATGTTAAGGTGTGTTTCTGTGTGTGTGTGTGCGGGTATAGGCTATGCATTGACTCACATTGAGCCATGTGTTTGTATGTGCTAGTATACACTGTTCATTGAGTCTCAGTGAGCCTTTGTTTTGTGTGTCTGTTTACTTGTATGGGCTTGGCATTGAGTCTCAGACAGGTGTGTGTGTGTGTCTGTGTGTCTGTGTGGTGGTATCATCTGCATTGAGTCACATGGCGGTGTGTGTGAGAGTGTGTGTGTGTGCAGGTACAGGCTGGTATTGAATGACAGTGAGCCGTGTGTGTGCCTGTGTGTGTGTGTGTGCTGGAATAGGCAGAGCATTGAGTCTCAGGTGTGTGTATGTGTGTGTGTATGCTGGTATGGTCTCTGCATTGATTCACTAAGGTGTGTTGTGTGTGTATGTACATGGAGCTGAAGACTGTACACTGATTCACAGTGAGCTGTGTGTGTATGTGTGTGTGTGTGTGATGGTATGGGCTTTGCATTGAGTCACTGAGGTGTGTGTCTGTGTGTGTATACGTGGAACTACAGACTGTGCACTGATTCACAATGAGCCATGTGTGAATGTGTGTATGTGATAGTATAGGGTGTGCATAGAGTCACAAAGAGCCGTGCATATGTGTCTTTGCATGGGTGTTGTGGTATAGGGTCTGCGTTGTGTCACAGTGACTGTGCGTGTGTGTGTGTTTGTGATGGTATAGTACGTGCATTGAATCAGAGAGAGCCATGCATGTGTCTCTGTGTGTGTGTGCTGGCATAGGCATTACATTGAGTCACAGTGAGCCATGTGTTTGTATGCTGGTGTAGACTCTGCATTGAGTCACAGTAAGCCTTGTGTGTGTGCCAGTACAGGCTGTGCATTGAGTCAGTGAGTCATATGTGTGTGTGTGTTTGTGTGTGTGTGTGCTAGTTTAGGCAGTGCATTGAGTCCAATGAGCAGTGTATGTTTGTGTGTGTGTGTGTGTGCTGCTATAGGTGGTTCACTGAGTCACAGTCAGGTATGTGTGAGTGAGTGTTTGTGTGTTCTTCTATAGGCTGTGCATTGATTCACAGTGAGCTCTGTGTGTATGGTGGTATAGGCGGTGCATTGAATCACAGTGATGGTTGTTTTTCTGTGTGTATGCTGCAGTAGGCTGTGAATTGAGTCACAGAAGGTGGGTCTTTGTGTGTGTATGTGCAGGTACAAGCTGCAGTTCGAGTCACAGTGATGGGTGTCTCTGTGTGATGTTATAGGCTGTGCATTGAATCACAGCGAGCCGTATTAGTGTGTGTACGTGTATTTGTGTATGCGTGTGTGTGTGTGATGGTACAGGCTGAACATTGAGTCACTGAGGTGTGCATGTGTGTATGTGGTGTTACAGACTGTTCGTTAGGTCAAACTGAGCAATATGTGTGTGTAGGGGTGTGTGTGTACAGTTATTTGCTGTGCACTGAGTCACAGTGAACCATGTGTGTGTGGGGAGCTGGTATAGTCAGAGCACTGAGTCACAGTTGAATGTGTGGGAGTTGTTTGTGTATGTGTGTGTGTATTTGCTGGTGTAGACTGTGCATTGAGTCACAGTGAGTAGTGCGGTGTGTGTGTGCTGTGATGGTGTGGACTGTGGTTTTATCCACTTTGACCTGAACGGCTGTGTGTGTTTGTGTGTTTGTGTGTGTGTGTGTGCTGGCACTAGATGACAGTTGAGACAGAGTGGGCTGTGTGTCTGTGTGTGCGCTGGTATAGACTCTGTATTGAGTCACTGTGAGCTGTGTGTGTATGTGTGTGCTCGTATAGGCTGTGCATTGAGTCACAGTGAGGTGTTTGTGTGTGTGTGTGCTGGTACAGGAAGCGTTTTGAGTCACAGTCTCATGTGTGTGTGTGTGCATGTGAGTTTGTGTGCTGGTATGGGCTTTATTGTGCTGGTATGGGCTTTATTGACTCATGGGTGTGTGTGTGAGTGTGGGTGATACAGACTGCATTGAGTCACAGTGTGCTGTGTGTGTGTGTGCTGGTATAGGCGATTTATTGAGTACCAGTGAGCCATGTGTGAGTGCGTGTTGGTGTGTGTGTGTGTGTACTGGTATAGGCTGTGCATTGAGTCACAGTGAGGCCTGCATCTGTGCATGTCTGTGTTTGTGTGTGTGTGTTTGCTGGTATAGGCTGAGCTTTGAATCACTCTGAGGTGTGTGTGCATGTGCTGGTAAAATTGTGCCTTGATTCACTGTGCCATGTGAGTGTGTGTGCACGCTGGTATAGGTTGTGTATTGAGTCAGAGTGGGAGGTGTGTGTGTCTGTGTGTTCTGGTATAGGCTGACAATTGAGGCACACTGAGGTCTGTGTGCACATGTGTGTATATGTGTGCTGGTACAGCCTGCTCATTGAGTCATATTGAGTTTTGTGTGTGTGTGTGTGCAGGTAGAGGCAGCACATTGAGTCACAGTGAGGTGTATGTGTGTGATGTTATATGCTATGCACTGATTCATAGGGAGGTTTGTGTCTGTGTGTGTGCACTTTCTAGTTTAGGATTTGCATTGAATCACACTGAGCTGTGTTTTTGAGTGTCAGTATGTGTGCGTGTGTGGAGGTATGGGCTGTGGATTGACTCACATTTTGCCGTATGTGCTTCTCTGTGTGTGTATGTCTGCTAGCATATCCTGTGCACTAAGTCACAGGGAGCCATGTGTGTGTGTGTGTGTGTGTGTCCTGGTACAGAGTGTGCATTGATTCACAGTCAGCCATGTGTGTGTGTGTGTGAGTGCACTGGTATAGGATGTGCAGTGAGTCAGAGTGCTGTGTGTGTGTGTCTGCATGTTCTGATATAGGCTGACCATTGTGTAACATTGAGGGTGTGTGTGTGTGTGTGCTGGTATAGGCTGCATATTTTGTCACAGTGAGCTGTGTGTGTGTGTATGTGTAGGTACAGGCTGTGCATTGAGTCACAGTGTGGGGTGTGTGTGTGATGTTATATTCTGTGCACTAGGACAGAGTGAGCCGTGTGTGTGTGCTGGTATAATCTGAACATTGAGTCACAGTGTGGTGTGGTGTGTGTGCCTTTGCTGGTATGGACTGTGCATTGAATCCCAGCCCTGTGTTAGTGTTTGTGTATTTGGTGCTGTAGAGTCTGCATGAGTCACAGAAAGATGTGTGTGTGTGTACTGCAATAGGCTGTACACTGAACCATATTAAGGTGTGTTTCTGTGTGTGTGTGTGCGGGTATAGGCTATGCATTGACTCACATTGAGCCATGTGTTTGTATGTGCTACTATACGCTATTCATTGAGTCTCAGTGAGCCATTGTTGTGTGTGTCTGTTTACTTGTATGGGCTTGGCATTGAGTCACAGAGAGGTGTTTGTGTGTGTTTGTGTGTCTGTGTGGTGGTATAAACTGCATTGAGTCACACGGCGGTGTGTGTGAGAGTGTGTGTGTGTGCAGGTACAGGCTGGTATTGAACCACAGTGAGCCGTGTGTGTGTGTGCTGGAATAGGCAGAGCATTGAGTCTCAGGTGTGTGTATGTGTGTGTGTATGCTGGTATGGTCTCTGCATTGATTCACTAAGGTGTGTTGTGTGTGTATGTACATGGAGCTGAAGACTGTACACTGATTCACAGTGAGCTGTGTGTGTATGTGTGTGTGTGTGTGATGGTATGGGCTTTGCATTGAGTCACTGAGGTGTGTGTCTGTGTGTGTATACGTGGAACTACAGACTGTGCACTGATTCACAATGAGCCATGTGTGAATGTGTGTATGTGATAGTATAGGGTGTGCATAGAGTCACAAAGAGCCGTGCATATGTGTCTTTGCATGGGTGTTGTGGTATAGGGTCTGCGTTGTGTCACAGTGACTGTGCGTGTGTGTGTGTTTGTGATGGTATAGTACGTGCATTGAATCAGAGAGAGCCATGCATGTGTCTCTGTGTGTGTGTGCTGGCATAGGCATTACATTGAGTCACAGTGAGCCATGTGTTTGTATGCTGGTGTAGACTCTGCATTGAGTCACAGTAAGCCTTGTGTGTGTGCCAGTACAGGCTGTGCATTGAGTCAGTGAGTCATATGTGTGTGTGTGTTTGTGTGTGTGTGTGCTGGTTTAGGCAGTGCATTGAGTCCAATGAGCAGTGTATGTTTGTGTGTGTGTGTGTGTGCTGCTATAGGTGGTTCACTGAGTCACAGTCAGGTATGTGTGAGTGAGTGTTTGTGTGTTCTTCTATAGGCTGTGCATTGATTCACAGTGAGCTCTGTGTGTATGGTGGTATAGGCGGTGCATTGAATCACAGTGATGGTTGTTTTTCTGTGTGTATGCTGCAGTAGGCTGTGAATTGAGTCACAGAAGGTGGGTCTTTGTGTGTGTATGTGCAGGTACAAGCTGCAGTTCGAGTCACAGTGATGGGTGTCTCTGTGTGATGTTATAGGCTGTGCATTGAATCACAGCGAGCCGTATTAGTGTGTGTACGTGTATTTGTGTATGCGTGTGTGTGTGTGATGGTACAGGCTGAACATTGAGTCACTGAGGTGTGCATGTGTGTATGTGGTGTTACAGACTGTTCGTTAGGTCAAACTGAGCAATATGTGTGTGTAGGGGTGTGTGTGTACAGTTATTTGCTGTGCACTGAGTCACAGTGAACCATGTGTGTGTGGGGAGCTGGTATAGTCAGAGCACTGAGTCACAGTTGAATGTGTGGGAGTTGTTTGTGTATGTGTGTGTGTATTTGCTGGTGTAGACTGTGCATTGAGTCACAGTGAGTAGTGCGGTGTGTGTGTGCTGTGATGGTGTGGACTGTGGTTTTATCCACTTTGACCTGAACGGCTGTGTGTGTTTGTGTGTTTGTGTGTGTGTGTGTGCTGGCACTAGATGACAGTTGAGACAGAGTGGGCTGTGTGTCTGTGTGTGCGCTGGTATAGACTCTGTATTGAGTCACTGTGAGCTGTGTGTGTATGTGTGTGCTCGTATAGGCTGTGCATTGAGTCACAGTGAGGTGTTTGTGTGTGTGTGTGCTGGTACAGGAAGCGTTTTGAGTCACAGTCTCATGTGTGTGTGTGTGCATGTGAGTTTGTGTGCTGGTATGGGCTTTATTGTGCTGGTATGGGCTTTATTGACTCATGGGTGTGTGTGTGAGTGTGGGTGATACAGACTGCATTGAGTCACAGTGTGCTGTGTGTGTGTGTGCTGGTATAGGCGATTTATTGAGTACCAGTGAGCCATGTGTGAGTGCGTGTTGGTGTGTGTGTGTGTGTACTGGTATAGGCTGTGCATTGAGTCACAGTGAGGCCTGCATCTGTGCATGTCTGTGTTTGTGTGTGTGTGTTTGCTGGTATAGGCTGAGCTTTGAATCACTCTGAGGTGTGTGTGCATGTGCTGGTAAAATTGTGCCTTGATTCACTGTGCCATGTGAGTGTGTGTGCACGCTGGTATAGGTTGTGTATTGAGTCAGAGTGGGAGGTGTGTGTGTCTGTGTGTTCTGGTATAGGCTGACAATTGAGGCACACTGAGGTCTGTGTGCACATGTGTGTATATGTGTGCTGGTACAGCCTGCTCATTGAGTCATATTGAGTTTTGTGTGTGTGTGTGTGCAGGTAGAGGCAGCACATTGAGTCACAGTGAGGTGTATGTGTGTGATGTTATATGCTATGCACTGATTCATAGGGAGGTTTGTGTCTGTGTGTGTGCACTTTCTAGTTTAGGATTTGCATTGAATCACACTGAGCTGTGTTTTTGAGTGTCAGTATGTGTGCGTGTGTGGAGGTATGGGCTGTGGATTGACTCACATTTTGCCGTATGTGCTTCTCTGTGTGTGTATGTCTGCTAGCATATCCTGTGCACTAAGTCACAGGGAGCCATGTGTGTGTGTGTGTGTGTGTGTCCTGGTACAGAGTGTGCATTGATTCACAGTCAGCCATGTGTGTGTGTGTGTGAGTGCACTGGTATAGGATGTGCAGTGAGTCAGAGTGCTGTGTGTGTGTGTCTGCATGTTCTGATATAGGCTGACCATTGTGTAACATTGAGGGTGTGTGTGTGTGTGTGCTGGTATAGGCTGCATATTTTGTCACAGTGAGCTGTGTGTGTGTGTATGTGTAGGTACAGGCTGTGCATTGAGTCACAGTGTGGGGTGTGTGTGTGATGTTATATTCTGTGCACTAGGACAGAGTGAGCCGTGTGTGTGTGCTGGTATAATCTGAACATTGAGTCACAGTGTGGTGTGGTGTGTGTGCCTTTGCTGGTATGGACTGTGCATTGAATCCCAGCCCTGTGTTAGTGTTTGTGTATTTGGTGCTGTAGAGTCTGCATGAGTCACAGAAAGATGTGTGTGTGTGTACTGCAATAGGCTGTACACTGAACCATATTAAGGTGTGTTTCTGTGTGTGTGTGTGCGGGTATAGGCTATGCATTGACTCACATTGAGCCATGTGTTTGTATGTGCTACTATACGCTATTCATTGAGTCTCAGTGAGCCATTGTTGTGTGTGTCTGTTTACTTGTATGGGCTTGGCATTGAGTCACAGAGAGGTGTTTGTGTGTGTTTGTGTGTCTGTGTGGTGGTATAAACTGCATTGAGTCACACGGCGGTGTGTGTGAGAGTGTGTGTGTGTGCAGGTACAGGCTGGTATTGAACCACAGTGAGCCGTGTGTGTGTGTGCTGGAATAGGCAGAGCATTGAGTCTCAGGTGTGTGTATGTGTGTGTGTATGCTGGTATGGTCTCTGCATTGATTCACTAAGGTGTGTTGTGTGTGTATGTACATGGAGCTGAAGACTGTACACTGATTCACAGTGAGCTGTGTGTGTATGTGTGTGTGTGTGTGATGGTATGGGCTTTGCATTGAGTCACTGAGGTGTGTGTCTGTGTGTGTATACGTGGAACTACAGACTGTGCACTGATTCACAATGAGCCATGTGTGAATGTGTGTATGTGATAGTATAGGGTGTGCATAGAGTCACAAAGAGCCGTGCATATGTGTCTTTGCATGGGTGTTGTGGTATAGGGTCTGCGTTGTGTCACAGTGACTGTGCGTGTGTGTGTGTTTGTGATGGTATAGTACATGCATTGAATCAGAGAGAGCCATGCATGTGTCTCTGTGTGTGTGTGCTGGCATAGGCATTACATTGAGTCACAGTGAGCCATGTGTTTGTATGCTGGTGTAGACTCTGCATTGAGTCACAGTAAGCCTTGTGTGTGTGCCAGTACAGGCTGTGCATTGAGTCAGTGAGTCATATGTGTGTGTGTGTTTGTGTGTGTGTGTGCTGGTTTAGGCAGTGCATTGAGTCCAATGAGCAGTGTATGTTTGTGTGTGTGTGTGTGTGCTGCTATAGGTGGTTCACTGAGTCACAGTCAGGTATGTGTGAGTGAGTGTTTGTGTGTTCTTCTATAGGCTGTGCATTGATTCACAGTGAGCTCTGTGTGTATGGTGGTATAGGCGGTGCATTGAATCACAGTGATGGTTGTTTTTCTGTGTGTATGCTGCAGTAGGCTGTGAATTGAGTCACAGAAGGTGGGTCTTTGTGTGTGTATGTGCAGGTACAAGCTGCAGTTCGAGTCACAGTGATGGGTGTCTCTGTGTGATGTTATAGGCTGTGCATTGAATCACAGCGAGCCGTATTAGTGTGTGTACGTGTATTTGTGTATGCGTGTGTGTGTGTGATGGTACAGGCTGAACATTGAGTCACTGAGGTGTGCATGTGTGTATGTGGTGTTACAGACTGTTCGTTAGGTCAAACTGAGCAATATGTGTGTGTAGGGGTGTGTGTGTACAGTTATTTGCTGTGCACTGAGTCACAGTGAACCATGTGTGTGTGGGGAGCTGGTATAGTCAGAGCACTGAGTCACAGTTGAATGTGTGGGAGTTGTTTGTGTATGTGTGTGTGTATTTGCTGGTGTAGACTGTGCATTGAGTCACAGTGAGTAGTGCGGTGTGTGTGTGCTGTGATGGTGTGGACTGTGGTTTTATCCACTTTGACCTGAACGGCTGTGTGTGTTTGTGTGTTTGTGTGTGTGTGTGTGCTGGCACTAGATGACAGTTGAGACAGAGTGGGCTGTGTGTCTGTGTGTGCGCTGGTATAGACTCTGTATTGAGTCACTGTGAGCTGTGTGTGTATGTGTGTGCTCGTATAGGCTGTGCATTGAGTCACAGTGAGGTGTTTGTGTGTGTGTGTGCTGGTACAGGAAGCGTTTTGAGTCACAGTCTCGTGTGTGTGTGTGTGCATGTGAGTTTGTGTGCTGGTATGGGCTTTATTGTGCTGGTATGGGCTTTATTGACTCATGGGTGTGTGTGTGAGTGTGGGTGATACAGACTGCATTGAGTCACAGTGCGCTGTGTGTGTGTGTGCTGGTATAGGCGATTTATTGAGTACCAGTGAGCCATGTGTGAGTGCGTGTTGGTGTGTGTGTGTGTGTACTGGTATAGGCTGTGCATTGAGTCACAGTGAGGCCTGCATCTGTGCATGTCTGTGTTTGTGTGTGTGTGTTTGCTGGTATAGGCTGAGCTTTGAATCACTCTGAGGTGTGTGTGCATGTGCTGGTAAAATTGTGCCTTGATTCACTGTGCCATGTGAGTGTGTGTGCACGCTGGTATAGGTTGTGCATTGAGTCAGAGTGGGAGGTGTGTGTGTCTGTGTGTTCTGGTATAGGCTGACAATTGAGGCACACTGAGGTCTGTGTGCACATGTGTGTATATGTGTGCTGGTACAGCCTGCTCAT
The DNA here is from genome assembly GCF_039906515.1 of Pseudorca crassidens. Taxonomy (NCBI): domain Eukaryota; kingdom Metazoa; phylum Chordata; class Mammalia; order Artiodactyla; family Delphinidae; genus Pseudorca; species Pseudorca crassidens. Next base: position 12,786,479 of record NC_090318.1, read on the forward strand.
TGAGTCATATTGAGTTTTGTGTGTGTGTGTGTGCAAGTAGAGGCAGCACATTGAGTCACAGTGAGGTGTATGTGTGTGATGTTATATGCTATGCACTGATTCATAGGGAGGTTTGTGTCTGTGTGTGTGCACTTTCTAGTTTAGGATTTGCATTGAATCACACTGAGCTGTGTTTTTGAGTGTCAGTATGTGTGCGTGTGTGGAGGTATGGGCTGTGGATTGACTCACATTTTGCCGTATGTGCTTCTCTGTGTGTGTATGTCTGCTAGCATATCCTGTGCACTAAGTCACAGGGAGCCATGTGTGTGTGTGTGTGTGTGTCCTGGTACAGAGTGTGCATTGATTCACAGTCAGCCATGTGTGTGTGTGTGTGAGTGCACTGGTATAGGATGTGCAGTGAGTCAGAGTGCTGTGTGTGTGTGTCTGCATGTTCTGATATAGGCTGACCATTGTGTAACATTGAGGGTGTGTGTGTGTGTGTGCTGGTATAGGCTGCATATTTTGTCACAGTGAGCTGTGTGTGTGTGTATGTGTAGGTACAGGCTGTGCATTGAGTCACAGTGTGGGGTGTGTGTGTGATGTTATATTCTGTGCACTAGGACAGAGTGAGCCGTGTGTGTGTGCTGGTATAATCTGAACATTGAGTCACAGTGTGGTGTGGTGTGTGTGCCTTTGCTGGTATGGACTGTGCATTGAATCCCAGCCCTGTGTTAGTGTTTGTGTATTTGGTGCTGTAGAGTCTGCATGAGTCACAGAAAGATGTGTGTGTGTGTACTGATATAGGCTGTACACTGAGCCATATTAAGGTGTGTTTCTGTGTGTGTGTGTGCGGGTATAGGCTATGCATTGACTCACATTGAGCCATGTGTTTGTATGTGCTAGTATACACTGTTCATTGAGTCTCAGTGAGCCTTTGTTTTGTGTGTCTGTTTACTTGTATGGGCTTGGCATTGAGTCTCAGACAGGTGTGTGTGTGTGTCTGTGTGTCTGTGTGGTGGTATCATCTGCATTGAGTCACACGGCAGTGTGTGTGAGAGTGTGTGTGTGTGCAGGTACAGGCTGGTATTGAATGACAGTAAGCCGTGTGTGTGCCTGTGTGTGTGTGTGTGCTGGAATAGGCAGAGCATTGAGTCTCAGGTGTGTGTATGTGTGTGTGTATGCTGGTATGGTCTCTGCATTGATTCACTAAGGTGTGTTGTGTGTGTATGTACATGGAGCTGAAGACTGTACACTGATTCACAGTGAGCTGTGTGTGTATGTGTGTGTGTGTGTGTGATGGTATGGGCTTTGCATTGAGTCACTGAGGTGTGTGTCTGTGTGTGTATACGTGGAACTACAGACTGTGCACTGATTCACAATGAGCCATGTGTGAATGTGTGTATGTGATAGTATAGGGTGTGCATAGAGTCACAAAGAGCCGTGCATATGTGTCTTTGCATGGGTGTTGTGGTATAGGGTCTGCGTTGTGTCACAGTGACTGTGCGTGTGTGTGTGTTTGTGATGGTATAGTACGTGCATTGAATCAGAGAGAGCCATGCATGTGTCTCTGTGTGTGTGTGCTGGCATAGGCATTACAATAAGTCACAGTGAGCCATGTGTTTGTATGCTGGTGTAGACTCTGCATTGAGTCACAGTAAGCCTTGTGTGTGTGCCAGTACAGGCTGTGCATTGAGTCAGTGAGTCATATGTGTGTGTGTGTTTGTGTGTGTGTGTGCTGGTTTAGGCAGTGCATTGAGTCCAATGAGCAGTGTATGTTTGTGTGTGTGTGTGTGTGCTGCTATAGGTGGTTCACTGAGTCACAGTCAGGTATGTGTGAGTGAGTGTTTGTGTGTTCTTCTATAGGCTGTGCATTGATTCACAGTGAGCTCTGTGTGTATGGTGGTATAGGCGGTGCATTGAATCACAGTGATGGTTGTTTTTCTGTGTGTATGCTGCAGTAGGCTGTGAATTGAGTCACAGAAGGTGGGTCTTTGTGTGTGTATGTGCAGGTACAAGCTGCAGTTCGAGTCACAGTGATGGGTGTCTCTGTGTGATGTTATAGGCTGTGCATTGAATCACAGCGAGCCGTATTAGTGTGTGTACGTGTATTTGTGTATGCGTGTGTGTGTGTGATGGTGCAGGCTGAACATTGAGTCACTGAGGTGTGCATGTGTGTATGTGGTGTTACAGACTGTTCGTTAGGTCAAACTGAGCAATATGTGTGTGTAGGGGTGTGTGTGTACAGTTATTTGCTGTGCACTGAGTCACAGTGAACCATGTGTGTGTGGGGAGCTGGTATAGTCAGAGCACTGAGTCACAGTTGAATGTGTGGGAGTTGTTTGTGTATGTGTGTGTGTATTTGCTGGTGTAGACTGTGCATTGAGTCACAGTGAGTAGTGCGGTGTGTGTGTGCTGTGATGGTGTGGACTGTGGTTTTATCCACTTTGACCTGAACGGCTGTGTGTGTTTGTGTGTTTGTGTGTGTGTGTGTGCTGGCACTAGATGACAGTTGAGACAGAGTGGGCTGTGTGTCTGTGTGTGCGCTGGTATAGACTCTGTATTGAGTCACTGTGAGCTGTGTGTGTATGTGTGTGCTCGTATAGGCTGTGCATTGAGTCACAGTGAGGTGTTTGTGTGTGTGTGTGCTGGTACAGGAAGCGTTTTGAGTCACAGTCTCATGTGTGTGTGTGTGCATGTGAGTTTGTGTGCTGGTATGGGCTTTATTGTGCTGGTATGGGCTTTATTGACTCATGGGTGTGTGTGTGAGTGTGGGTGATACAGACTGCATTGAGTCACAGTGCGCTGTGTGTGTGTGTGCTGGTATAGGCGATTTATTGAGTACCAGTGAGCCATGTGTGAGTGCGTGTTGGTGTGTGTGTGTGTGTACTGGTATAGGCTGTGCATTGAGTCACAGTGAGGCCTGCATCTGTGCATGTCTGTGTTTGTGTGTGTGTGTTTGCTGGTATAGGCTGAGCTTTGAATCACTCTGAGGTGTGTGTGCATGTGCTGGTAAAATTGTGCCTTGATTCACTGTGCCATGTGAGTGTGTGTGCACGCTGGTATAGGTTGTGCATTGAGTCAGAGTGGGAGGTGTGTGTGTCTGTGTGTTCTGGTATAGGCTGACAATTGAGGCACACTGAGGTCTGTGTGCACATGTGTGTATATGTGTGCTGGTACAGCCTGCTCATTGAGTCATATTGAGTTTTGTGTGTGTGTGTGTGCAGGTAGAGGCAGCACATTGAGTCACAGTGAGGTGTATGTGTGTGATGTTATATGCTATGCACTGATTCATAGGGAGGTTTGTGTCTGTGTGTGTGCACTTTCTAGTTTAGGATTTGCATTGAATCACACTGAGCTGTGTTTTTGAGTGTCAGTATGTGTGCGTGTGTGGAGGTATGGGCTGTGGATTGACTCACATTTTGCCGTATGTGCTTCTCTGTGTGTGTATGTCTGCTAGCATATCCTGTGCACTAAGTCACAGGGAGCCATGTGTGTGTGTGTGTGTGTGTGTGTCCTGGTACAGAGTGTGCATTGATTCACAGTCAGCCATGTGTGTGTGTGTGTGAGTGCACTGGTATAGGATGTGCAGTGAGTCAGAGTGCTGTGTGTGTGTGTCTGCATGTTCTGATATAGGCTGACCATTGTGTAACATTGAGGGTGTGTGTGTGTGTGTGCTGGTATAGGCTGCATATTTTGTCACAGTGAGCTGTGTGTGTGTGTATGTGTAGGTACAGGCTGTGCATTGAGTCACAGTGTGGGGTGTGTGTGTGATGTTATATTCTGTGCACTAGGACAGAGTGAGCCGTGTGTGTGTGCTGGTATAATCTGAACATTGAGTCACAGTGTGGTGTGGTGTGTGTGCCTTTGTTGGTATGGACTGTGCATTGAATCCCAGCCCTGTGTTAGTGTTTGTGTATTTGGTGCTGTAGAGTCTGCATGAGTCACAGTAAGATGTGTGTGTGTGTACTGCTATAGGCTGTACACTGAGCCATATTAAGGTGTGTTTCTGTGTGTGTGTGTGCGGGTATAGGCTATGCATTGACTCACATTGAGCCATGTGTTTGTATGTGCTACTATACGCTATTCATTGAGTCTCAGTGAGCCATTGTTGTGTGTGTCTGTTTACTTGTATGGGCTTGGCATTGAGTCACAGAGAGGTGTTTGTGTGTGTTTGTGTGTCTGTGTGGTGGTATAAACTGCATTGAGTCACACGGCGGTGTGTGTGAGAGTGTGTGTGTGTGCAGGTACAGGCTGGTATTGAACCACAGTGAGCCGTGTGTGTGTGTGCTGGAATAGGCCGAGCATTGAGTCTCAGGTGTGTGTATGTGTGTGTGTATGCTGGTATGGTCTCTGCATTGATTCACTAAGGTGTGTTGTGTGTGTATGTACATGGAGCTGAAGACTGTACACTGATTCACAGTGAGCTGTGTGTGTATGTGTGTGTGTGTGTGATGGTATGGGCTTTGCATTGAGTCACTGAGGTGTGTGTCTGTGTGTGTATACCTGGAACTACAGACTGTGCACTGATTCACAATGAGCCATGTGTGAATGTGTGTATGTGATAGTATAGGGTGTTCATAGAGTCACAATGAGCCGTGCATATGTGTCTTTGTATGGGTGTTGTGGTATAGGCTGTGCATTGTGTCACAGTGACTGTGCGTGTGTGTGTGTGTGTGTTTGTGATGGTATAGTACATGCATTGTATCAGAGAGAGCCATGCATGCGTCTCTGTGTGTGTGTGCTGGCATAGGCATTACATTGTGTCACAGTGAGCCATGTGTTTGTATGCTGATGGAGACTCTGCATTGAGTCACAGTAAGACTTGTGTGTGTGCCAGTACAGGCTGTGCAAGGAGTCAGTGAGTCATATATGTGTGTGTGTGTGTGTGTGCTGATATATGAAGTGCATTGAGTCCAAGTGAATCATGTATGTTTGTGTGTGTTTGTGGGTGCTGCTATAGGTGGTTCACTGAGTCACAGTCAGGTATGTGTGAGTGTTTGTGTGTTCTTGTATAGGCTGTGCATTGATTCAAAGTGAGGCATGTGTGTAAGCTGGTACAGGAGGTGCATTGAGTCACAGTGATGGTTGTGTTTGTGTGTGTGTGTGTGCTGCAGTAGGCTGTGTATTGAGTCACAGAAAGTGGGTCTTTGTGTGTGTATGTGCATGTACAGGCTGCGGTTTGAGTCACAGTGATGGGTGTCTCTGTGTGGTGTTATAGGCTGTGCATTGAATCACAGCCCTGTGTTAGTGTTGTGTATTTGGTGCTGTAGAGTCTGCATGAGTCACAGTAAGGTGTGTGTGTGTGCTGCTATATGCTGAGAATTGAGTCACACCTAGGTGAGTGTATGTGTATGTGTATGCTGATATGGGATTTGCATTGAATCACTGAACGGTGTGTGTTTTTGTGTGTGTGTACTGCTATAGTCTGTACACTGAGACATGTTAAGGTGTGTTTCTGTGTGTGTGTGTGCGGGTATAGGCTATGCATTGACTCACATTGAGCCATGTGTTTGTATGTGCTAGTATACACTGTTCATTGAGTCTCAGTGAGCCTTTGTTTTGTGTGTCTGTTTACTTGTATGGGCTTGGCATTGAGTCTCAGACAGGTGTGTGTGTGTGTCTGTGTGTCTGTGTGGTGGTATCATCTGCATTGAGTCACACGGCAGTGTGTGTGAGAGTGTGTGTGTGTGCAGGTACAGGCAGGTATTGAATGACAGTAAGCCGTGTGTGTGCCTGTGTGTGTGTGTGTGCTGGAATAGGCAGAGCATTGAGTCTCAGGTGTGTGTATGTGTGTGTGTATGCTGGTATGGTCTCTGCATTGATTCACTAAGGTGTGTTGTGTGTGTATGTACATGGAGCTGAAGACTGTACACTGATTCACAGTGAGCTGTGTGTGTATGTGTGTGTGTGTGTGATGGTATGGGCTTTGCATTGAGTCACTGAGGTGTGTGTCTGTGTGTGTATACCTGGAACTACAGACTGTGCACTGATTCACAATGAGCCATGTGTGAATGTGTGTATGTGATAGTATAGGGTGTTCATAGAGTCACAATGAGCCGTGCATATGTGTCTTTGTATGGGTGTTGTGGTATAGGCTGTGCATTGTGTCACAGTGACTGTGCGTGTGTGTGTGTGTGTGTTTGTGATGGTATAGTACATGCATTGTATCAGAGAGAGCCATGCATGCGTCTCTGTGTGTGTGTGCTGGCATAGGCATTACATTGTGTCACAGTGAGCCATGTGTTTGTATGCTGATGGAGACTCTGCATTGAGTCACAGTAAGACTTGTGTGTGTGCCAGTACAGGCTGTGCAAGGAGTCAGTGAGTCATATATGTGTGTGTGTGTGTGTGTGTGCTGATATATGAAGTGCATTGAGTCCAAGTGAATCATGTATGTTTGTGTGTGTTTGTGGGTGCTGCTATAGGTGGTTCACTGAGTCACAGTCAGGTATGTGTGAGTGTTTGTGTGTTCTTGTATAGGCTGTGCATTGATTCAAAGTGAGGCATGTGTGTAAGCTGGTACAGGAGGTGCATTGAGTCACAGTGATGGTTGTGTTTGTGTGTGTGTGTGTGCTGCAGTAGGCTGTGTATTGAGTCACAGAAAGTGGGTCTTTGTGTGTGTATGTGCATGTACAGGCTGCGGTTTGAGTCACAGTGATGGGTGTCTCTGTGTGGTGTTATAGGCTGTGCATTGAATCACAGCCCTGTGTTAGTGTTGTGTATTTGGTGCTGTAGAGTCTGCATGAGTCACAGTAAGGTGTGTGTGTGTGCTGCTATATGCTGAGAATTGAGTCACACCTAGGTGAGTGTAAGTGTATGTGTATGCTGATATGGGATTTGCATTGAATCACTGAGCGGTGTGTGTTTGTGTGTGTGTGTACTGCTATAGTCTGTACACTGAGCCATGTTAAGGTGTGTTTCTGTGTGTGTGTGTGCGGGTATAGGCTATGCATTGACTCACATTGAGCCATGTGTTTGTATGTGCTAGTATACACTGTTCATTGAGTCTCAGTGAGCCTTTGTTTTGTGTGTCTGTTTACTTGTATGGGCTTGGCATTGAGTCTCAGACAGGTGTGTGTGTGTGTCTGTGTGTCTGTGTGGTGGTATCATCTGCATTGAGTCACATGGCGGTGTGTGTGAGAGTGTGTGTGTGTGCAGGTACAGGCTGGTATTGAATGACAGTGAGCCGTGTGTGTGCCTGTGTGTGTGTGTGTGCTGGAATAGGCAGAACATTGAGTCTCAGGTGTGTGTATGTGTGTGTGTATGCTGGTATGGTCTCTGCATTGATTCACTAAGGTGTGTTGTGTGTGTATGTACATGGAGCTGAAGACTGTACACTGATTCACAGTGAGCTGTGTGTGTATGTGTGTGTGTGTGTGATGGTATGGGCTTTGCATTGAGTCACTGAGGTGTGTGTCTGTGTGTGTATACGTGGAACTACAGACTGTGCACTGATTCACAATGAGCCATGTGTGAATGTGTGTATGTGATAGTATAGGGTGTGCATAGAGTCACAAAGAGCCGTGCATATGTGTCTTTGCATGGGTGTTGTGGTATAGGGTCTGCGTTGTGTCACAGTGACTGTGCGTGTGTGTGTGTTTGTGATGGTATAGTACGTGCATTGAATCAGAGAGAGCCATGCATGTGTCTCTGTGTGTGTGTGCTGGCATAGGCATTACATTGAGTCACAGTGAGCCATGTGTTTGTATGCTGGTGTAGACTCTGCATTGAGTCACAGTAAGCCTTGTGTGTGTGCCAGTACAGGCTGTGCATTGAGTCAGTGAGTCATATGTGTGTGTGTGTTTGTGTGTGTGTGTGCTAGTTTAGGCAGTGCATTGAGTCCAATGAGCAGTGTATGTTTGTGTGTGTGTGTGTGTGCTGCTATAGGTGGTTCACTGAGTCACAGTCAGGTATGTGTGAGTGAGTGTTTGTGTGTTCTTCTATAGGCTGTGCATTGATTCACAGTGAGCTCTGTGTGTATGGTGGTATAGGCGGTGCATTGAATCACAGTGATGGTTGTTTTTCTGTGTGTATGCTGCAGTAGGCTGTGAATTGAGTCACAGAAGGTGGGTCTTTGTGTGTGTATGTGCAGGTACAAGCTGCAGTTCGAGTCACAGTGATGGGTGTCTCTGTGTGATGTTATAGGCTGTGCATTGAATCACAGCGAGCCGTATTAGTGTGTGTACGTGTATTTGTGTATGCGTGTGTGTGTGTGATGGTACAGGCTGAACATTGAGTCACTGAGGTGTGCATGTGTGTATGTGGTGTTACAGACTGTTCGTTAGGTCAAACTGAGCAATATGTGTGTGTAGGGGTGTGTGTGTACAGTTATTTGCTGTGCACTGAGTCACAGTGAACCATGTGTGTGTGGGGAGCTGGTATAGTCAGAGCACTGAGTCACAGTTGAATGTGTGGGAGTTGTTTGTGTATGTGTGTGTGTATTTGCTGGTGTAGACTGTGCATTGAGTCACAGTGAGTAGTGCGGTGTGTGTGTGCTGTGATGGTGTGGACTGTGGTTTTATCCACTTTGACCTGAACGGCTGTGTGTGTTTGTGTGTTTGTGTGTGTGTGTGTGCTGGCACTAGATGACAGTTGAGACAGAGTGGGCTGTGTGTCTGTGTGTGCGCTGGTATAGACTCTGTATTGAGTCACTGTGAGCTGTGTGTGTATGTGTGTGCTCGTATAGGCTGTGCATTGAGTCACAGTGAGGTGTTTGTGTGTGTGTGTGCTGGTACAGGAAGCGTTTTGAGTCACAGTCTCATGTGTGTGTGTGTGCATGTGAGTTTGTGTGCTGGTATGGGCTTTATTGTGCTGGTATGGGCTTTATTGACTCATGGGTGTGTGTGTGAGTGTGGGTGATACAGACTGCATTGAGTCACAGTGTGCTGTGTGTGTGTGTGCTGGTATAGGCGATTTATTGAGTACCAGTGAGCCATGTGTGAGTGCGTGTTGGTGTGTGTGTGTGTGTACTGGTATAGGCTGTGCATTGAGTCACAGTGAGGCCTGCATCTGTGCATGTCTGTGTTTGTGTGTGTGTGTTTGCTGGTATAGGCTGAGCTTTGAATCACTCTGAGGTGTGTGTGCATGTGCTGGTAAAATTGTGCCTTGATTCACTGTGCCATGTGAGTGTGTGTGCACGCTGGTATAGGTTGTGTATTGAGTCAGAGTGGGAGGTGTGTGTGTCTGTGTGTTCTGGTATAGGCTGACAATTGAGGCACACTGAGGTCTGTGTGCACATGTGTGTATATGTGTGCTGGTACAGCCTGCTCATTGAGTCATATTGAGTTTTGTGTGTGTGTGTGTGCAGGTAGAGGCAGCACATTGAGTCACAGTGAGGTGTATGTGTGTGATGTTATATGCTATGCACTGATTCATAGGGAGGTTTGTGTCTGTGTGTGTGCACTTTCTAGTTTAGGATTTGCATTGAATCACACTGAGCTGTGTTTTTGAGTGTCAGTATGTGTGCGTGTGTGGAGGTATGGGCTGTGGATTGACTCACATTTTGCCGTATGTGCTTCTCTGTGTGTGTATGTCTGCTAGCATATCCTGTGCACTAAGTCACAGGGAGCCATGTGTGTGTGTGTGTGTGTGTGTCCTGGTACAGAGTGTGCATTGATTCACAGTCAGCCATGTGTGTGTGTGTGTGAGTGCACTGGTATAGGATGTGCAGTGAGTCAGAGTGCTGTGTGTGTGTGTCTGCATGTTCTGATATAGGCTGACCATTGTGTAACATTGAGGGTGTGTGTGTGTGTGTGCTGGTATAGGCTGCATATTTTGTCACAGTGAGCTGTGTGTGTGTGTATGTGTAGGTACAGGCTGTGCATTGAGTCACAGTGTGGGGTGTGTGTGTGATGTTATATTCTGTGCACTAGGACAGAGTGAGCCGTGTGTGTGTGCTGGTATAATCTGAACATTGAGTCACAGTGTGGTGTGGTGTGTGTGCCTTTGCTGGTATGGACTGTGCATTGAATCCCAGCCCTGTGTTAGTGTTTGTGTATTTGGTGCTGTAGAGTCTGCATGAGTCACAGAAAGATGTGTGTGTGTGTACTGCAATAGGCTGTACACTGAACCATATTAAGGTGTGTTTCTGTGTGTGTGTGTGCGGGTATAGGCTATGCATTGACTCACATTGAGCCATGTGTTTGTATGTGCTACTATACGCTATTCATTGAGTCTCAGTGAGCCATTGTTGTGTGTGTCTGTTTACTTGTATGGGCTTGGCATTGAGTCACAGAGAGGTGTTTGTGTGTGTTTGTGTGTCTGTGTGGTGGTATAAACTGCATTGAGTCACACGGCGGTGTGTGTGAGAGTGTGTGTGTGTGCAGGTACAGGCTGGTATTGAACCACAGTGAGCCGTGTGTGTGTGTGCTGGAATAGGCAGAGCATTGAGTCTCAGGTGTGTGTATGTGTGTGTGTATGCTGGTATGGTCTCTGCATTGATTCACTAAGGTGTGTTGTGTGTGTATGTACATGGAGCTGAAGACTGTACACTGATTCACAGTGAGCTGTGTGTGTATGTGTGTGTGTGTGTGATGGTATGGGCTTTGCATTGAGTCACTGAGGTGTGTGTCTGTGTGTGTATACGTGGAACTACAGACTGTGCACTGATTCACAATGAGCCATGTGTGAATGTGTGTATGTGATAGTATAGGGTGTGCATAGAGTCACAAAGAGCCGTGCATATGTGTCTTTGCATGGGTGTTGTGGTATAGGGTCTGCGTTGTGTCACAGTGACTGTGCGTGTGTGTGTGTTTGTGATGGTATAGTACATGCATTGAATCAGAGAGAGCCATGCATGTGTCTCTGTGTGTGTGTGCTGGCATAGGCATTACATTGAGTCACAGTGAGCCATGTGTTTGTATGCTGGTGTAGACTCTGCATTGAGTCACAGTAAGCCTTGTGTGTGTGCCAGTACAGGCTGTGCATTGAGTCAGTGAGTCATATGTGTGTGTGTGTTTGTGTGTGTGTGTGCTGGTTTAGGCAGTGCATTGAGTCCAATGAGCAGTGTATGTTTGTGTGTGTGTGTGTGTGCTGCTATAGGTGGTTCACTGAGTCACAGTCAGGTATGTGTGAGTGAGTGTTTGTGTGTTCTTCTATAGGCTGTGCATTGATTCACAGTGAGCTCTGTGTGTATGGTGGTATAGGCGGTGCATTGAATCACAGTGATGGTTGTTTTTCTGTGTGTATGCTGCAGTAGGCTGTGAATTGAGTCACAGAAGGTGGGTCTTTGTGTGTGTATGTGCAGGTACAAGCTGCAGTTCGAGTCACAGTGATGGGTGTCTCTGTGTGATGTTATAGGCTGTGCATTGAATCACAGCGAGCCGTATTAGTGTGTGTACGTGTATTTGTGTATGCGTGTGTGTGTGTGATGGTACAGGCTGAACATTGAGTCACTGAGGTGTGCATGTGTGTATGTGGTGTTACAGACTGTTCGTTAGGTCAAACTGAGCAATATGTGTGTGTAGGGGTGTGTGTGTACAGTTATTTGCTGTGCACTGAGTCACAGTGAACCATGTGTGTGTGGGGAGCTGGTATAGTCAGAGCACTGAGTCACAGTTGAATGTGTGGGAGTTGTTTGTGTATGTGTGTGTGTATTTGCTGGTGTAGACTGTGCATTGAGTCACAGTGAGTAGTGCGGTGTGTGTGTGCTGTGATGGTGTGGACTGTGGTTTTATCCACTTTGACCTGAACGGCTGTGTGTGTTTGTGTGTTTGTGTGTGTGTGTGTGCTGGCACTAGATGACAGTTGAGACAGAGTGGGCTGTGTGTCTGTGTGTGCGCTGGTATAGACTCTGTATTGAGTCACTGTGAGCTGTGTGTGTATGTGTGTGCTCGTATAGGCTGTGCATTGAGTCACAGTGAGGTGTTTGTGTGTGTGTGTGCTGGTACAGGAAGCGTTTTGAGTCACAGTCTCATGTGTGTGTGTGTGCATGTGAGTTTGTGTGCTGGTATGGGCTTTATTGTGCTGGTATGGGCTTTATTGACTCATGGGTGTGTGTGTGAGTGTGGGTGATACAGACTGCATTGAGTCACAGTGTGCTGTGTGTGTGTGTGCTGGTATAGGCGATTTATTGAGTACCAGTGAGCCATGTGTGAGTGCGTGTTGGTGTGTGTGTGTGTGTACTGGTATAGGCTGTGCATTGAGTCACAGTGAGGCCTGCATCTGTGCATGTCTGTGTTTGTGTGTGTGTGTTTGCTGGTATAGGCTGAGCTTTGAATCACTCTGAGGTGTGTGTGCATGTGCTGGTAAAATTGTGCCTTGATTCACTGTGCCATGTGAGTGTGTGTGCACGCTGGTATAGGTTGTGTATTGAGTCAGAGTGGGAGGTGTGTGTGTCTGTGTGTTCTGGTATAGGCTGACAATTGAGGCACACTGAGGTCTGTGTGCACATGTGTGTATATGTGTGCTGGTACAGCCTGCTCATTGAGTCATATTGAGTTTTGTGTGTGTGTGTGTGCAGGTAGAGGCAGCACATTGAGTCACAGTGAGGTGTATGTGTGTGATGTTATATGCTATGCACTGATTCATAGGGAGGTTTGTGTCTGTGTGTGTGCACTTTCTAGTTTAGGATTTGCATTGAATCACACTGAGCTGTGTTTTTGAGTGTCAGTATGTGTGCGTGTGTGGAGGTATGGGCTGTGGATTGACTCACATTTTGCCGTATGTGCTTCTCTGTGTGTGTATGTCTGCTAGCATATCCTGTGCACTAAGTCACAGGGAGCCATGTGTGTGTGTGTGTGTGTGTGTCCTGGTACAGAGTGTGCATTGATTCACAGTCAGCCATGTGTGTGTGTGTGTGAGTGCACTGGTATAGGATGTGCAGTGAGTCAGAGTGCTGTGTGTGTGTGTCTGCATGTTCTGATATAGGCTGACCATTGTGTAACATTGAGGGTGTGTGTGTGTGTGTGCTGGTATAGGCTGCATATTTTGTCACAGTGAGCTGTGTGTGTGTGTATGTGTAGGTACAGGCTGTGCATTGAGTCACAGTGTGGGGTGTGTGTGTGATGTTATATTCTGTGCACTAGGACAGAGTGAGCCGTGTGTGTGTGCTGGTATAATCTGAACATTGAGTCACAGTGTGGTGTGGTGTGTGTGCCTTTGCTGGTATGGACTGTGCATTGAATCCCAGCCCTGTGTTCGTGTTTGTGTATTTGGTGCTGTAGAGTCTGCATGAGTCACAGAAAGATGTGTGTGTGTGTACTGCAATAGGCTGTACACTGAACCATATTAAGGTGTGTTTCTGTGTGTGTGTGTGCGGGTATAGGCTATGCATTGACTCACATTGAGCCATGTGTTTGTATGTGCTACTATACGCTATTCATTGAGTCTCAGTGAGCCATTGTTGTGTGTGTCTGTTTACTTGTATGGGCTTGGCATTGAGTCACAGAGAGGTGTTTGTGTGTGTTTGTGTGTCTGTGTGGTGGTATAAACTGCATTGAGTCACACGGCGGTGTGTGTGAGAGTGTGTGTGTGTGCAGGTACAGGCTGGTATTGAACCACAGTGAGCCGTGTGTGTGTGTGCTGGAATAGGCAGAGCATTGAGTCTCAGGTGTGTGTATGTGTGTGTGTATGCTGGTATGGTCTCTGCATTGATTCACTAAGGTGTGTTGTGTGTGTATGTACATGGAGCTGAAGACTGTACACTGATTCACAGTGAGCTGTGTGTGTATGTGTGTGTGTGTGTGATGGTATGGGCTTTGCATTGAGTCACTGAGGTGTGTGTCTGTGTGTGTATACGTGGAACTACAGACTGTGCACTGATTCACAATGAGCCATGTGTGAATGTGTGTATGTGATAGTATAGGGTGTGCATAGAGTCACAAAGAGCCGTGCATATGTGTCTTTGCATGGGTGTTGTGGTATAGGGTCTGCGTTGTGTCACAGTGACTGTGCGTGTGTGTGTGTTTGTGATGGTATAGTACATGCATTGAATCAGAGAGAGCCATGCATGTGTCTCTGTGTGTGTGTGCTGGCATAGGCATTACATTGAGTCACAGTGAGCCATGTGTTTGTATGCTGGTGTAGACTCTGCATTGAGTCACAGTAAGCCTTGTGTGTGTGCCAGTACAGGCTGTGCATTGAGTCAGTGAGTCATATGTGTGTGTGTGTTTGTGTGTGTGTGTGCTGGTTTAGGCAGTGCATTGAGTCCAATGAGCAGTGTATGTTTGTGTGTGTGTGTGTGTGCTGCTATAGGTGGTTCACTGAGTCACAGTCAGGTATGTGTGAGTGAGTGTTTGTGTGTTCTTCTATAGGCTGTGCATTGATTCACAGTGAGCTCTGTGTGTATGGTGGTATAGGCGGTGCATTGAATCACAGTGATGGTTGTTTTTCTGTGTGTATGCTGCAGTAGGCTGTGAATTGAGTCACAGAAGGTGGGTCTTTGTGTGTGTATGTGCAGGTACAAGCTGCAGTTCGAGTCACAGTGATGGGTGTCTCTGTGTGATGTTATAGGCTGTGCATTGAATCACAGCGAGCCGTATTAGTGTGTGTACGTGTATTTGTGTATGCGTGTGTGTGTGTGATGGTACAGGCTGAACATTGAGTCACTGAGGTGTGCATGTGTGTATGTGGTGTTACAGACTGTTCGTTAGGTCAAACTGAGCAATATGTGTGTGTAGGGGTGTGTGTGTACAGTTATTTGCTGTGCACTGAGTCACAGTGAACCATGTGTGTGTGGGGAGCTGGTATAGTCAGAGCACTGAGTCACAGTTGAATGTGTGGGAGTTGTTTGTGTATGTGTGTGTGTATTTGCTGGTGTAGACTGTGCATTGAGTCACAGTGAGTAGTGCGGTGTGTGTGTGCTGTGATGGTGTGGACTGTGGTTTTATCCACTTTGACCTGAACGGCTGTGTGTGTTTGTGTGTTTGTGTGTGTGTGTGTGCTGGCACTAGATGACAGTTGAGACAGAGTGGGCTGTGTGTCTGTGTGTGCGCTGGTATAGACTCTGTATTGAGTCACTGTGAGCTGTGTGTGTATGTGTGTGCTCGTATAGGCTGTGCATTGAGTCACAGTGAGGTGTTTGTGTGTGTGTGTGCTGGTACAGGAAGCGTTTTGAGTCACAGTCTCGTGTGTGTGTGTGTGCATGTGAGTTTGTGTGCTGGTATGGGCTTTATTGTGCTGGTATGGGCTTTATTGACTCATGGGTGTGTGTGTGAGTGTGGGTGATACAGACTGCATTGAGTCACAGTGCGCTGTGTGTGTGTGTGCTGGTATAGGCGATTTATTGAGTACCAGTGAGCCATGTGTGAGTGCGTGTTGGTGTGTGTGTGTGTGTACTGGTATAGGCTGTGCATTGAGTCACAGTGAGGCCTGCATCTGTGCATGTCTGTGTTTGTGTGTGTGTGTTTGCTGGTATAGGCTGAGCTTTGAATCACTCTGAGGTGTGTGTGCATGTGCTGGTAAAATTGTGCCTTGATTCACTGTGCCATGTGAGTGTGTGTGCACGCTGGTATAGGTTGTGCATTGAGTCAGAGTGGGAGGTGTGTGTGTCTGTGTGTTCTGGTATAGGCTGACAATTGAGGCACACTGAGGTCTGTGTGCACATGTGTGTATATGTGTGCTGGTACAGCCTGCTCATTGAGTCATATTGAGTTTTGTGTGTGTGTGTGTGCAAGTAGAGGCAGCACATTGAGTCACAGTGAGGTGTATGTGTGTGATGTTATATGCTATGCACTGATTCATAGGGAGGTTTGTGTCTGTGTGTGTGCACTTTCTAGTTTAGGATTTGCATTGAATCACACTGAGCTGTGTTTTTGAGTGTCAGTATGTGTGCGTGTGTGGAGGTATGGGCTGTGGATTGACTCACATTTTGCCGTATGTGCTTCTCTGTGTGTGTATGTCTGCTAGCATATCCTGTGCACTAAGTCACAGGGAGCCATGTGTGTGTGTGTGTGTGTGTCCTGGTACAGAGTGTGCATTGATTCACAGTCAGCCATGTGTGTGTGTGTGTGAGTGCACTGGTATAGGATGTGCAGTGAGTCAGAGTGCTGTGTGTGTGTGTCTGCATGTTCTGATATAGGCTGACCATTGTGTAACATTGAGGGTGTGTGTGTGTGTGTGCTGGTATAGGCTGCATATTTTGTCACAGTGAGCTGTGTGTGTGTGTATGTGTAGGTACAGGCTGTGCATTGAGTCACAGTGTGGGGTGTGTGTGTGATGTTATATTCTGTGCACTAGGACAGAGTGAGCCGTGTGTGTGTGCTGGTATAATCTGAACATTGAGTCACAGTGTGGTGTGGTGTGTGTGCCTTTGCTGGTATGGACTGTGCATTGAATCCCAGCCCTGTGTTAGTGTTTGTGTATTTGGTGCTGTAGAGTCTGCATGAGTCACAGAAAGATGTGTGTGTGTGTACTGATATAGGCTGTACACTGAGCCATATTAAGGTGTGTTTCTGTGTGTGTGTGTGCGGGTATAGGCTATGCATTGACTCACATTGAGCCATGTGTTTGTATGTGCTAGTATACACTGTTCATTGAGTCTCAGTGAGCCTTTGTTTTGTGTGTCTGTTTACTTGTATGGGCTTGGCATTGAGTCTCAGACAGGTGTGTGTGTGTGTCTGTGTGTCTGTGTGGTGGTATCATCTGCATTGAGTCACACGGCAGTGTGTGTGAGAGTGTGTGTGTGTGCAGGTACAGGCTGGTATTGAATGACAGTAAGCCGTGTGTGTGCCTGTGTGTGTGTGTGTGCTGGAATAGGCAGAGCATTGAGTCTCAGGTGTGTGTATGTGTGTGTGTATGCTGGTATGGTCTCTGCATTGATTCACTAAGGTGTGTTGTGTGTGTATGTACATGGAGCTGAAGACTGTACACTGATTCACAGTGAGCTGTGTGTGTATGTGTGTGTGTGTGTGTGATGGTATGGGCTTTGCATTGAGTCACTGAGGTGTGTGTCTGTGTGTGTATACGTGGAACTACAGACTGTGCACTGATTCACAATGAGCCATGTGTGAATGTGTGTATGTGATAGTATAGGGTGTGCATAGAGTCACAAAGAGCCGTGCATATGTGTCTTTGCATGGGTGTTGTGGTATAGGGTCTGCGTTGTGTCACAGTGACTGTGCGTGTGTGTGTGTTTGTGATGGTATAGTACGTGCATTGAATCAGAGAGAGCCATGCATGTGTCTCTGTGTGTGTGTGCTGGCATAGGCATTACAATAAGTCACAGTGAGCCATGTGTTTGTATGCTGGTGTAGACTCTGCATTGAGTCACAGTAAGCCTTGTGTGTGTGCCAGTACAGGCTGTGCATTGAGTCAGTGAGTCATATGTGTGTGTGTGTTTGTGTGTGTGTGTGCTGGTTTAGGCAGTGCATTGAGTCCAATGAGCAGTGTATGTTTGTGTGTGTGTGTGTGTGCTGCTATAGGTGGTTCACTGAGTCACAGTCAGGTATGTGTGAGTGAGTGTTTGTGTGTTCTTCTATAGGCTGTGCATTGATTCACAGTGAGCTCTGTGTGTATGGTGGTATAGGCGGTGCATTGAATCACAGTGATGGTTGTTTTTCTGTGTGTATGCTGCAGTAGGCTGTGAATTGAGTCACAGAAGGTGGGTCTTTGTGTGTGTATGTGCAGGTACAAGCTGCAGTTCGAGTCACAGTGATGGGTGTCTCTGTGTGATGTTATAGGCTGTGCATTGAATCACAGCGAGCCGTATTAGTGTGTGTACGTGTATTTGTGTATGCGTGTGTGTGTGTGATGGTGCAGGCTGAACATTGAGTCACTGAGGTGTGCATGTGTGTATGTGGTGTTACAGACTGTTCGTTAGGTCAAACTGAGCAATATGTGTGTGTAGGGGTGTGTGTGTACAGTTATTTGCTGTGCACTGAGTCACAGTGAACCATGTGTGTGTGGGGAGCTGGTATAGTCAGAGCACTGAGTCACAGTTGAATGTGTGGGAGTTGTTTGTGTATGTGTGTGTGTATTTGCTGGTGTAGACTGTGCATTGAGTCACAGTGAGTAGTGCGGTGTGTGTGTGCTGTGATGGTGTGGACTGTGGTTTTATCCACTTTGACCTGAACGGCTGTGTGTGTTTGTGTGTTTGTGTGTGTGTGTGTGCTGGCACTAGATGACAGTTGAGACAGAGTGGGCTGTGTGTCTGTGTGTGCGCTGGTATAGACTCTGTATTGAGTCACTGTGAGCTGTGTGTGTATGTGTGTGCTCGTATAGGCTGTGCATTGAGTCACAGTGAGGTGTTTGTGTGTGTGTGTGCTGGTACAGGAAGCGTTTTGAGTCACAGTCTCATGTGTGTGTGTGTGCATGTGAGTTTGTGTGCTGGTATGGGCTTTATTGTGCTGGTATGGGCTTTATTGACTCATGGGTGTGTGTGTGAGTGTGGGTGATACAGACTGCATTGAGTCACAGTGCGCTGTGTGTGTGTGTGCTGGTATAGGCGATTTATTGAGTACCAGTGAGCCATGTGTGAGTGCGTGTTGGTGTGTGTGTGTGTGTACTGGTATAGGCTGTGCATTGAGTCACAGTGAGGCCTGCATCTGTGCATGTCTGTGTTTGTGTGTGTGTGTTTGCTGGTATAGGCTGAGCTTTGAATCACTCTGAGGTGTGTGTGCATGTGCTGGTAAAATTGTGCCTTGATTCACTGTGCCATGTGAGTGTGTGTGCACGCTGGTATAGGTTGTGCATTGAGTCAGAGTGGGAGGTGTGTGTGTCTGTGTGTTCTGGTATAGGCTGACAATTGAGGCACACTGAGGTCTGTGTGCACATGTGTGTATATGTGTGCTGGTACAGCCTGCTCATTGAGTCATATTGAGTTTTGTGTGTGTGTGTGTGCAGGTAGAGGCAGCACATTGAGTCACAGTGAGGTGTATGTGTGTGATGTTATATGCTATGCACTGATTCATAGGGAGGTTTGTGTCTGTGTGTGTGCACTTTCTAGTTTAGGATTTGCATTGAATCACACTGAGCTGTGTTTTTGAGTGTCAGTATGTGTGCGTGTGTGGAGGTATGGGCTGTGGATTGACTCACATTTTGCCGTATGTGCTTCTCTGTGTGTGTATGTCTGCTAGCATATCCTGTGCACTAAGTCACAGGGAGCCATGTGTGTGTGTGTGTGTGTGTGTGTCCTGGTACAGAGTGTGCATTGATTCACAGTCAGCCATGTGTGTGTGTGTGTGAGTGCACTGGTATAGGATGTGCAGTGAGTCAGAGTGCTGTGTGTGTGTGTCTGCATGTTCTGATATAGGCTGACCATTGTGTAACATTGAGGGTGTGTGTGTGTGTGTGCTGGTATAGGCTGCATATTTTGTCACAGTGAGCTGTGTGTGTGTGTATGTGTAGGTACAGGCTGTGCATTGAGTCACAGTGTGGGGTGTGTGTGTGATGTTATATTCTGTGCACTAGGACAGAGTGAGCCGTGTGTGTGTGCTGGTATAATCTGAACATTGAGTCACAGTGTGGTGTGGTGTGTGTGCCTTTGTTGGTATGGACTGTGCATTGAATCCCAGCCCTGTGTTAGTGTTTGTGTATTTGGTGCTGTAGAGTCTGCATGAGTCACAGTAAGATGTGTGTGTGTGTACTGCTATAGGCTGTACACTGAGCCATATTAAGGTGTGTTTCTGTGTGTGTGTGTGCGGGTATAGGCTATGCATTGACTCACATTGAGCCATGTGTT
Organism: Pseudorca crassidens; assembly: GCF_039906515.1. Taxonomy (NCBI): domain Eukaryota; kingdom Metazoa; phylum Chordata; class Mammalia; order Artiodactyla; family Delphinidae; genus Pseudorca; species Pseudorca crassidens. The sequence goes on from NC_090318.1 coordinate 12,806,076, forward strand.
TGTATGTGCTACTATACGCTATTCATTGAGTCTCAGTGAGCCATTGTTGTGTGTGTCTGTTTACTTGTATGGGCTTGGCATTGAGTCACAGAGAGGTGTTTGTGTGTGTTTGTGTGTCTGTGTGGTGGTATAAACTGCATTGAGTCACACGGCGGTGTGTGTGAGAGTGTGTGTGTGTGCAGGTACAGGCTGGTATTGAACCACAGTGAGCCGTGTGTGTGTGTGCTGGAATAGGCCGAGCATTGAGTCTCAGGTGTGTGTATGTGTGTGTGTATGCTGGTATGGTCTCTGCATTGATTCACTAAGGTGTGTTGTGTGTGTATGTACATGGAGCTGAAGACTGTACACTGATTCACAGTGAGCTGTGTGTGTATGTGTGTGTGTGTGTGATGGTATGGGCTTTGCATTGAGTCACTGAGGTGTGTGTCTGTGTGTGTATACCTGGAACTACAGACTGTGCACTGATTCACAATGAGCCATGTGTGAATGTGTGTATGTGATAGTATAGGGTGTTCATAGAGTCACAATGAGCCGTGCATATGTGTCTTTGTATGGGTGTTGTGGTATAGGCTGTGCATTGTGTCACAGTGACTGTGCGTGTGTGTGTGTGTGTGTTTGTGATGGTATAGTACATGCATTGTATCAGAGAGAGCCATGCATGCGTCTCTGTGTGTGTGTGCTGGCATAGGCATTACATTGTGTCACAGTGAGCCATGTGTTTGTATGCTGATGGAGACTCTGCATTGAGTCACAGTAAGACTTGTGTGTGTGCCAGTACAGGCTGTGCAAGGAGTCAGTGAGTCATATATGTGTGTGTGTGTGTGTGTGTGCTGATATATGAAGTGCATTGAGTCCAAGTGAATCATGTATGTTTGTGTGTGTTTGTGGGTGCTGCTATAGGTGGTTCACTGAGTCACAGTCAGGTATGTGTGAGTGTTTGTGTGTTCTTGTATAAGCTGTGCATTGATTCAAAGTGAGGCATGTGTGTAAGCTGGTACAGGAGGTGCATTGAGTCACAGTGATGGTTGTGTTTGTGTGTGTGTGTGTGCTGCAGTAGGCTGTGTATTGAGTCACAGAAAGTGGGTCTTTGTGTGTGTATGTGCATGTACAGGCTGCGGTTTGAGTCACAGTGATGGGTGTCTCTGTGTGGTGTTATAGGCTGTGCATTGAATCACAGCCCTGTGTTAGTGTTGTGTATTTGGTGCTGTAGAGTCTGCATGAGTCACAGTAAGGTGTGTGTGTGTGCTGCTATATGCTGAGAATTGAGTCACACCTAGGTGAGTGTATGTGTATGTGTATGCTGATATGGGATTTGCATTGAATCACTGAACGGTGTGTGTTTTTGTGTGTGTGTACTGCTATAGTCTGTACACTGAGACATGTTAAGGTGTGTTTCTGTGTGTGTGTGTGCGGGTATAGGCTATGCATTGACTCACATTGAGCCATGTGTTTGTATGTGCTAGTATACACTGTTCATTGAGTCTCAGTGAGCCTTTGTTTTGTGTGTCTGTTTACTTGTATGGGCTTGGCATTGAGTCTCAGACAGGTGTGTGTGTGTGTCTGTGTGTCTGTGTGGTGGTATCATCTGCATTGAGTCACACGGCAGTGTGTGTGAGAGTGTGTGTGTGTGCAGGTACAGGCAGGTATTGAATGACAGTAAGCCGTGTGTGTGCCTGTGTGTGTGTGTGTGCTGGAATAGGCAGAGCATTGAGTCTCAGGTGTGTGTATGTGTGTGTGTATGCTGGTATGGTCTCTGCATTGATTCACTAAGGTGTGTTGTGTGTGTATGTACATGGAGCTGAAGACTGTACACTGATTCACAGTGAGCTGTGTGTGTATGTGTGTGTGTGTGTGATGGTATGGGCTTTGCATTGAGTCACTGAGGTGTGTGTCTGTGTGTGTATACGTGGAACTACAGACTGTGCACTGATTCACAATGAGCCATGTGTGAATGTGTGTATGTGATAGTATAGGGTGTGCATAGAGTCACAAAGAGCCGTGCATATGTGTCTTTGCATGGGTGTTGTGGTATAGGGTCTGCGTTGTGTCACAGTGACTGTGCGTGTGTGTGTGTTTGTGATGGTATAGTACGTGCATTGAATCAGAGAGAGCCATGCATGTGTCTCTGTGTGTGTGTGCTGGCATAGGCATTACATTGAGTCACAGTGAGCCATGTGTTTGTATGCTGGTGTAGACTCTGCATTGAGTCACAGTAAGCCTTGTGTGTGTGCCAGTACAGGCTGTGCATTGAGTCAGTGAGTCATATGTGTGTGTGTGTTTGTGTGTGTGTGTGCTGGTTTAGGCAGTGCATTGAGTCCAATGAGCAGTGTATGTTTGTGTGTGTGTGTGTGTGCTGCTATAGGTGGTTCACTGAGTCACAGTCAGGTATGTGTGAGTGAGTGTTTGTGTGTTCTTCTATAGGCTGTGCATTGATTCACAGTGAGCTCTGTGTGTATGGTGGTATAGGCGGTGCATTGAATCACAGTGATGGTTGTTTTTCTGTGTGTATGCTGCAGTAGGCTGTGAATTGAGTCACAGAAGGTGGGTCTTTGTGTGTGTATGTGCAGGTACAAGCTGCAGTTCGAGTCACAGTGATGGGTGTCTCTGTGTGATGTTATAGGCTGTGCATTGAATCACAGCGAGCCGTATTAGTGTGTGTACGTGTATTTGTGTATGCGTGTGTGTGTGTGATGGTACAGGCTGAACATTGAGTCACTGAGGTGTGCATGTGTGTATGTGGTGTTACAGACTGTTCGTTAGGTCAAACTGAGCAATATGTGTGTGTAGGGGTGTGTGTGTACAGTTATTTGCTGTGCACTGAGTCACAGTGAACCATGTGTGTGTGGGGAGCTGGTATAGTCAGAGCACTGAGTCACAGTTGAATGTGTGGGAGTTGTTTGTGTATGTGTGTGTGTATTTGCTGGTGTAGACTGTGCATTGAGTCACAGTGAGTAGTGCGGTGTGTGTGTGCTGTGATGGTGTGGACTGTGGTTTTATCCACTTTGACCTGAACGGCTGTGTGTGTTTGTGTGTTTGTGTGTGTGTGTGTGCTGGCACTAGATGACAGTTGAGACAGAGTGGGCTGTGTGTCTGTGTGTGCGCTGGTATAGACTCTGTATTGAGTCACTGTGAGCTGTGTGTGTATGTGTGTGCTCGTATAGGCTGTGCATTGAGTCACAGTGAGGTGTTTGTGTGTGTGTGTGCTGGTACAGGAAGCGTTTTGAGTCACAGTCTCATGTGTGTGTGTGTGCATGTGAGTTTGTGTGCTGGTATGGGCTTTATTGTGCTGGTATGGGCTTTATTGACTCATGGGTGTGTGTGTGAGTGTGGGTGATACAGACTGCATTGAGTCACAGTGTGCTGTGTGTGTGTGTGCTGGTATAGGCGATTTATTGAGTACCAGTGAGCCATGTGTGAGTGCGTGTTGGTGTGTGTGTGTGTGTACTGGTATAGGCTGTGCATTGAGTCACAGTGAGGCCTGCATCTGTGCATGTCTGTGTTTGTGTGTGTGTGTTTGCTGGTATAGGCTGAGCTTTGAATCACTCTGAGGTGTGTGTGCATGTGCTGGTAAAATTGTGCCTTGATTCACTGTGCCATGTGAGTGTGTGTGCACGCTGGTATAGGTTGTGTATTGAGTCAGAGTGGGAGGTGTGTGTGTCTGTGTGTTCTGGTATAGGCTGACAATTGAGGCACACTGAGGTCTGTGTGCACATGTGTGTATATGTGTGCTGGTACAGCCTGCTCATTGAGTCATATTGAGTTTTGTGTGTGTGTGTGTGCAGGTAGAGGCAGCACATTGAGTCACAGTGAGGTGTATGTGTGTGATGTTATATGCTATGCACTGATTCATAGGGAGGTTTGTGTCTGTGTGTGTGCACTTTCTAGTTTAGGATTTGCATTGAATCACACTGAGCTGTGTTTTTGAGTGTCAGTATGTGTGCGTGTGTGGAGGTATGGGCTGTGGATTGACTCACATTTTGCCGTATGTGCTTCTCTGTGTGTGTATGTCTGCTAGCATATCCTGTGCACTAAGTCACAGGGAGCCATGTGTGTGTGTGTGTGTGTGTGTCCTGGTACAGAGTGTGCATTGATTCACAGTCAGCCATGTGTGTGTGTGTGTGAGTGCACTGGTATAGGATGTGCAGTGAGTCAGAGTGCTGTGTGTGTGTGTCTGCATGTTCTGATATAGGCTGACCATTGTGTAACATTGAGGGTGTGTGTGTGTGTGTGCTGGTATAGGCTGCATATTTTGTCACAGTGAGCTGTGTGTGTGTGTATGTGTAGGTACAGGCTGTGCATTGAGTCACAGTGTGGGGTGTGTGTGTGATGTTATATTCTGTGCACTAGGACAGAGTGAGCCGTGTGTGTGTGCTGGTATAATCTGAACATTGAGTCACAGTGTGGTGTGGTGTGTGTGCCTTTGCTGGTATGGACTGTGCATTGAATCCCAGCCCTGTGTTAGTGTTTGTGTATTTGGTGCTGTAGAGTCTGCATGAGTCACAGAAAGATGTGTGTGTGTGTACTGCAATAGGCTGTACACTGAACCATATTAAGGTGTGTTTCTGTGTGTGTGTGTGCGGGTATAGGCTATGCATTGACTCACATTGAGCCATGTGTTTGTATGTGCTACTATACGCTATTCATTGAGTCTCAGTGAGCCATTGTTGTGTGTGTCTGTTTACTTGTATGGGCTTGGCATTGAGTCACAGAGAGGTGTTTGTGTGTGTTTGTGTGTCTGTGTGGTGGTATAAACTGCATTGAGTCACACGGCGGTGTGTGTGAGAGTGTGTGTGTGTGCAGGTACAGGCTGGTATTGAACCACAGTGAGCCGTGTGTGTGTGTGCTGGAATAGGCAGAGCATTGAGTCTCAGGTGTGTGTATGTGTGTGTGTATGCTGGTATGGTCTCTGCATTGATTCACTAAGGTGTGTTGTGTGTGTATGTACATGGAGCTGAAGACTGTACACTGATTCACAGTGAGCTGTGTGTGTATGTGTGTGTGTGTGTGATGGTATGGGCTTTGCATTGAGTCACTGAGGTGTGTGTCTGTGTGTGTATACGTGGAACTACAGACTGTGCACTGATTCACAATGAGCCATGTGTGAATGTGTGTATGTGATAGTATAGGGTGTGCATAGAGTCACAAAGAGCCGTGCATATGTGTCTTTGCATGGGTGTTGTGGTATAGGGTCTGCGTTGTGTCACAGTGACTGTGCGTGTGTGTGTGTTTGTGATGGTATAGTACATGCATTGAATCAGAGAGAGCCATGCATGTGTCTCTGTGTGTGTGTGCTGGCATAGGCATTACATTGAGTCACAGTGAGCCATGTGTTTGTATGCTGGTGTAGACTCTGCATTGAGTCACAGTAAGCCTTGTGTGTGTGCCAGTACAGGCTGTGCATTGAGTCAGTGAGTCATATGTGTGTGTGTGTTTGTGTGTGTGTGTGCTGGTTTAGGCAGTGCATTGAGTCCAATGAGCAGTGTATGTTTGTGTGTGTGTGTGTGTGCTGCTATAGGTGGTTCACTGAGTCACAGTCAGGTATGTGTGAGTGAGTGTTTGTGTGTTCTTCTATAGGCTGTGCATTGATTCACAGTGAGCTCTGTGTGTATGGTGGTATAGGCGGTGCATTGAATCACAGTGATGGTTGTTTTTCTGTGTGTATGCTGCAGTAGGCTGTGAATTGAGTCACAGAAGGTGGGTCTTTGTGTGTGTATGTGCAGGTACAAGCTGCAGTTCGAGTCACAGTGATGGGTGTCTCTGTGTGATGTTATAGGCTGTGCATTGAATCACAGCGAGCCGTATTAGTGTGTGTACGTGTATTTGTGTATGCGTGTGTGTGTGTGATGGTACAGGCTGAACATTGAGTCACTGAGGTGTGCATGTGTGTATGTGGTGTTACAGACTGTTCGTTAGGTCAAACTGAGCAATATGTGTGTGTAGGGGTGTGTGTGTACAGTTATTTGCTGTGCACTGAGTCACAGTGAACCATGTGTGTGTGGGGAGCTGGTATAGTCAGAGCACTGAGTCACAGTTGAATGTGTGGGAGTTGTTTGTGTATGTGTGTGTGTATTTGCTGGTGTAGACTGTGCATTGAGTCACAGTGAGTAGTGCGGTGTGTGTGTGCTGTGATGGTGTGGACTGTGGTTTTATCCACTTTGACCTGAACGGCTGTGTGTGTTTGTGTGTTTGTGTGTGTGTGTGTGCTGGCACTAGATGACAGTTGAGACAGAGTGGGCTGTGTGTCTGTGTGTGCGCTGGTATAGACTCTGTATTGAGTCACTGTGAGCTGTGTGTGTATGTGTGTGCTCGTATAGGCTGTGCATTGAGTCACAGTGAGGTGTTTGTGTGTGTGTGTGCTGGTACAGGAAGCGTTTTGAGTCACAGTCTCATGTGTGTGTGTGTGCATGTGAGTTTGTGTGCTGGTATGGGCTTTATTGTGCTGGTATGGGCTTTATTGACTCATGGGTGTGTGTGTGAGTGTGGGTGATACAGACTGCATTGAGGCACAGTGTGCTGTGTGTGTGTGTGCTGGTATAGGCGATTTATTGAGTACCAGTGAGCCATGTGTGAGTGCGTGTTGGTGTGTGTGTGTGTGTACTGGTATAGGCTGTGCATTGAGTCACAGTGAGGCCTGCATCTGTGCATGTCTGTGTTTGTGTGTGTGTGTTTGCTGGTATAGGCTGAGCTTTGAATCACTCTGAGGTGTGTGTGCATGTGCTGGTAAAATTGTGCCTTGATTCACTGTGCCATGTGAGTGTGTGTGCACGCTGGTATAGGTTGTGTATTGAGTCAGAGTGGGAGGTGTGTGTGTCTGTGTGTTCTGGTATAGGCTGACAATTGAGGCACACTGAGGTCTGTGTGCACATGTGTGTATATGTGTGCTGGTACAGCCTGCTCATTGAGTCATATTGAGTTTTGTGTGTGTGTGTGTGCAGGTAGAGGCAGCACATTGAGTCACAGTGAGGTGTATGTGTGTGATGTTATATGCTATGCACTGATTCATAGGGAGGTTTGTGTCTGTGTGTGTGCACTTTCTAGTTTAGGATTTGCATTGAATCACACTGAGCTGTGTTTTTGAGTGTCAGTATGTGTGCGTGTGTGGAGGTATGGGCTGTGGATTGACTCACATTTTGCCGTATGTGCTTCTCTGTGTGTGTATGTCTGCTAGCATATCCTGTGCACTAAGTCACAGGGAGCCATGTGTGTGTGTGTGTGTGTGTGTCCTGGTACAGAGTGTGCATTGATTCACAGTCAGCCATGTGTGTGTGTGTGTGAGTGCACTGGTATAGGATGTGCAGTGAGTCAGAGTGCTGTGTGTGTGTGTCTGCATGTTCTGATATAGGCTGACCATTGTGTAACATTGAGGGTGTGTGTGTGTGTGTGCTGGTATAGGCTGCATATTTTGTCACAGTGAGCTGTGTGTGTGTGTATGTGTAGGTACAGGCTGTGCATTGAGTCACAGTGTGGGGTGTGTGTGTGATGTTATATTCTGTGCACTAGGACAGAGTGAGCCGTGTGTGTGTGCTGGTATAATCTGAACATTGAGTCACAGTGTGGTGTGGTGTGTGTGCCTTTGCTGGTATGGACTGTGCATTGAATCCCAGCCCTGTGTTAGTGTTTGTGTATTTGGTGCTGTAGAGTCTGCATGAGTCACAGAAAGATGTGTGTGTGTGTACTGCAATAGGCTGTACACTGAACCATATTAAGGTGTGTTTCTGTGTGTGTGTGTGCGGGTATAGGCTATGCATTGACTCACATTGAGCCATGTGTTTGTATGTGCTACTATACGCTATTCATTGAGTCTCAGTGAGCCATTGTTGTGTGTGTCTGTTTACTTGTATGGGCTTGGCATTGAGTCACAGAGAGGTGTTTGTGTGTGTTTGTGTGTCTGTGTGGTGGTATAAACTGCATTGAGTCACACGGCGGTGTGTGTGAGAGTGTGTGTGTGTGCAGGTACAGGCTGGTATTGAACCACAGTGAGCCGTGTGTGTGTGTGCTGGAATAGGCAGAGCATTGAGTCTCAGGTGTGTGTATGTGTGTGTGTATGCTGGTATGGTCTCTGCATTGATTCACTAAGGTGTGTTGTGTGTGTATGTACATGGAGCTGAAGACTGTACACTGATTCACAGTGAGCTGTGTGTGTATGTGTGTGTGTGTGTGATGGTATGGGCTTTGCATTGAGTCACTGAGGTGTGTGTCTGTGTGTGTATACGTGGAACTACAGACTGTGCACTGATTCACAATGAGCCATGTGTGAATGTGTGTATGTGATAGTATAGGGTGTGCATAGAGTCACAAAGAGCCGTGCATATGTGTCTTTGCATGGGTGTTGTGGTATAGGGTCTGCGTTGTGTCACAGTGACTGTGCGTGTGTGTGTGTTTGTGATGGTATAGTACATGCATTGAATCAGAGAGAGCCATGCATGTGTCTCTGTGTGTGTGTGCTGGCATAGGCATTACATTGAGTCACAGTGAGCCATGTGTTTGTATGCTGGTGTAGACTCTGCATTGAGTCACAGTAAGCCTTGTGTGTGTGCCAGTACAGGCTGTGCATTGAGTCAGTGAGTCATATGTGTGTGTGTGTTTGTGTGTGTGTGTGCTGGTTTAGGCAGTGCATTGAGTCCAATGAGCAGTGTATGTTTGTGTGTGTGTGTGTGTGCTGCTATAGGTGGTTCACTGAGTCACAGTCAGGTATGTGTGAGTGAGTGTTTGTGTGTTCTTCTATAGGCTGTGCATTGATTCACAGTGAGCTCTGTGTGTATGGTGGTATAGGCGGTGCATTGAATCACAGTGATGGTTGTTTTTCTGTGTGTATGCTGCAGTAGGCTGTGAATTGAGTCACAGAAGGTGGGTCTTTGTGTGTGTATGTGCAGGTACAAGCTGCAGTTCGAGTCACAGTGATGGGTGTCTCTGTGTGATGTTATAGGCTGTGCATTGAATCACAGCGAGCCGTATTAGTGTGTGTACGTGTATTTGTGTATGCGTGTGTGTGTGTGATGGTACAGGCTGAACATTGAGTCACTGAGGTGTGCATGTGTGTATGTGGTGTTACAGACTGTTCGTTAGGTCAAACTGAGCAATATGTGTGTGTAGGGGTGTGTGTGTACAGTTATTTGCTGTGCACTGAGTCACAGTGAACCATGTGTGTGTGGGGAGCTGGTATAGTCAGAGCACTGAGTCACAGTTGAATGTGTGGGAGTTGTTTGTGTATGTGTGTGTGTATTTGCTGGTGTAGACTGTGCATTGAGTCACAGTGAGTAGTGCGGTGTGTGTGTGCTGTGATGGTGTGGACTGTGGTTTTATCCACTTTGACCTGAACGGCTGTGTGTGTTTGTGTGTTTGTGTGTGTGTGTGTGCTGGCACTAGATGACAGTTGAGACAGAGTGGGCTGTGTGTCTGTGTGTGCGCTGGTATAGACTCTGTATTGAGTCACTGTGAGCTGTGTGTGTATGTGTGTGCTCGTATAGGCTGTGCATTGAGTCACAGTGAGGTGTTTGTGTGTGTGTGTGCTGGTACAGGAAGCGTTTTGAGTCACAGTCTCGTGTGTGTGTGTGTGCATGTGAGTTTGTGTGCTGGTATGGGCTTTATTGTGCTGGTATGGGCTTTATTGACTCATGGGTGTGTGTGTGAGTGTGGGTGATACAGACTGCATTGAGTCACAGTGCGCTGTGTGTGTGTGTGCTGGTATAGGCGATTTATTGAGTACCAGTGAGCCATGTGTGAGTGCGTGTTGGTGTGTGTGTGTGTGTACTGGTATAGGCTGTGCATTGAGTCACAGTGAGGCCTGCATCTGTGCATGTCTGTGTTTGTGTGTGTGTGTTTGCTGGTATAGGCTGAGCTTTGAATCACTCTGAGGTGTGTGTGCATGTGCTGGTAAAATTGTGCCTTGATTCACTGTGCCATGTGAGTGTGTGTGCACGCTGGTATAGGTTGTGCATTGAGTCAGAGTGGGAGGTGTGTGTGTCTGTGTGTTCTGGTATAGGCTGACAATTGAGGCACACTGAGGTCTGTGTGCACATGTGTGTATATGTGTGCTGGTACAGCCTGCTCATTGAGTCATATTGAGTTTTGTGTGTGTGTGTGTGCAAGTAGAGGCAGCACATTGAGTCACAGTGAGGTGTATGTGTGTGATGTTATATGCTATGCACTGATTCATAGGGAGGTTTGTGTCTGTGTGTGTGCACTTTCTAGTTTAGGATTTGCATTGAATCACACTGAGCTGTGTTTTTGAGTGTCAGTATGTGTGCGTGTGTGGAGGTATGGGCTGTGGATTGACTCACATTTTGCCGTATGTGCTTCTCTGTGTGTGTATGTCTGCTAGCATATCCTGTGCACTAAGTCACAGGGAGCCATGTGTGTGTGTGTGTGTGTGTCCTGGTACAGAGTGTGCATTGATTCACAGTCAGCCATGTGTGTGTGTGTGTGAGTGCACTGGTATAGGATGTGCAGTGAGTCAGAGTGCTGTGTGTGTGTGTCTGCATGTTCTGATATAGGCTGACCATTGTGTAACATTGAGGGTGTGTGTGTGTGTGTGCTGGTATAGGCTGCATATTTTGTCACAGTGAGCTGTGTGTGTGTGTATGTGTAGGTACAGGCTGTGCATTGAGTCACAGTGTGGGGTGTGTGTGTGATGTTATATTCTGTGCACTAGGACAGAGTGAGCCGTGTGTGTGTGCTGGTATAATCTGAACATTGAGTCACAGTGTGGTGTGGTGTGTGTGCCTTTGCTGGTATGGACTGTGCATTGAATCCCAGCCCTGTGTTAGTGTTTGTGTATTTGGTGCTGTAGAGTCTGCATGAGTCACAGAAAGATGTGTGTGTGTGTACTGATATAGGCTGTACACTGAGCCATATTAAGGTGTGTTTCTGTGTGTGTGTGTGCGGGTATAGGCTATGCATTGACTCACATTGAGCCATGTGTTTGTATGTGCTAGTATACACTGTTCATTGAGTCTCAGTGAGCCTTTGTTTTGTGTGTCTGTTTACTTGTATGGGCTTGGCATTGAGTCTCAGACAGGTGTGTGTGTGTGTCTGTGTGTCTGTGTGGTGGTATCATCTGCATTGAGTCACACGGCAGTGTGTGTGAGAGTGTGTGTGTGTGCAGGTACAGGCTGGTATTGAATGACAGTAAGCCGTGTGTGTGCCTGTGTGTGTGTGTGTGCTGGAATAGGCAGAGCATTGAGTCTCAGGTGTGTGTATGTGTGTGTGTATGCTGGTATGGTCTCTGCATTGATTCACTAAGGTGTGTTGTGTGTGTATGTACATGGAGCTGAAGACTGTACACTGATTCACAGTGAGCTGTGTGTGTATGTGTGTGTGTGTGTGTGATGGTATGGGCTTTGCATTGAGTCACTGAGGTGTGTGTCTGTGTGTGTATACGTGGAACTACAGACTGTGCACTGATTCACAATGAGCCATGTGTGAATGTGTGTATGTGATAGTATAGGGTGTGCATAGAGTCACAAAGAGCCGTGCATATGTGTCTTTGCATGGGTGTTGTGGTATAGGGTCTGCGTTGTGTCACAGTGACTGTGCGTGTGTGTGTGTTTGTGATGGTATAGTACGTGCATTGAATCAGAGAGAGCCATGCATGTGTCTCTGTGTGTGTGTGCTGGCATAGGCATTACAATAAGTCACAGTGAGCCATGTGTTTGTATGCTGGTGTAGACTCTGCATTGAGTCACAGTAAGCCTTGTGTGTGTGCCAGTACAGGCTGTGCATTGAGTCAGTGAGTCATATGTGTGTGTGTGTTTGTGTGTGTGTGTGCTGGTTTAGGCAGTGCATTGAGTCCAATGAGCAGTGTATGTTTGTGTGTGTGTGTGTGTGCTGCTATAGGTGGTTCACTGAGTCACAGTCAGGTATGTGTGAGTGAGTGTTTGTGTGTTCTTCTATAGGCTGTGCATTGATTCACAGTGAGCTCTGTGTGTATGGTGGTATAGGCGGTGCATTGAATCACAGTGATGGTTGTTTTTCTGTGTGTATGCTGCAGTAGGCTGTGAATTGAGTCACAGAAGGTGGGTCTTTGTGTGTGTATGTGCAGGTACAAGCTGCAGTTCGAGTCACAGTGATGGGTGTCTCTGTGTGATGTTATAGGCTGTGCATTGAATCACAGCGAGCCGTATTAGTGTGTGTACGTGTATTTGTGTATGCGTGTGTGTGTGTGATGGTGCAGGCTGAACATTGAGTCACTGAGGTGTGCATGTGTGTATGTGGTGTTACAGACTGTTCGTTAGGTCAAACTGAGCAATATGTGTGTGTAGGGGTGTGTGTGTACAGTTATTTGCTGTGCACTGAGTCACAGTGAACCATGTGTGTGTGGGGAGCTGGTATAGTCAGAGCACTGAGTCACAGTTGAATGTGTGGGAGTTGTTTGTGTATGTGTGTGTGTATTTGCTGGTGTAGACTGTGCATTGAGTCACAGTGAGTAGTGCGGTGTGTGTGTGCTGTGATGGTGTGGACTGTGGTTTTATCCACTTTGACCTGAACGGCTGTGTGTGTTTGTGTGTTTGTGTGTGTGTGTGTGCTGGCACTAGATGACAGTTGAGACAGAGTGGGCTGTGTGTCTGTGTGTGCGCTGGTATAGACTCTGTATTGAGTCACTGTGAGCTGTGTGTGTATGTGTGTGCTCGTATAGGCTGTGCATTGAGTCACAGTGAGGTGTTTGTGTGTGTGTGTGCTGGTACAGGAAGCGTTTTGAGTCACAGTCTCATGTGTGTGTGTGTGCATGTGAGTTTGTGTGCTGGTATGGGCTTTATTGTGCTGGTATGGGCTTTATTGACTCATGGGTGTGTGTGTGAGTGTGGGTGATACAGACTGCATTGAGTCACAGTGCGCTGTGTGTGTGTGTGCTGGTATAGGCGATTTATTGAGTACCAGTGAGCCATGTGTGAGTGCGTGTTGGTGTGTGTGTGTGTGTACTGGTATAGGCTGTGCATTGAGTCACAGTGAGGCCTGCATCTGTGCATGTCTGTGTTTGTGTGTGTGTGTTTGCTGGTATAGGCTGAGCTTTGAATCACTCTGAGGTGTGTGTGCATGTGCTGGTAAAATTGTGCCTTGATTCACTGTGCCATGTGAGTGTGTGTGCACGCTGGTATAGGTTGTGCATTGAGTCAGAGTGGGAGGTGTGTGTGTCTGTGTGTTCTGGTATAGGCTGACAATTGAGGCACACTGAGGTCTGTGTGCACATGTGTGTATATGTGTGCTGGTACAGCCTGCTCATTGAGTCATATTGAGTTTTGTGTGTGTGTGTGTGCAGGTAGAGGCAGCACATTGAGTCACAGTGAGGTGTATGTGTGTGATGTTATATGCTATGCACTGATTCATAGGGAGGTTTGTGTCTGTGTGTGTGCACTTTCTAGTTTAGGATTTGCATTGAATCACACTGAGCTGTGTTTTTGAGTGTCAGTATGTGTGCGTGTGTGGAGGTATGGGCTGTGGATTGACTCACATTTTGCCGTATGTGCTTCTCTGTGTGTGTATGTCTGCTAGCATATCCTGTGCACTAAGTCACAGGGAGCCATGTGTGTGTGTGTGTGTGTGTGTGTCCTGGTACAGAGTGTGCATTGATTCACAGTCAGCCATGTGTGTGTGTGTGTGAGTGCACTGGTATAGGATGTGCAGTGAGTCAGAGTGCTGTGTGTGTGTGTCTGCATGTTCTGATATAGGCTGACCATTGTGTAACATTGAGGGTGTGTGTGTGTGTGTGCTGGTATAGGCTGCATATTTTGTCACAGTGAGCTGTGTGTGTGTGTATGTGTAGGTACAGGCTGTGCATTGAGTCACAGTGTGGGGTGTGTGTGTGATGTTATATTCTGTGCACTAGGACAGAGTGAGCCGTGTGTGTGTGCTGGTATAATCTGAACATTGAGTCACAGTGTGGTGTGGTGTGTGTGCCTTTGTTGGTATGGACTGTGCATTGAATCCCAGCCCTGTGTTAGTGTTTGTGTATTTGGTGCTGTAGAGTCTGCATGAGTCACAGTAAGATGTGTGTGTGTGTACTGCTATAGGCTGTACACTGAGCCATATTAAGGTGTGTTTCTGTGTGTGTGTGTGCGGGTATAGGCTATGCATTGACTCACATTGAGCCATGTGTTTGTATGTGCTACTATACGCTATTCATTGAGTCTCAGTGAGCCATTGTTGTGTGTGTCTGTTTACTTGTATGGGCTTGGCATTGAGTCACAGAGAGGTGTTTGTGTGTGTTTGTGTGTCTGTGTGGTGGTATAAACTGCATTGAGTCACACGGCGGTGTGTGTGAGAGTGTGTGTGTGTGCAGGTACAGGCTGGTATTGAACCACAGTGAGCCGTGTGTGTGTGTGCTGGAATAGGCCGAGCATTGAGTCTCAGGTGTGTGTATGTGTGTGTGTATGCTGGTATGGTCTCTGCATTGATTCACTAAGGTGTGTTGTGTGTGTATGTACATGGAGCTGAAGACTGTACACTGATTCACAGTGAGCTGTGTGTGTATGTGTGTGTGTGTGTGATGGTATGGGCTTTGCATTGAGTCACTGAGGTGTGTGTCTGTGTGTGTATACCTGGAACTACAGACTGTGCACTGATTCACAATGAGCCATGTGTGAATGTGTGTATGTGATAGTATAGGGTGTTCATAGAGTCACAATGAGCCGTGCATATGTGTCTTTGTATGGGTGTTGTGGTATAGGCTGTGCATTGTGTCACAGTGACTGTGCGTGTGTGTGTGTGTGTGTTTGTGATGGTATAGTACATGCATTGTATCAGAGAGAGCCATGCATGCGTCTCTGTGTGTGTGTGCTGGCATAGGCATTACATTGTGTCACAGTGAGCCATGTGTTTGTATGCTGATGGAGACTCTGCATTGAGTCACAGTAAGACTTGTGTGTGTGCCAGTACAGGCTGTGCAAGGAGTCAGTGAGTCATATATGTGTGTGTGTGTGTGTGTGTGCTGATATATGAAGTGCATTGAGTCCAAGTGAATCATGTATGTTTGTGTGTGTTTGTGGGTGCTGCTATAGGTGGTTCACTGAGTCACAGTCAGGTATGTGTTAGTGTTTGTGTGTTCTTGTATAAGCTGTGCATTGATTCAAAGTGAGGCATGTGTGTAAGCTGGTACAGGAGGTGCATTGAGTCACAGTGATGGTTGTGTTTGTGTGTGTGTGTGTGCTGCAGTAGGCTGTGTATTGAGTCACAGAAAGTGGGTCTTTGTGTGTGTATGTGCATGTACAGGCTGCGGTTTGAGTCACAGTGATGGGTGTCTCTGTGTGGTGTTATAGGCTGTGCATTGAATCACAGCCCTGTGTTAGTGTTGTGTATTTGGTGCTGTAGAGTCTGCATGAGTCACAGTAAGGTGTGTGTGTGTGCTGCTATATGCTGAGAATTGAGTCACACCTAGGTGAGTGTATGTGTATGTGTATGCTGATATGGGATTTGCATTGAATCACTGAACGGTGTGTGTTTTTGTGTGTGTGTACTGCTATAGTCTGTACACTGAGACATGTTAAGGTGTGTTTCTGTGTGTGTGTGTGCGGGTATAGGCTATGCATTGACTCACATTGAGCCATGTGTTTGTATGTGCTAGTATACACTGTTCATTGAGTCTCAGTGAGCCTTTGTTTTGTGTGTCTGTTTACTTGTATGGGCTTGGCATTGAGTCTCAGACAGGTGTGTGTGTGTGTCTGTGTGTCTGTGTGGTGGTATCATCTGCATTGAGTCACACGGCAGTGTGTGTGAGAGTGTGTGTGTGTGCAGGTACAGGCAGGTATTGAATGACAGTAAGCCGTGTGTGTGCCTGTGTGTGTGTGTGTGCTGGAATAGGCAGAGCATTGAGTCTCAGGTGTGTGTATGTGTGTGTGTATGCTGGTATGGTCTCTGCATTGATTCACTAAGGTGTGTTGTGTGTGTATGTACATGGAGCTGAAGACTGTACACTGATTCACAGTGAGCTGTGTGTGTATGTGTGTGTGTGTGTGATGGTATGGGCTTTGCATTGAGTCACTGAGGTGTGTGTCTGTGTGTGTATACGTGGAACTACAGACTGTGCACTGATTCACAATGAGCCATGTGTGAATGTGTGTATGTGATAGTATAGGGTGTGCATAGAGTCACAAAGAGCCGTGCATATGTGTCTTTGCATGGGTGTTGTGGTATAGGGTCTGCGTTGTGTCACAGTGACTGTGCGTGTGTGTGTGTTTGTGATGGTATAGTACGTGCATTGAATCAGAGAGAGCCATGCATGTGTCTCTGTGTGTGTGTGCTGGCATAGGCATTACATTGAGTCACAGTGAGCCATGTGTTTGTATGCTGGTGTAGACTCTGCATTGAGTCACAGTAAGCCTTGTGTGTGTGCCAGTACAGGCTGTGCATTGAGTCAGTGAGTCATATGTGTGTGTGTGTTTGTGTGTGTGTGTGCTGGTTTAGGCAGTGCATTGAGTCCAATGAGCAGTGTATGTTTGTGTGTGTGTGTGTGTGCTGCTATAGGTGGTTCACTGAGTCACAGTCAGGTATGTGTGAGTGAGTGTTTGTGTGTTCTTCTATAGGCTGTGCATTGATTCACAGTGAGCTCTGTGTGTATGGTGGTATAGGCGGTGCATTGAATCACAGTGATGGTTGTTTTTCTGTGTGTATGCTGCAGTAGGCTGTGAATTGAGTCACAGAAAGTGGGTCTTTGTGTGTGTATGTGCAGGTACAAGCTGCAGTTCGAGTCACAGTGATGGGTGTCTCTGTGTGATGTTATAGGCTGTGCATTGAATCACAGCGAGCCGTATTAGTGTGTGTACGTGTATTTGTGTATGCGTGTGTGTGTGTGATGGTACAGGCTGAACATTGAGTCACTGAGGTGTGCATGTGTGTATGTGGTGTTACAGACTGTTCGTTAGGTCAAACTGAGCAATATGTGTGTGTAGGGGTGTGTGTGTACAGTTATTTGCTGTGCACTGAGTCACAGTGAACCATGTGTGTGTGGGGAGCTGGTATAGTCAGAGCACTGAGTCACAGTTGAATGTGTGGGAGTTGTTTGTGTATGTGTGTGTGTATTTGCTGGTGTAGACTGTGCATTGAGTCACAGTGAGTAGTGCGGTGTGTGTGTGCTGTGATGGTGTGGACTGTGGTTTTATCCACTTTGACCTGAACGGCTGTGTGTGTTTGTGTGTTTGTGTGTGTGTGTGTGCTGGCACTAGATGACAGTTGAGACAGAGTGGGCTGTGTGTCTGTGTGTGCGCTGGTATAGACTCTGTATTGAGTCACTGTGAGCTGTGTGTGTATGTGTGTGCTCGTATAGGCTGTGCATTGAGTCACAGTGAGGTGTTTGTGTGTGTGTGTGCTGGTACAGGAAGCGTTTTGAGTCACAGTCTCGTGTGTGTGTGTGTGCATGTGAGTTTGTGTGCTGGTATGGGCTTTATTGTGCTGGTATGGGCTTTATTGACTCATGGGTGTGTGTGTGAGTGTGGGTGATACAGACTGCATTGAGTCACAGTGTGCTGTGTGTGTGTGTGCTGGTATAGGCGATTTATTGAGTACGAGTGAGCCATGTGTGAGTGCGTGTTGGTGTGTGTGTGTGTGTACTGGTATAGGCTGTGCATTGAGTCACAGTGAGGCCTGCATCTGTGCATGTCTGTGTTTGTGTGTGTGTGTTTGCTGGTATAGGCTGAGCTTTGAATCACTCTGAGGTGTGTGTGCATGTGCTGGTAAAATTGTGCCTTGATTCACTGTGCCATGTGAGTGTGTGTGCACGCTGGTATAGGTTGTGCATTGAGTCAGAGTGGGAGGTGTGTGTGTCTGTGTGTTCTGGTATAGGCTGACAATTGAGGCACACTGAGGTCTGTGTGCACATGTGTGTATATGTGTGCTGGTACAGCCTGCTCATTGAGTCATATTGAGTTTTGTGTGTGTGTGTGTGCAAGTAGAGGCAGCACATTGAGTCACAGTGAGGTGTATGTGTGTGATGTTATATGCTATGCACTGATTCATAGGGAGGTTTGTGTCTGTGTGTGTGCACTTTCTAGTTTAGGATTTGCATTGAATCACACTGAGCTGTGTTTTTGAGTGTCAGTATGTGTGCGTGTGTGGAGGTATGGGCTGTGGATTGACTCACATTTTGCCGTATGTGCTTCTCTGTGTGTGTATGTCTGCTAGCATATCCTGTGCACTAAGTCACAGGGAGCCATGTGTGTGTGTGTGTGTGTGTCCTGGTACAGAGTGTGCATTGATTCACAGTCAGCCATGTGTGTGTGTGTGTGAGTGCACTGGTATAGGATGTGCAGTGAGTCAGAGTGCTGTGTGTGTGTGTCTGCATGTTCTGATATAGGCTGACCATTGTGTAACATTGAGGGTGTGTGTGTGTGTGTGTGCTGGTATAGGCTGCATATTTTGTCACAGTGAGCTGTGTGTGTGTGTATGTGTAGGTACAGGCTGTGCATTGAGTCACAGTGTGGGGTGTGTGTGTGATGTTATATTCTGTGCACTAGGACAGAGTGAGCCGTGTGTGTGTGCTGGTATAATCTGAACATTGAGTCACAGTGTGGTGTGGTGTGTGTGCCTTTGCTGGTATGGACTGTGCATTGAATCCCAGCCCTGTGTTAGTGTTTGTGTATTTGGTGCTGTAGAGTCTGCATGAGTCACAGAAAGATGTGTGTGTGTGTACTGATATAGGCTGTACACTGAGCCATATTAAGGTGTGTTTCTGTGTGTGTGTGTGCGGGTATAGGCTATGCATTGACTCACATTGAGCCATGTGTTTGTATGTGCTAGTATACACTGTTCATTGAGTCTCAGTGAGCCTTTGTTTTGTGTGTCTGTTTACTTGTATGGGCTTGGCATTGAGTCTCAGACAGGTGTGTGTGTGTGTCTGTGTGTCTGTGTGGTGGTATCATCTGCATTGAGTCACACGGCAGTGTGTGTGAGAGTGTGTGTGTGTGCAGGTACAGGCTGGTATTGAATGACAGTAAGCCGTGTGTGTGCCTGTGTGTGTGTGTGTGCTGGAATAGGCAGAGCATTGAGTCTCAGGTGTGTGTATGTGTGTGTGTATGCTGGTATGGTCTCTGCATTGATTCACTAAGGTGTGTTGTGTGTGTATGTACATGGAGCTGAAGACTGTACACTGATTCACAGTGAGCTGTGTGTGTATGTGTGTGTGTGTGTGATGGTATGGGCTTTGCATTGAGTCACTGAGGTGTGTGTCTGTGTGTGTATACCTGGAACTACAGACTGTGCACTGATTCACAATGAGCCATGTGTGAATGTGTGTATGTGATAGTATAGGGTGTGCATAGAGTCACAAAGAGCCGTGCATATGTGTCTTTGCATGGGTGTTGTGGTATAGGGTCTGCGTTGTGTCACAGTGACTGTGCGTGTGTGTGTGTTTGTGATGGTATAGTACGTGCATTGAATCAGAGAGAGCCATGCATGTGTCTCTGTGTGTGTGTGCTGGCATAGGCATTACATTGAGTCACAGTGAGCCATGTGTTTGTATGCTGGTGTAGACTCTGCATTGAGTCACAGTAAGCCTTGTGTGTGTGCCAGTACAGGCTGTGCATTGAGTCAGTGAGTCATATGTGTGTGTGTGTTTGTGTGTGTGTGTGCTGGTTTAGGCAGTGCATTGAGTCCAATGAGCAGTGTATGTTTGTGTGTGTGTGTGTGTGCTGCTATAGGTGGTTCACTGAGTCACAGTCAGGTATGTGTGAGTGAGTGTTTGTGTGTTCTTCTATAGGCTGTGCATTGATTCACAGTGAGCTCTGTGTGTATGGTGGTATAGGCGGTGCATTGAATCACAGTGATGGTTGTTTTTCTGTGTGTATGCTGCAGTAGGCTGTGAATTGAGTCACAGAAGGTGGGTCTTTGTGTGTGTATGTGCAGGTACAAGCTGCAGTTCGAGTCACAGTGATGGGTGTCTCTGTGTGATGTTATAGGCTGTGCATTGAATCACAGCGAGCCGTATTAGTGTGTGTACGTGTATTTGTGTATGCGTGTGTGTGTGTGATGGTACAGGCTGAACATTGAGTCACTGAGGTGTGCATGTGTGTATGTGGTGTTACAGACTGTTCGTTAGGTCAAACTGAGCAATATGTGTGTGTAGGGGTGTGTGTGTACAGTTATTTGCTGTGCACTGAGTCACAGTGAACCATGTGTGTGTGGGGAGCTGGTATAGTCAGAGCACTGAGTCACAGTTGAATGTGTGGGAGTTGTTTGTGTATGTGTGTGTGTATTTGCTGGTGTAGACTGTGCATTGAGTCACAGTGAGTAGTGCGGTGTGTGTGTGCTGTGATGGTGTGGACTGTGGTTTTATCCACTTTGACCTGAACGGCTGTGTGTGTTTGTGTGTTTGTGTGTGTGTGTGTGCTGGCACTAGATGACAGTTGAGACAGAGTGGGCTGTGTGTCTGTGTGTGCGCTGGTATAGACTCTGTATTGAGTCACTGTGAGCTGTGTGTGTATGTGTGTGCTCGTATAGGCTGTGCATTGAGTCACAGTGAGGTGTTTGTGTGTGTGTGTGCTGGTACAGGAAGCGTTTTGAGTCACAGTCTCGTGTGTGTGTGTGTGCATGTGAGTTTGTGTGCTGGTATGGGCTTTATTGTGCTGGTATGGGCTTTATTGACTCATGGGTGTGTGTGTGAGTGTGGGTGATACAGACTGCATTGAGTCACAGTGCGCTGTGTGTGTGTGTGCTGGTATAGGCGATTTATTGAGTACCAGTGAGCCATGTGTGAGTGCGTGTTGGTGTGTGTGTGTGTGTACTGGTATAGGCTGTGCATTGAGTCACAGTGAGGCCTGCATCTGTGCATGTCTGTGTTTGTGTGTGTGTGTTTGCTGGTATAGGCTGAGCTTTGAATCACTCTGAGGTGTGTGTGCATGTGCTGGTAAAATTGTGCCTTGATTCACTGTGCCATGTGAGTGTGTGTGCACGCTGGTATAGGTTGTGCATTGAGTCAGAGTGGGAGGTGTGTGTGTCTGTGTGTTCTGGTATAGGCTGACAATTGAGGCACACTGAGGTCTGTGTGCACATGTGTGTATATGTGTGCTGGTACAGCCTGCTCATTGAGTCATATTGAGTTTTGTGTGTGTGTGTGTGCAAGTAGAGGCAGCACATTGAGTCACAGTGAGGTGTATGTGTGTGATGTTATATGCTATGCACTGATTCATAGGGAGGTTTGTGTCTGTGTGTGTGCACTTTCTAGTTTAGGATTTGCATTGAATCACACTGAGCTGTGTTTTTGAGTGTCAGTATGTGTGCGTGTGTGGAGGTATGGGCTGTGGATTGACTCACATTTTGCCGTATGTGCTTCTCTGTGTGTGTATGTCTGCTAGCATATCCTGTGCACTAAGTCACAGGGAGCCATGTGTGTGTGTGTGTGTGTGTCCTGGTACAGAGTGTGCATTGATTCACAGTCAGCCATGTGTGTGTGTGTGTGAGTGCACTGGTATAGGATGTGCAGTGAGTCAGAGTGCTGTGTGTGTGTGTCTGCATGTTCTGATATAGGCTGACCATTGTGTAACATTGAGGGTGTGTGTGTGTGTGTGCTGGTATAGGCTGCATATTTTGTCACAGTGAGCTGTGTGTGTGTGTATGTGTAGGTACAGGCTGTGCATTGAGTCACAGTGTGGGGTGTGTGTGTGATGTTATATTCTGTGCACTAGGACAGAGTGAGCCGTGTGTGTGTGCTGGTATAATCTGAACATTGAGTCACAGTGTGGTGTGGTGTGTGTGCCTTTGCTGGTATGGACTGTGCATTGAATCCCAGCCCTGTGTTAGTGTTTGTGTATTTGGTGCTGTAGAGTCTGCATGAGTCACAGAAAGATGTGTGTGTGTGTACTGATATAGGCTGTACACTGAGCCATATTAAGGTGTGTTTCTGTGTGTGTGTGTGCGGGTATAGGCTATGCATTGACTCACATTGAGCCATGTGTTTGTATGTGCTAGTATACACTGTTCATTGAGTCTCAGTGAGCCTTTGTTTTGTGTGTCTGTTTACTTGTATGGGCTTGGCATTGAGTCTCAGACAGGTGTGTGTGTGTGTCTGTGTGTCTGTGTGGTGGTATCATCTGCATTGAGTCACACGGCAGTGTGTGTGAGAGTGTGTGTGTGTGCAGGTACAGGCTGGTATTGAATGACAGTAAGCCGTGTGTGTGCCTGTGTGTGTGTGTGTGCTGGAATAGGCAGAGCATTGAGTCTCAGGTGTGTGTATGTGTGTGTGTATGCTGGTATGGTCTCTGCATTGATTCACTAAGGTGTGTTGTGTGTGTATGTACATGGAGCTGAAGACTGTACACTGATTCACAGTGAGCTGTGTGTGTATGTGTGTGTGTGTGTGTGATGGTATGGGCTTTGCATTGAGTCACTGAGGTGTGTGTCTGTGTGTGTATACGTGGAACTACAGACTGTGCACTGATTCACAATGAGCCATGTGTGAATGTGTGTATGTGATAGTATAGGGTGTGCATAGAGTCACAAAGAGCCGTGCATATGTGTCTTTGCATGGGTGTTGTGGTATAGGGTCTGCGTTGTGTCACAGTGACTGTGCGTGTGTGTGTGTTTGTGATGGTATAGTACGTGCATTGAATCAGAGAGAGCCATGCATGTGTCTCTGTGTGTGTGTGCTGGCATAGGCATTACAATAAGTCACAGTGAGCCATGTGTTTGTATGCTGGTGTAGACTCTGCATTGAGTCACAGTAAGCCTTGTGTGTGTGCCAGTACAGGCTGTGCATTGAGTCAGTGAGTCATATGTGTGTGTGTGTTTGTGTGTGTGTGTGCTGGTTTAGGCAGTGCATTGAGTCCAATGAGCAGTGTATGTTTGTGTGTGTGTGTGTGTGCTGCTATAGGTGGTTCACTGAGTCACAGTCAGGTATGTGTGAGTGAGTGTTTGTGTGTTCTTCTATAGGCTGTGCATTGATTCACAGTGAGCTCTGTGTGTATGGTGGTATAGGCGGTGCATTGAATCACAGTGATGGTTGTTTTTCTGTGTGTATGCTGCAGTAGGCTGTGAATTGAGTCACAGAAGGTGGGTCTTTGTGTGTGTATGTGCAGGTACAAGCTGCAGTTCGAGTCACAGTGATGGGTGTCTCTGTGTGATGTTATAGGCTGTGCATTGAATCACAGCGAGCCGTATTAGTGTGTGTACGTGTATTTGTGTATGCGTGTGTGTGTGTGATGGTGCAGGCTGAACATTGAGTCACTGAGGTGTGCATGTGTGTATGTGGTGTTACAGACTGTTCGTTAGGTCAAACTGAGCAATATGTGTGTGTAGGGGTGTGTGTGTACAGTTATTTGCTGTGCACTGAGTCACAGTGAACCATGTGTGTGTGGGGAGCTGGTATAGTCAGAGCACTGAGTCACAGTTGAATGTGTGGGAGTTGTTTGTGTATGTGTGTGTGTATTTGCTGGTGTAGACTGTGCATTGAGTCACAGTGAGTAGTGCGGTGTGTGTGTGCTGTGATGGTGTGGACTGTGGTTTTATCCACTTTGACCTGAACGGCTGTGTGTGTTTGTGTGTTTGTGTGTGTGTGTGTGCTGGCACTAGATGACAGTTGAGACAGAGTGGGCTGTGTGTCTGTGTGTGCGCTGGTATAGACTCTGTATTGAGTCACTGTGAGCTGTGTGTGTATGTGTGTGCTCGTATAGGCTGTGCATTGAGTCACAGTGAGGTGTTTGTGTGTGTGTGTGCTGGTACAGGAAGCGTTTTGAGTCACAGTCTCATGTGTGTGTGTGTGCATGTGAGTTTGTGTGCTGGTATGGGCTTTATTGTGCTGGTATGGGCTTTATTGACTCATGGGTGTGTGTGTGAGTGTGGGTGATACAGACTGCATTGAGTCACAGTGCGCTGTGTGTGTGTGTGCTGGTATAGGCGATTTATTGAGTACCAGTGAGCCATGTGTGAGTGCGTGTTGGTGTGTGTGTGTGTGTACTGGTATAGGCTGTGCATTGAGTCACAGTGAGGCCTGCATCTGTGCATGTCTGTGTTTGTGTGTGTGTGTTTGCTGGTATAGGCTGAGCTTTGAATCACTCTGAGGTGTGTGTGCATGTGCTGGTAAAATTGTGCCTTGATTCACTGTGCCATGTGAGTGTGTGTGCACGCTGGTATAGGTTGTGCATTGAGTCAGAGTGGGAGGTGTGTGTGTCTGTGTGTTCTGGTATAGGCTGACAATTGAGGCACACTGAGGTCTGTGTGCACATGTGTGTATATGTGTGCTGGTACAGCCTGCTCATTGAGTCATATTGAGTTTTGTGTGTGTGTGTGTGCAGGTAGAGGCAGCACATTGAGTCACAGTGAGGTGTATGTGTGTGATGTTATATGCTATGCACTGATTCATAGGGAGGTTTGTGTCTGTGTGTGTGCACTTTCTAGTTTAGGATTTGCATTGAATCACACTGAGCTGTGTTTTTGAGTGTCAGTATGTGTGCGTGTGTGGAGGTATGGGCTGTGGATTGACTCACATTTTGCCGTATGTGCTTCTCTGTGTGTGTATGTCTGCTAGCATATCCTGTGCACTAAGTCACAGGGAGCCATGTGTGTGTGTGTGTGTGTGTGTGTGTCCTGGTACAGAGTGTGCATTGATTCACAGTCAGCCATGTGTGTGTGTGTGTGAGTGCACTGGTATAGGATGTGCAGTGAGTCAGAGTGCTGTGTGTGTGTGTCTGCATGTTCTGATATAGGCTGACCATTGTGTAACATTGAGGGTGTGTGTGTGTGTGTGCTGGTATAGGCTGCATATTTTGTCACAGTGAGCTGTGTGTGTGTGTATGTGTAGGTACAGGCTGTGCATTGAGTCACAGTGTGGGGTGTGTGTGTGATGTTATATTCTGTGCACTAGGACAGAGTGAGCCGTGTGTGTGTGCTGGTATAATCTGAACATTGAGTCACAGTGTGGTGTGGTGTGTGTGCCTTTGTTGGTATGGACTGTGCATTGAATCCCAGCCCTGTGTTAGTGTTTGTGTATTTGGTGCTGTAGAGTCTGCATGAGTCACAGTAAGATGTGTGTGTGTGTACTGCTATAGGCTGTACACTGAGCCATATTAAGGTGTGTTTCTGTGTGTGTGTGTGCGGGTATAGGCTATGCATTGACTCACATTGAGCCATGTGTTTGTATGTGCTACTATACGCTATTCATTGAGTCTCAGTGAGCCATTGTTGTGTGTGTCTGTTTACTTGTATGGGCTTGGCATTGAGTCACAGAGAGGTGTTTGTGTGTGTTTGTGTGTCTGTGTGGTGGTATAAACTGCATTGAGTCACACGGCGGTGTGTGTGAGAGTGTGTGTGTGTGCAGGTACAGGCTGGTATTGAACCACAGTGAGCCGTGTGTGTGTGTGCTGGAATAGGCCGAGCATTGAGTCTCAGGTGTGTGTATGTGTGTGTGTATGCTGGTATGGTCTCTGCATTGATTCACTAAGGTGTGTTGTGTGTGTATGTACATGGAGCTGAAGACTGTACACTGATTCACAGTGAGCTGTGTGTGTATGTGTGTGTGTGTGTGATGGTATGGGCTTTGCATTGAGTCACTGAGGTGTGTGTCTGTGTGTGTATACCTGGAACTACAGACTGTGCACTGATTCACAATGAGCCATGTGTGAATGTGTGTATGTGATAGTATAGGGTGTTCATAGAGTCACAATGAGCCGTGCATATGTGTCTTTGTATGGGTGTTGTGGTATAGGCTGTGCATTGTGTCACAGTGACTGTGCGTGTGTGTGTGTGTGTGTTTGTGATGGTATAGTACATGCATTGTATCAGAGAGAGCCATGCATGCGTCTCTGTGTGTGTGTGCTGGCATAGGCATTACATTGTGTCACAGTGAGCCATGTGTTTGTATGCTGATGGAGACTCTGCATTGAGTCACAGTAAGACTTGTGTGTGTGCCAGTACAGGCTGTGCAAGGAGTCAGTGAGTCATATATGTGTGTGTGTGTGTGTGTGTGCTGATATATGAAGTGCATTGAGTCCAAGTGAATCATGTATGTTTGTGTGTGTTTGTGGGTGCTGCTATAGGTGGTTCACTGAGTCACAGTCAGGTATGTGTGAGTGTTTGTGTGTTCTTGTATAAGCTGTGCATTGATTCAAAGTGAGGCATGTGTGTAAGCTGGTACAGGAGGTGCATTGAGTCACAGTGATGGTTGTGTTTGTGTGTGTGTGTGTGCTGCAGTAGGCTGTGTATTGAGTCACAGAAAGTGGGTCTTTGTGTGTGTATGTGCATGTACAGGCTGCGGTTTGAGTCACAGTGATGGGTGTCTCTGTGTGGTGTTATAGGCTGTGCATTGAATCACAGCCCTGTGTTAGTGTTGTGTATTTGGTGCTGTAGAGTCTGCATGAGTCACAGTAAGGTGTGTGTGTGTGCTGCTATATGCTGAGAATTGAGTCACACCTAGGTGAGTGTATGTGTATGTGTATGCTGATATGGGATTTGCATTGAATCACTGAACGGTGTGTGTTTTTGTGTGTGTGTACTGCTATAGTCTGTACACTGAGACATGTTAAGGTGTGTTTCTGTGTGTGTGTGTGCGGGTATAGGCTATGCATTGACTCACATTGAGCCATGTGTTTGTATGTGCTAGTATACACTGTTCATTGAGTCTCAGTGAGCCTTTGTTTTGTGTGTCTGTTTACTTGTATGGGCTTGGCATTGAGTCTCAGACAGGTGTGTGTGTGTGTCTGTGTGTCTGTGTGGTGGTATCATCTGCATTGAGTCACACGGCAGTGTGTGTGAGAGTGTGTGTGTGTGCAGGTACAGGCAGGTATTGAATGACAGTAAGCCGTGTGTGTGCCTGTGTGTGTGTGTGTGCTGGAATAGGCAGAGCATTGAGTCTCAGGTGTGTGTATGTGTGTGTGTATGCTGGTATGGTCTCTGCATTGATTCACTAAGGTGTGTTGTGTGTGTATGTACATGGAGCTGAAGACTGTACACTGATTCACAGTGAGCTGTGTGTGTATGTGTGTGTGTGTGTGATGGTATGGGCTTTGCATTGAGTCACTGAGGTGTGTGTCTGTGTGTGTATACGTGGAACTACAGACTGTGCACTGATTCACAATGAGCCATGTGTGAATGTGTGTATGTGATAGTATAGGGTGTGCATAGAGTCACAAAGAGCCGGGCATATGTGTCTTTGCATGGGTGTTGTGGTATAGGGTCTGCGTTGTGTCACAGTGACTGTGCGTGTGTGTGTGTTTGTGATGGTATAGTACGTGCATTGAATCAGAGAGAGCCATGCATGTGTCTCTGTGTGTGTGTGCTGGCATAGGCATTACATTGAGTCACAGTGAGCCATGTGTTTGTATGCTGGTGTAGACTCTGCATTGAGTCACAGTAAGCCTTGTGTGTGTGCCAGTACAGGCTGTGCATTGAGTCAGTGAGTCATATGTGTGTGTGTGTTTGTGTGTGTGTGTGCTGGTTTAGGCAGTGCATTGAGTCAAATGAGCAGTGTATGTTTGTGTGTGTGTGTGTGTGCTGCTATAGGTGGTTCACTGAGTCACAGTCAGGTATGTGTGAGTGAGTGTTTGTGTGTTCTTCTATAGGCTGTGCATTGATTCACAGTGAGCTCTGTGTGTATGGTGGTATAGGCGGTGCATTGAATCACAGTGATGGTTGTTTTTCTGTGTGTATGCTGCAGTAGGCTGTGAATTGAGTCACAGAAGGTGGGTCTTTGTGTGTGTATGTGCAGGTACAAGCTGCAGTTCGAGTCACAGTGATGGGTGTCTCTGTGTGATGTTATAGGCTGTGCATTGAATCACAGCGAGCCGTATTAGTGTGTGTACGTGTATTTGTGTATGCGTGTGTGTGTGTGATGGTACAGGCTGAACATTGAGTCACTGAGGTGTGCATGTGTGTATGTGGTGTTACAGACTGTTCGTTAGGTCAAACTGAGCAATATGTGTGTGTAGGGGTGTGTGTGTACAGTTATTTGCTGTGCACTGAGTCACAGTGAACCATGTGTGTGTGGGGAGCTGGTATAGTCAGAGCACTGAGTCACAGTTGAATGTGTGGGAGTTGTTTGTGTATGTGTGTGTGTATTTGCTGGTGTAGACTGTGCATTGAGTCACAGTGAGTAGTGCGGTGTGTGTGTGCTGTGATGGTGTGGACTGTGGTTTTATCCACTTTGACCTGAACGGCTGTGTGTGTTTGTGTGTTTGTGTGTGTGTGTGTGCTGGCACTAGATGACAGTTGAGACAGAGTGGGCTGTGTGTCTGTGTGTGCGCTGGTATAGACTCTGTATTGAGTCACTGTGAGCTGTGTGTGTATGTGTGTGCTCGTATAGGCTGTGCATTGAGTCACAGTGAGGTGTTTGTGTGTGTGTGTGCTGGTACAGGAAGCGTTTTGAGTCACAGTCTCGTGTGTGTGTGTGTGCATGTGAGTTTGTGTGCTGGTATGGGCTTTATTGTGCTGGTATGGGCTTTATTGACTCATGGGTGTGTGTGTGAGTGTGGGTGATACAGACTGCATTGAGTCACAGTGTGCTGTGTGTGTGTGTGCTGGTATAGGCGATTTATTGAGTACGAGTGAGCCATGTGTGAGTGCGTGTTGGTGTGTGTGTGTGTGTACTGGTATAGGCTGTGCATTGAGTCACAGTGAGGCCTGCATCTGTGCATGTCTGTGTTTGTGTGTGTGTGTTTGCTGGTATAGGCTGAGCTTTGAATCACTCTGAGGTGTGTGTGCATGTGCTGGTAAAATTGTGCCTTGATTCACTGTGCCATGTGAGTGTGTGTGCACGCTGGTATAGGTTGTGCATTGAGTCAGAGTGGGAGGTGTGTGTGTCTGTGTGTTCTGGTATAGGCTGACAATTGAGGCACACTGAGGTCTGTGTGCACATGTGTGTATATGTGTGCTGGTACAGCCTGCTCATTGAGTCATATTGAGTTTTGTGTGTGTGTGTGTGCAAGTAGAGGCAGCACATTGAGTCACAGTGAGGTGTATGTGTGTGATGTTATATGCTATGCACTGATTCA
Source organism: Pseudorca crassidens (assembly GCF_039906515.1). NCBI lineage: Eukaryota > Metazoa > Chordata > Mammalia > Artiodactyla > Delphinidae > Pseudorca > Pseudorca crassidens. The sequence continues at coordinate 12,834,974 of NC_090318.1, forward strand.
TAGGGAGGTTTGTGTCTGTGTGTGTGCACTTTCTAGTTTAGGATTTGCATTGAATCACACTGAGCTGTGTTTTTGAGTGTCAGTATGTGTGCGTGTGTGGAGGTATGGGCTGTGGATTGACTCACATTTTGCCGTATGTGCTTCTCTGTGTGTGTATGTCTGCTAGCATATCCTGTGCACTAAGTCACAGGGAGCCATGTGTGTGTGTGTGTGTGTGTCCTGGTACAGAGTGTGCATTGATTCACAGTCAGCCATGTGTGTGTGTGTGTGAGTGCACTGGTATAGGATGTGCAGTGAGTCAGAGTGCTGTGTGTGTGTGTCTGCATGTTCTGATATAGGCTGACCATTGTGTAACATTGAGGGTGTGTGTGTGTGTGTGTGCTGGTATAGGCTGCATATTTTGTCACAGTGAGCTGTGTGTGTGTGTATGTGTAGGTACAGGCTGTGCATTGAGTCACAGTGTGGGGTGTGTGTGTGATGTTATATTCTGTGCACTAGGACAGAGTGAGCCGTGTGTGTGTGCTGGTATAATCTGAACATTGAGTCACAGTGTGGTGTGGTGTGTGTGCCTTTGCTGGTATGGACTGTGCATTGAATCCCAGCCCTGTGTTAGTGTTTGTGTATTTGGTGCTGTAGAGTCTGCATGAGTCACAGAAAGATGTGTGTGTGTGTACTGATATAGGCTGTACACTGAGCCATATTAAGGTGTGTTTCTGTGTGTGTGTGTGCGGGTATAGGCTATGCATTGACTCACATTGAGCCATGTGTTTGTATGTGCTAGTATACACTGTTCATTGAGTCTCAGTGAGCCTTTGTTTTGTGTGTCTGTTTACTTGTATGGGCTTGGCATTGAGTCTCAGACAGGTGTGTGTGTGTGTCTGTGTGTCTGTGTGGTGGTATCATCTGCATTGAGTCACACGGCAGTGTGTGTGAGAGTGTGTGTGTGTGCAGGTACAGGCTGGTATTGAATGACAGTAAGCCGTGTGTGTGCCTGTGTGTGTGTGTGTGCTGGAATAGGCAGAGCATTGAGTCTCAGGTGTGTGTATGTGTGTGTGTATGCTGGTATGGTCTCTGCATTGATTCACTAAGGTGTGTTGTGTGTGTATGTACATGGAGCTGAAGACTGTACACTGATTCACAGTGAGCTGTGTGTGTATGTGTGTGTGTGTGTGATGGTATGGGCTTTGCATTGAGTCACTGAGGTGTGTGTCTGTGTGTGTATACCTGGAACTACAGACTGTGCACTGATTCACAATGAGCCATGTGTGAATGTGTGTATGTGATAGTATAGGGTGTGCATAGAGTCACAAAGAGCCGTGCATATGTGTCTTTGCATGGGTGTTGTGGTATAGGGTCTGCGTTGTGTCACAGTGACTGTGCGTGTGTGTGTGTTTGTGATGGTATAGTACGTGCATTGAATCAGAGAGAGCCATGCATGTGTCTCTGTGTGTGTGTGCTGGCATAGGCATTACAATAAGTCACAGTGAGCCATATGTTTGTATGCTGGTGTAGACTCTGCATTGAGTCACAGTAAGCCTTGTGTGTGTGCCAGTACAGGCTGTGCATTGAGTCAGTGAGTCATATGTGTGTGTGTGTTTGTGTGTGTGTGTGCTGGTTTAGGCAGTGCATTGAGTCCAATGAGCAGTGTATGTTTGTGTGTGTGTGTGTGTGCTGCTATAGGTGGTTCACTGAGTCACAGTCAGGTATGTGTGAGTGAGTGTTTGTGTGTTCTTCTATAGGCTGTGCATTGATTCACAGTGAGCTCTGTGTGTATGGTGGTATAGGCGGTGCATTGAATCACAGTGATGGTTGTTTTTCTGTGTGTATGCTGCAGTAGGCTGTGAATTGAGTCACAGAAGGTGGGTCTTTGTGTGTGTATGTGCAGGTACAAGCTGCAGTTCGAGTCACAGTGATGGGTGTCTCTGTGTGATGTTATAGGCTGTGCATTGAATCACAGCGAGCCGTATTAGTGTGTGTACGTGTATTTGTGTATGCGTGTGTGTGTGTGATGGTGCAGGCTGAACATTGAGTCACTGAGGTGTGCATGTGTGTATGTGGTGTTACAGACTGTTCGTTAGGTCAAACTGAGCAATATGTGTGTGTAGGGGTGTGTGTGTACAGTTATTTGCTGTGCACTGAGTCACAGTGAACCATGTGTGTGTGGGGAGCTGGTATAGTCAGAGCACTGAGTCACAGTTGAATGTGTGGGAGTTGTTTGTGTATGTGTGTATGTATTTGCTGGTGTAGACTGTGCATTGAGTCACAGTGAGTAGTGCGGTGTGTGTGTGCTGTGATGGTGTGGACTGTGGTTTTATCCACTTTGACCTGAACGGCTGTGTGTGTTTGTGTGTTTGTGTGTGTGTGTGTGCTGGCACTAGATGACAGTTGAGACAGAGTGGGCTGTGTGTCTGTGTGTGCGCTGGTATAGACTCTGTATTGAGTCACTGTGAGCTGTGTGTGTATGTGTGTGCTCGTATAGGCTGTGCATTGAGTCACAGTGAGGTGTTTGTGTGTGTGTGTGCTGGTACAGGAAGCGTTTTGAGTCACAGTCTCGTGTGTGTGTGTGTGCATGTGAGTTTGTGTGCTGGTATGGGCTTTATTGTGCTGGTATGGGCTTTATTGACTCATGGGTGTGTGTGTGAGTGTGGGTGATACAGACTGCATTGAGTCACAGTGCGCTGTGTGTGTGTGTGCTGGTATAGGCGATTTATTGAGTACCAGTGAGCCATGTGTGAGTGCGTGTTGGTGTGTGTGTGTGTGTACTGGTATAGGCTGTGCATTGAGTCACAGTGAGGCCTGCATCTGTGCATGTCTGTGTTTGTGTGTGTGTGTTTGCTGGTATAGGCTGAGCTTTGAATCACTCTGAGGTGTGTGTGCATGTGCTGGTAAAATTGTGCCTTGATTCACTGTGCCATGTGAGTGTGTGTGCACGCTGGTATAGGTTGTGCATTGAGTCAGAGTGGGAGGTGTGTGTGTCTGTGTGTTCTGGTATAGGCTGACAATTGAGGCACACTGAGGTCTGTGTGCACATGTGTGTATATGTGTGCTGGTACAGCCTGCTCATTGAGTCATATTGAGTTTTGTGTGTGTGTGTGTGCAAGTAGAGGCAGCACATTGAGTCACAGTGAGGTGTATGTGTGTGATGTTATATGCTATGCACTGATTCATAGGGAGGTTTGTGTCTGTGTGTGTGCACTTTCTAGTTTAGGATTTGCATTGAATCACACTGAGCTGTGTTTTTGAGTGTCAGTATGTGTGCGTGTGTGGAGGTATGGGCTGTGGATTGACTCACATTTTGCCGTATGTGCTTCTCTGTGTGTGTATGTCTGCTAGCATATCCTGTGCACTAAGTCACAGGGAGCCATGTGTGTGTGTGTGTGTGTGTCCTGGTACAGAGTGTGCATTGATTCACAGTCAGCCATGTGTGTGTGTGTGTGAGTGCACTGGTATAGGATGTGCAGTGAGTCAGAGTGCTGTGTGTGTGTGTCTGCATGTTCTGATATAGGCTGACCATTGTGTAACATTGAGGGTGTGTGTGTGTGTGTGCTGGTATAGGCTGCATATTTTGTCACAGTGAGCTGTGTGTGTGTGTATGTGTAGGTACAGGCTGTGCATTGAGTCACAGTGTGGGGTGTGTGTGTGATGTTATATTCTGTGCACTAGGACAGAGTGAGCCGTGTGTGTGTGCTGGTATAATCTGAACATTGAGTCACAGTGTGGTGTGGTGTGTGTGCCTTTGCTGGTATGGACTGTGCATTGAATCCCAGCCCTGTGTTAGTGTTTGTGTATTTGGTGCTGTAGAGTCTGCATGAGTCACAGAAAGATGTGTGTGTGTGTACTGATATAGGCTGTACACTGAGCCATATTAAGGTGTGTTTCTGTGTGTGTGTGTGCGGGTATAGGCTATGCATTGACTCACATTGAGCCATGTGTTTGTATGTGCTAGTATACACTGTTCATTGAGTCTCAGTGAGCCTTTGTTTTGTGTGTCTGTTTACTTGTATGGGCTTGGCATTGAGTCTCAGACAGGTGTGTGTGTGTGTCTGTGTGTCTGTGTGGTGGTATCATCTGCATTGAGTCACACGGCAGTGTGTGTGAGAGTGTGTGTGTGTGCAGGTACAGGCTGGTATTGAATGACAGTAAGCCGTGTGTGTGCCTGTGTGTGTGTGTGTGCTGGAATAGGCAGAGCATTGAGTCTCAGGTGTGTGTATGTGTGTGTGTATGCTGGTATGGTCTCTGCATTGATTCACTAAGGTGTGTTGTGTGTGTATGTACATGGAGCTGAAGACTGTACACTGATTCACAGTGAGCTGTGTGTGTATGTGTGTGTGTGTGTGATGGTATGGGCTTTGCATTGAGTCACTGAGGTGTGTGTCTGTGTGTGTATACCTGGAACTACAGACTGTGCACTGATTCACAATGAGCCATGTGTGAATGTGTGTATGTGATAGTATAGGGTGTTCATAGAGTCACAATGAGCCGTGCATATGTGTCTTTGTATGGGTGTTGTGGTATAGGCTGTGCATTGTGTCACAGTGACTGTGCGTGTGTGTGTGTGTGTTTGTGATGGTATAGTACATGCATTGTATCAGAGAGAGCCATGCATGCGTCTCTGTGTGTGTGTGCTGGCATAGGCATTACATTGTGTCACAGTGAGCCATGTGTTTGTATGCTGATGGAGACTCTGCATTGAGTCACAGTAAGACTTGTGTGTGTGCCAGTACAGGCTGTGCAAGGAGTCAGTGAGTCATATATGTGTGTGTGTGTGTGTGTGCTGATATATGAAGTGCATTGAGTCCAAGTGAATCATGTATGTTTGTGTGTGTTTGTGGGTGCTGCTATAGGTGGTTCACTGAGTCACAGTCAGGTATGTGTGAGTGTTTGTGTGTTCTTGTATAGGCTGTGCATTGATTCAAAGTGAGGCATGTGTGTAAGCTGGTACAGGAGGTGCATTGAGTCACAGTGATGGTTGTGTTTGTGTGTGTGTGTGTGCTGCAGTAGGCTGTGTATTGAGTCACAGAAAGTGGGTCTTTGTGTGTGTATGTGCATGTACAGGCTGCGGTTTGAGTCACAGTGATGGGTGTCTCTGTGTGGTGTTATAGGCTGTGCATTGAATCACAGCCCTGTGTTAGTGTTGTGTATTTGGTGCTGTAGAGTCTGCATGAGTCACAGTAAGGTGTGTGTGTGTGCTGCTATATGCTGAGAATTGAGTCACACCTAGGTGAGTGTATGTGTATGTGTATGCTGATATGGGATTTGCATTGAATCACTGAACGGTGTGTGTTTTTGTGTGTGTGTACTGCTATAGTCTGTACACTGAGACATGTTAAGGTGTGTTTCTGTGTGTGTGTGTGCGGGTATAGGCTATGCATTGACTCACATTGAGCCATGTGTTTGTATGTGCTAGTATACACTGTTCATTGAGTCTCAGTGAGCCTTTGTTTTGTGTGTCTGTTTACTTGTATGGGCTTGGCATTGAGTCTCAGACAGGTGTGTGTGTGTGTCTGTGTGTCTGTGTGGTGGTATCATCTGCATTGAGTCACACGGCAGTGTGTGTGAGAGTGTGTGTGTGTGCAGGTACAGGCAGGTATTGAATGACAGTAAGCCGTGTGTGTGCCTGTGTGTGTGTGTGTGCTGGAATAGGCAGAGCATTGAGTCTCAGGTGTGTGTATGTGTGTGTGTATGCTGGTATGGTCTCTGCATTGATTCACTAAGGTGTGTTGTGTGTGTATGTACATGGAGCTGAAGACTGTACACTGATTCACAGTGAGCTGTGTGTGTATGTGTGTGTGTGTGTGATGGTATGGGCTTTGCATTGAGTCACTGAGGTGTGTGTCTGTGTGTGTATACGTGGAACTACAGACTGTGCACTGATTCACAATGAGCCATGTGTGAATGTGTGTATGTGATAGTATAGGGTGTGCATAGAGTCACAAAGAGCCGTGCATATGTGTCTTTGCATGGGTGTTGTGGTATAGGGTCTGCGTTGTGTCACAGTGACTGTGCGTGTGTGTGTGTTTGTGATGGTATAGTACGTGCATTGAATCAGAGAGAGCCATGCATGTGTCTCTGTGTGTGTGTGCTGGCATAGGCATTACATTGAGTCACAGTGAGCCATGTGTTTGTATGCTGGTGTAGACTCTGCATTGAGTCACAGTAAGCCTTGTGTGTGTGCCAGTACAGGCTGTGCATTGAGTCAGTGAGTCATATGTGTGTGTGTGTTTGTGTGTGTGTGTGCTGGTTTAGGCAGTGCATTGAGTCCAATGAGCAGTGTATGTTTGTGTGTGTGTGTGTGTGCTGCTATAGGTGGTTCACTGAGTCACAGTCAGGTATGTGTGAGTGAGTGTTTGTGTGTTCTTCTATAGGCTGTGCATTGATTCACAGTGAGCTCTGTGTGTATGGTGGTATAGGCGGTGCATTGAATCACAGTGATGGTTGTTTTTCTGTGTGTATGCTGCAGTAGGCTGTGAATTGAGTCACAGAAGGTGGGTCTTTGTGTGTGTATGTGCAGGTACAAGCTGCAGTTCGAGTCACAGTGATGGGTGTCTCTGTGTGATGTTATAGGCTGTGCATTGAATCACAGCGAGCCGTATTAGTGTGTGTACGTGTATTTGTGTATGCGTGTGTGTGTGTGATGGTACAGGCTGAACATTGAGTCACTGAGGTGTGCATGTGTGTATGTGGTGTTACAGACTGTTCGTTAGGTCAAACTGAGCAATATGTGTGTGTAGGGGTGTGTGTGTACAGTTATTTGCTGTGCACTGAGTCACAGTGAACCATGTGTGTGTGGGGAGCTGGTATAGTCAGAGCACTGAGTCACAGTTGAATGTGTGGGAGTTGTTTGTGTATGTGTGTGTGTATTTGCTGGTGTAGACTGTGCATTGAGTCACAGTGAGTAGTGCGGTGTGTGTGTGCTGTGATGGTGTGGACTGTGGTTTTATCCACTTTGACCTGAACGGCTGTGTGTGTTTGTGTGTTTGTGTGTGTGTGTGTGCTGGCACTAGATGACAGTTGAGACAGAGTGGGCTGTGTGTCTGTGTGTGCGCTGGTATAGACTCTGTATTGAGTCACTGTGAGCTGTGTGTGTATGTGTGTGCTCGTATAGGCTGTGCATTGAGTCACAGTGAGGTGTTTGTGTGTGTGTGTGCTGGTACAGGAAGCGTTTTGAGTCACAGTCTCGTGTGTGTGTGTGTGCATGTGAGTTTGTGTGCTGGTATGGGCTTTATTGTGCTGGTATGGGCTTTATTGACTCATGGGTGTGTGTGTGAGTGTGGGTGATACAGACTGCATTGAGTCACAGTGCGCTGTGTGTGTGTGTGCTGGTATAGGCGATTTATTGAGTACCAGTGAGCCATGTGTGAGTGCGTGTTGGTGTGTGTGTGTGTGTACTGGTATAGGCTGTGCATTGAGTCACAGTGAGGCCTGCATCTGTGCATGTCTGTGTTTGTGTGTGTGTGTTTGCTGGTATAGGCTGAGCTTTGAATCACTCTGAGGTGTGTGTGCATGTGCTGGTAAAATTGTGCCTTGATTCACTGTGCCATGTGAGTGTGTGTGCACGCTGGTATAGGTTGTGCATTGAGTCAGAGTGGGAGGTGTGTGTGTCTGTGTGTTCTGGTATAGGCTGACAATTGAGGCACACTGAGGTCTGTGTGCACATGTGTGTATATGTGTGCTGGTACAGCCTGCTCATTGAGTCATATTGAGTTTTGTGTGTGTGTGTGTGCAAGTAGAGGCAGCACATTGAGTCACAGTGAGGTGTATGTGTGTGATGTTATATGCTATGCACTGATTCATAGGGAGGTTTGTGTCTGTGTGTGTGCACTTTCTAGTTTAGGATTTGCATTGAATCACACTGAGCTGTGTTTTTGAGTGTCAGTATGTGTGCGTGTGTGGAGGTATGGGCTGTGGATTGACTCACATTTTGCCGTATGTGCTTCTCTGTGTGTGTATGTCTGCTAGCATATCCTGTGCACTAAGTCACAGGGAGCCATGTGTGTGTGTGTGTGTGTGTCCTGGTACAGAGTGTGCATTGATTCACAGTCAGCCATGTGTGTGTGTGTGTGAGTGCACTGGTATAGGATGTGCAGTGAGTCAGAGTGCTGTGTGTGTGTGTCTGCATGTTCTGATATAGGCTGACCATTGTGTAACATTGAGGGGGTGTGTGTGTGTGTGCTGGTATAGGCTGCATATTTTGTCACAGTGAGCTGTGTGTGTGTGTATGTGTAGGTACAGGCTGTGCATTGAGTCACAGTGTGGGGTGTGTGTGTGATGTTATATTCTGTGCACTAGGACAGAGTGAGCCGTGTGTGTGTGCTGGTATAATCTGAACATTGAGTCACAGTGTGGTGTGGTGTGTGTGCCTTTGCTGGTATGGACTGTGCATTGAATCCCAGCCCTGTGTTAGTGTTTGTGTATTTGGTGCTGTAGAGTCTGCATGAGTCACAGAAAGATGTGTGTGTGTGTACTGATATAGGCTGTACACTGAGCCATATTAAGGTGTGTTTCTGTGTGTGTGTGTGCGGGTATAGGCTATGCATTGACTCACATTGAGCCATGTGTTTGTATGTGCTAGTATACACTGTTCATTGAGTCTCAGTGAGCCTTTGTTTTGTGTGTCTGTTTACTTGTATGGGCTTGGCATTGAGTCTCAGACAGGTGTGTGTGTGTGTCTGTGTGTCTGTGTGGTGGTATCATCTGCATTGAGTCACACGGCAGTGTGTGTGAGAGTGTGTGTGTGTGCAGGTACAGGCTGGTATTGAATGACAGTAAGCCGTGTGTGTGCCTGTGTGTGTGTGTGTGCTGGAATAGGCAGAGCATTGAGTCTCAGGTGTGTGTATGTGTGTGTGTATGCTGGTATGGTCTCTGCATTGATTCACTAAGGTGTGTTGTGTGTGTATGTACATGGAGCTGAAGACTGTACACTGATTCACAGTGAGCTGTGTGTGTATGTGTGTGTGTGTGTGATGGTATGGGCTTTGCATTGAGTCACTGAGGTGTGTGTCTGTGTGTGTATACCTGGAACTACAGACTGTGCACTGATTCACAATGAGCCATGTGTGAATGTGTGTATGTGATAGTATAGGGTGTTCATAGAGTCACAATGAGCCGTGCATATGTGTCTTTGTATGGGTGTTGTGGTATAGGCTGTGCATTGTGTCACAGTGACTGTGCGTGTGTGTGTGTGTGTTTGTGATGGTATAGTACATGCATTGTATCAGAGAGAGCCATGCATGCGTCTCTGTGTGTGTGTGCTGGCATAGGCATTACATTGTGTCACAGTGAGCCATGTGTTTGTATGCTGATGGAGACTCTGCATTGAGTCACAGTAAGACTTGTGTGTGTGCCAGTACAGGCTGTGCAAGGAGTCAGTGAGTCATATATGTGTGTGTGTGTGTGTGTGCTGATATATGAAGTGCATTGAGTCCAAGTGAATCATGTATGTTTGTGTGTGTTTGTGGGTGCTGCTATAGGTGGTTCACTGAGTCACAGTCAGGTATGTGTGAGTGTTTGTGTGTTCTTGTATAGGCTGTGCATTGATTCAAAGTGAGGCATGTGTGTAAGCTGGTACAGGAGGTGCATTGAGTCACAGTGATGGTTGTGTTTGTGTGTGTGTGTGTGCTGCAGTAGGCTGTGTATTGAGTCACAGAAAGTGGGTCTTTGTGTGTGTATGTGCATGTACAGGCTGCGGTTTGAGTCACAGTGATGGGTGTCTCTGTGTGGTGTTATAGGCTGTGCATTGAATCACAGCCCTGTGTTAGTGTTGTGTATTTGGTGCTGTAGAGTCTGCATGAGTCACAGTAAGGTGTGTGTGTGTGCTGCTATATGCTGAGAATTGAGTCACACCTAGGTGAGTGTATGTGTATGTGTATGCTGATATGGGATTTGCATTGAATCACTGAACGGTGTGTGTTTTTGTGTGTGTGTACTGCTATAGTCTGTACACTGAGACATGTTAAGGTGTGTTTCTGTGTGTGTGTGTGCGGGTATAGGCTATGCATTGACTCACATTGAGCCATGTGTTTGTATGTGCTAGTATACACTGTTCATTGAGTCTCAGTGAGCCTTTGTTTTGTGTGTCTGTTTACTTGTATGGGCTTGGCATTGAGTCTCAGACAGGTGTGTGTGTGTGTCTGTGTGTCTGTGTGGTGGTATCATCTGCATTGAGTCACACGGCAGTGTGTGTGAGAGTGTGTGTGTGTGCAGGTACAGGCAGGTATTGAATGACAGTAAGCCGTGTGTGTGCCTGTGTGTGTGTGTGTGCTGGAATAGGCAGAGCATTGAGTCTCAGGTGTGTGTATGTGTGTGTGTATGCTGGTATGGTCTCTGCATTGATTCACTAAGGTGTGTTGTGTGTGTATGTACATGGAGCTGAAGACTGTACACTGATTCACAGTGAGCTGTGTGTGTATGTGTGTGTGTGTGTGATGGTATGGGCTTTGCATTGAGTCACTGAGGTGTGTGTCTGTGTGTGTATACGTGGAACTACAGACTGTGCACTGATTCACAATGAGCCATGTGTGAATGTGTGTATGTGATAGTATAGGGTGTGCATAGAGTCACAAAGAGCCGTGCATATGTGTCTTTGCATGGGTGTTGTGGTATAGGGTCTGCGTTGTGTCACAGTGACTGTGCGTGTGTGTGTGTTTGTGATGGTATAGTACGTGCATTGAATCAGAGAGAGCCATGCATGTGTCTCTGTGTGTGTGTGCTGGCATAGGCATTACATTGAGTCACAGTGAGCCATGTGTTTGTATGCTGGTGTAGACTCTGCATTGAGTCACAGTAAGCCTTGTGTGTGTGCCAGTACAGGCTGTGCATTGAGTCAGTGAGTCATATGTGTGTGTGTGTTTGTGTGTGTGTGTGCTGGTTTAGGCAGTGCATTGAGTCCAATGAGCAGTGTATGTTTGTGTGTGTGTGTGTGTGCTGCTATAGGTGGTTCACTGAGTCACAGTCAGGTATGTGTGAGTGAGTGTTTGTGTGTTCTTCTATAGGCTGTGCATTGATTCACAGTGAGCTCTGTGTGTATGGTGGTATAGGCGGTGCATTGAATCACAGTGATGGTTGTTTTTCTGTGTGTATGCTGCAGTAGGCTGTGAATTGAGTCACAGAAGGTGGGTCTTTGTGTGTGTATGTGCAGGTACAAGCTGCAGTTCGAGTCACAGTGATGGGTGTCTCTGTGTGATGTTATAGGCTGTGCATTGAATCACAGCGAGCCGTATTAGTGTGTGTACGTGTATTTGTGTATGCGTGTGTGTGTGTGATGGTACAGGCTGAACATTGAGTCACTGAGGTGTGCATGTGTGTATGTGGTGTTACAGACTGTTCGTTAGGTCAAACTGAGCAATATGTGTGTGTAGGGGTGTGTGTGTACAGTTATTTGCTGTGCACTGAGTCACAGTGAACCATGTGTGTGTGGGGAGCTGGTATAGTCAGAGCACTGAGTCACAGTTGAATGTGTGGGAGTTGTTTGTGTATGTGTGTGTGTATTTGCTGGTGTAGACTGTGCATTGAGTCACAGTGAGTAGTGCGGTGTGTGTGTGCTGTGATGGTGTGGACTGTGGTTTTATCCACTTTGACCTGAACGGCTGTGTGTGTTTGTGTGTTTGTGTGTGTGTGTGTGCTGGCACTAGATGACAGTTGAGACAGAGTGGGCTGTGTGTCTGTGTGTGCGCTGGTATAGACTCTGTATTGAGTCACTGTGAGCTGTGTGTGTATGTGTGTGCTCGTATAGGCTGTGCATTGAGTCACAGTGAGGTGTTTGTGTGTGTGTGTGCTGGTACAGGAAGCGTTTTGAGTCACAGTCTCGTGTGTGTGTGTGTGCATGTGAGTTTGTGTGCTGGTATGGGCTTTATTGTGCTGGTATGGGCTTTATTGACTCATGGGTGTGTGTGTGAGTGTGGGTGATACAGACTGCATTGAGTCACAGTGCGCTGTGTGTGTGTGTGCTGGTATAGGCGATTTATTGAGTACCAGTGAGCCATGTGTGAGTGCGTGTTGGTGTGTGTGTGTGTGTACTGGTATAGGCTGTGCATTGAGTCACAGTGAGGCCTGCATCTGTGCATGTCTGTGTTTGTGTGTGTGTGTTTGCTGGTATAGGCTGAGCTTTGAATCACTCTGAGGTGTGTGTGCATGTGCTGGTAAAATTGTGCCTTGATTCACTGTGCCATGTGAGTGTGTGTGCACGCTGGTATAGGTTGTGCATTGAGTCAGAGTGGGAGGTGTGTGTGTCTGTGTGTTCTGGTATAGGCTGACAATTGAGGCACACTGAGGTCTGTGTGCACATGTGTGTATATGTGTGCTGGTACAGCCTGCTCATTGAGTCATATTGAGTTTTGTGTGTGTGTGTGTGCAAGTAGAGGCAGCACATTGAGTCACAGTGAGGTGTATGTGTGTGATGTTATATGCTATGCACTGATTCATAGGGAGGTTTGTGTCTGTGTGTGTGCACTTTCTAGTTTAGGATTTGCATTGAATCACACTGAGCTGTGTTTTTGAGTGTCAGTATGTGTGCGTGTGTGGAGGTATGGGCTGTGGATTGACTCACATTTTGCCGTATGTGCTTCTCTGTGTGTGTATGTCTGCTAGCATATCCTGTGCACTAAGTCACAGGGAGCCATGTGTGTGTGTGTGTGTGTGTCCTGGTACAGAGTGTGCATTGATTCACAGTCAGCCATGTGTGTGTGTGTGTGAGTGCACTGGTATAGGATGTGCAGTGAGTCAGAGTGCTGTGTGTGTGTGTCTGCATGTTCTGATATAGGCTGACCATTGTGTAACATTGAGGGTGTGTGTGTGTGTGTGCTGGTATAGGCTGCATATTTTGTCACAGTGAGCTGTGTGTGTGTGTATGTGTAGGTACAGGCTGTGCATTGAGTCACAGTGTGGGGTGTGTGTGTGATGTTATATTCTGTGCACTAGGACAGAGTGAGCCGTGTGTGTGTGCTGGTATAATCTGAACATTGAGTCACAGTGTGGTGTGGTGTGTGTGCCTTTGCTGGTATGGACTGTGCATTGAATCCCAGCCCTGTGTTAGTGTTTGTGTATTTGGTGCTGTAGAGTCTGCATGAGTCACAGAAAGATGTGTGTGTGTGTACTGATATAGGCTGTACACTGAGCCATATTAAGGTGTGTTTCTGTGTGTGTGTGTGTGGGTATAGGCTATGCATTGACTCACATTGAGCCATGTGTTTGTATGTGCTAGTATACACTGTTCATTGAGTCTCAGTGAGCCTTTGTTTTGTGTGTCTGTTTACTTGTATGGGCTTGGCATTGAGTCTCAGACAGGTGTGTGTGTGTGTCTGTGTGTCTGTGTGGTGGTATCATCTGCATTGAGTCACACGGCAGTGTGTGTGAGAGTGTGTGTGTGTGCAGGTACAGGCTGGTATTGAATGACAGTAAGCCGTGTGTGTGCCTGTGTGTGTGTGTGTGCTGGAATAGGCAGAGCATTGAGTCTCAGGTGTGTGTATGTGTGTGTGTATGCTGGTATGGTCTCTGCATTGATTCACTAAGGTGTGTTGTGTGTGTATGTACATGGAGCTGAAGACTGTACACTGATTCACAGTGAGCTGTGTGTGTATGTGTGTGTGTGTGTGATGGTATGGGCTTTGCATTGAGTCACTGAGGTGTGTGTCTGTGTGTGTATACGTGGAACTACAGACTGTGCACTGATTCACAATGAGCCATGTGTGAATGTGTGTATGTGATAGTATAGGGTGTGCATAGAGTCACAAAGAGCCGTGCATATGTGTCTTTGCATGGGTGTTGTGGTATAGGGTCTGCGTTGTGTCACAGTGACTGTGCGTGTGTGTGTGTTTGTGATGGTATAGTACGTGCATTGAATCAGAGAGAGCCATGCATGTGTCTCTGTGTGTGTGTGCTGGCATAGGCATTACAATAAGTCACAGTGAGCCATGTGTTTGTATGCTGGTGTAGACTCTGCATTGAGTCACAGTAAGCCTTGTGTGTGTGCCAGTACAGGCTGTGCATTGAGTCAGTGAGTCATATGTGTGTGTGTGTTTGTGTGTGTGTGTGCTGGTTTAGGCAGTGCATTGAGTCCAATGAGCAGTGTATGTTTGTGTGTGTGTGTGTGTGCTGCTATAGGTGGTTCACTGAGTCACAGTCAGGTATGTGTGAGTGAGTGTTTGTGTGTTCTTCTATAGGCTGTGCATTGATTCACAGTGAGCTCTGTGTGTATGGTGGTATAGGCGGTGCATTGAATCACAGTGATGGTTGTTTTTCTGTGTGTATGCTGCAGTAGGCTGTGAATTGAGTCACAGAAGGTGGGTCTTTGTGTGTGTATGTGCAGGTACAAGCTGCAGTTCGAGTCACAGTGATGGGTGTCTCTGTGTGATGTTATAGGCTGTGCATTGAATCACAGCGAGCCGTATTAGTGTGTGTACGTGTATTTGTGTATGCGTGTGTGTGTGTGATGGTGCAGGCTGAACATTGAGTCACTGAGGTGTGCATGTGTGTATGTGGTGTTACAGACTGTTCGTTAGGTCAAACTGAGCAATATGTGTGTGTAGGGGTGTGTGTGTACAGTTATTTGCTGTGCACTGAGTCACAGTGAACCATGTGTGTGTGGGGAGCTGGTATAGTCAGAGCACTGAGTCACAGTTGAATGTGTGGGAGTTGTTTGTGTATGTGTGTGTGTATTTGCTGGTGTAGACTGTGCATTGAGTCACAGTGAGTAGTGCGGTGTGTGTGTGCTGTGATGGTGTGGACTGTGGTTTTATCCACTTTGACCTGAACGGCTGTGTGTGTTTGTGTGTTTGTGTGTGTGTGTGTGCTGGCACTAGATGACAGTTGAGACAGAGTGGGCTGTGTGTCTGTGTGTGCGCTGGTATAGACTCTGTATTGAGTCACTGTGAGCTGTGTGTGTATGTGTGTGCTCGTATAGGCTGTGCATTGAGTCACAGTGAGGTGTTTGTGTGTGTGTGTGCTGGTACAGGAAGCGTTTTGAGTCACAGTCTCATGTGTGTGTGTGTGCATGTGAGTTTGTGTGCTGGTATGGGCTTTATTGTGCTGGTATGGGCTTTATTGACTCATGGGTGTGTGTGTGAGTGTGGGTGATACAGACTGCATTGAGTCACAGTGCGCTGTGTGTGTGTGTGCTGGTATAGGCGATTTATTGAGTACCAGTGAGCCATGTGTGAGTGCGTGTTGGTGTGTGTGTGTGTGTACTGGTATAGGCTGTGCATTGAGTCACAGTGAGGCCTGCATCTGTGCATGTCTGTGTTTGTGTGTGTGTGTTTGCTGATATAGGCTGAGCTTTGAATCACTCTGAGGTGTGTGTGCATGTGCTGGTAAAATTGTGCCTTGATTCACTGTGCCATGTGAGTGTGTGTGCACGCTGGTATAGGTTGTGCATTGAGTCAGAGTGGGAGGTGTGTGTGTCTGTGTGTTCTGGTATAGGCTGACAATTGAGGCACACTGAGGTCTGTGTGCACATGTGTGTATATGTGTGCTGGTACAGCCTGCTCATTGAGTCATATTGAGTTTTTTTTGTGTGTGTGTGCAGGTAGAGGCAGCACATTGAGTCACAGTGAGGTGTATGTGTGTGATGTTATATGCTATGCACTGATTCATAGGGAGGTTTGTGTCTGTGTGTGTGCACTTTCTAGTTTAGGATTTGCATTGAATCACACTGAGCTGTGTTTTTGAGTGTCAGTATGTGTGCGTGTGTGGAGGTATGGGCTGTGGATTGACTCACATTTTGCCGTATGTGCTTCTCTGTGTGTGTATGTCTGCTAGCATATCCTGTGCACTAAGTCACAGGGAGCCATGTGTGTGTGTGTGTGTGTGTGTGTCCTGGTACAGAGTGTGCATTGATTCACAGTCAGCCATGTGTGTGTGTGTGTGAGTGCACTGGTATAGGATGTGCAGTGAGTCAGAGTGCTGTGTGTGTGTGTCTGCATGTTCTGATATAGGCTGACCATTGTGTAACATTGAGGGTGTGTGTGTGTGTGTGCTGGTATAGGCTGCATATTTTGTCACAGTGAGCTGTGTGTGTGTGTATGTGTAGGTACAGGCTGTGCATTGAGTCACAGTGTGGGGTGTGTGTGTGATGTTATATTCTGTGCACTAGGACAGAGTGAGCCGTGTGTGTGTGCTGGTATAATCTGAACATTGAGTCACAGTGTGGTGTGGTGTGTGTGCCTTTGCTGGTATGGACTGTGCATTGAATCCCAGCCCTGTGTTAGTGTTTGTGTATTTGGTGCTGTAGAGTCTGCATGAGTCACAGTAAGATGTGTGTGTGTGTACTGCTATAGGCTGTACACTGAGCCATATTAAGGTGTGTTTCTGTGTGTGTGTGTGCGGGTATAGGCTATGCATTGACTCACATTGAGCCATGTGTTTGTATGTGCTACTATACGCTATTCATTGAGTCTCAGTGAGCCATTGTTGTGTGTGTCTGTTTACTTGTATGGGCTTGGCATTGAGTCACAGAGAGGTGTTTGTGTGTGTTTGTGTGTCTGTGTGGTGGTATAAACTGCATTGAGTCACACGGCGGTGTGTGTGAGAGTGTGTGTGTGTGCAGGTACAGGCTGGTATTGAACCACAGTGAGCCGTGTGTGTGTGTGCTGGAATAGGCAGAGCATTGAGTCTCAGGTGTGTGTATGTGTGTGTGTATGCTGGTATGGTCTCTGCATTGATTCACTAAGGTGTGTTGTGTGTGTATGTACATGGAGCTGAAGACTGTACACTGATTCACAGTGAGCTGTGTGTGTATGTGTGTGTGTGTGTGATGGTATGGGCTTTGCATTGAGTCACTGAGGTGTGTGTCTGTGTGTGTATACCTGGAACTACAGACTGTGCACTGATTCACAATGAGCCATGTGTGAATGTGTGTATGTGATAGTATAGGGTGTTCATAGAGTCACAATGAGCCGTGCATATGTGTCTTTGTATGGGTGTTGTGGTATAGGCTGTGCATTGTGTCACAGTGACTGTGCGTGTGTGTGTGTGTGTGTTTGTGATGGTATAGTACATGCATTGTATCAGAGAGAGCCATGCATGCGTCTCTGTGTGTGTGTGCTGGCATAGGCATTACATTGTGTCACAGTGAGCCATGTGTTTGTATGCTGATGGAGACTCTGCATTGAGTCACAGTAAGACTTGTGTGTGTGCCAGTACAGGCTGTGCAAGGAGTCAGTGAGTCATATATGTGTGTGTGTGTGTGTGTGTGCTGATATATGAAGTGCATTGAGTCCAAGTGAATCATGTATGTTTGTGTGTGTTTGTGGGTGCTGCTATAGGTGGTTCACTGAGTCACAGTCAGGTATGTGTGAGTGTTTGTGTGTTCTTGTATAGGCTGTGCATTGATTCAAAGTGAGGCATGTGTGTAAGCTGGTACAGGAGGTGCATTGAGTCACAGTGATGGTTGTGTTTGTGTGTGTGTGTGTGCTGCAGTAGGCTGTGTATTGAGTCACAGAAAGTGGGTCTTTGTGTGTGTATGTGCATGTACAGGCTGCGGTTTGAGTCACAGTGATGGGTGTCTCTGTGTGGTGTTATAGGCTGTGCATTGAATCACAGCCCTGTGTTAGTGTTGTGTATTTGGTGCTGTAGAGTCTGCATGAGTCACAGTAAGGTGTGTGTGTGTGCTGCTATATGCTGAGAATTGAGTCACACCTAGGTGAGTGTATGTGTATGTGTATGCTGATATGGGATTTGCATTGAATCACTGAACGGTGTGTGTTTTTGTGTGTGTGTACTGCTATAGTCTGTACACTGAGACATGTTAAGGTGTGTTTCTGTGTGTGTGTGTGCGGGTATAGGCTATGCATTGACTCACATTGAGCCATGTGTTTGTATGTGCTAGTATACACTGTTCATTGAGTCTCAGTGAGCCTTTGTTTTGTGTGTCTGTTTACTTGTATGGGCTTGGCATTGAGTCTCAGACAGGTGTGTGTGTGTGTCTGTGTGTCTGTGTGGTGGTATCATCTGCATTGAGTCACACGGCAGTGTGTGTGAGAGTGTGTGTGTGTGCAGGTACAGGCAGGTATTGAATGACAGTAAGCCGTGTGTGTGCCTGTGTGTGTGTGTGTGCTGGAATAGGCAGAGCATTGAGTCTCAGGTGTGTGTATGTGTGTGTGTATGCTGGTATGGTCTCTGCATTGATTCACTAAGGTGTGTTGTGTGTGTATGTACATGGAGCTGAAGACTGTACACTGATTCACAGTGAGCTGTGTGTGTATGTGTGTGTGTGTGTGATGGTATGGGCTTTGCATTGAGTCACTGAGGTGTGTGTCTGTGTGTGTATACGTGGAACTACAGACTGTGCACTGATTCACAATGAGCCATGTGTGAATGTGTGTATGTGATAGTATAGGGTGTGCATAGAGTCACAAAGAGCCGTGCATATGTGTCTTTGCATGGGTGTTGTGGTATAGGGTCTGCGTTGTGTCACAGTGACTGTGCGTGTGTGTGTGTTTGTGATGGTATAGTACGTGCATTGAATCAGAGAGAGCCATGCATGTGTCTCTGTGTGTGTGTGCTGGCATAGGCATTACATTGAGTCACAGTGAGCCATGTGTTTGTATGCTGGTGTAGACTCTGCATTGAGTCACAGTAAGCCTTGTGTGTGTGCCAGTACAGGCTGTGCATTGAGTCAGTGAGTCATATGTGTGTGTGTGTTTGTGTGTGTGTGTGCTGGTTTAGGCAGTGCATTGAGTCCAATGAGCAGTGTATGTTTGTGTGTGTGTGTGTGTGCTGCTATAGGTGGTTCACTGAGTCACAGTCAGGTATGTGTGAGTGAGTGTTTGTGTGTTCTTCTATAGGCTGTGCATTGATTCACAGTGAGCTCTGTGTGTATGGTGGTATAGGCGGTGCATTGAATCACAGTGATGGTTGTTTTTCTGTGTGTATGCTGCAGTAGGCTGTGAATTGAGTCACAGAAGGTGGGTCTTTGTGTGTGTATGTGCAGGTACAAGCTGCAGTTCGAGTCACAGTGATGGGTGTCTCTGTGTGATGTTATAGGCTGTGCATTGAATCACAGCGAGCCGTATTAGTGTGTGTACGTGTATTTGTGTATGCGTGTGTGTGTGTGATGGTACAGGCTGAACATTGAGTCACTGAGGTGTGCATGTGTGTATGTGGTGTTACAGACTGTTCGTTAGGTCAAACTGAGCAATATGTGTGTGTAGGGGTGTGTGTGTACAGTTATTTGCTGTGCACTGAGTCACAGTGAACCATGTGTGTGTGGGGAGCTGGTATAGTCAGAGCACTGAGTCACAGTTGAATGTGTGGGAGTTGTTTGTGTATGTGTGTGTGTATTTGCTGGTGTAGACTGTGCATTGAGTCACAGTGAGTAGTGCGGTGTGTGTGTGCTGTGATGGTGTGGACTGTGGTTTTATCCACTTTGACCTGAACGGCTGTGTGTGTTTGTGTGTTTGTGTGTGTGTGTGTGCTGGCACTAGATGACAGTTGAGACAGAGTGGGCTGTGTGTCTGTGTGTGCGCTGGTATAGACTCTGTATTGAGTCACTGTGAGCTGTGTGTGTATGTGTGTGCTCGTATAGGCTGTGCATTGAGTCACAGTGAGGTGTTTGTGTGTGTGTGTGCTGGTACAGGAAGCGTTTTGAGTCACAGTCTCGTGTGTGTGTGTGTGCATGTGAGTTTGTGTGCTGGTATGGGCTTTATTGTGCTGGTATGGGCTTTATTGACTCATGGGTGTGTGTGTGAGTGTGGGTGATACAGACTGCATTGAGTCACAGTGCGCTGTGTGTGTGTGTGCTGGTATAGGCGATTTATTGAGTACCAGTGAGCCATGTGTGAGTGCGTGTTGGTGTGTGTGTGTGTGTACTGGTATAGGCTGTGCATTGAGTCACAGTGAGGCCTGCATCTGTGCATGTCTGTGTTTGTGTGTGTGTGTTTGCTGGTATAGGCTGAGCTTTGAATCACTCTGAGGTGTGTGTGCATGTGCTGGTAAAATTGTGCCTTGATTCACTGTGCCATGTGAGTGTGTGTGCACGCTGGTATAGGTTGTGCATTGAGTCAGAGTGGGAGGTGTGTGTGTCTGTGTGTTCTGGTATAGGCTGACAATTGAGGCACACTGAGGTCTGTGTGCACATGTGTGTATATGTGTGCTGGTACAGCCTGCTCATTGAGTCATATTGAGTTTTGTGTGTGTGTGTGTGCAGGTAGAGGCAGCACATTGAGTCACAGTGAGGTGTATGTGTGTGATGTTATATGCTATGCACTGATTCATAGGGAGGTTTGTGTCTGTGTGTGTGCACTTTCTAGTTTAGGATTTGCATTGAATCACACTGAGCTGTGTTTTTGAGTGTCAGTATGTGTGCGTGTGTGGAGGTATGGGCTGTGGATTGACTCACATTTTGCCGTATGTGCTTCTCTGTGTGTGTATGTCTGCTAGCATATCCTGTGCACTAAGTCACAGGGAGCCATGTGTGTGTGTGTGTGTGTGTCCTGGTACAGAGTGTGCATTGATTCACAGTCAGCCATGTGTGTGTGTGTGTGAGTGCACTGGTATAGGATGTGCAGTGAGTCAGAGTGCTGTGTGTGTGTGTCTGCATGTTCTGATATAGGCTGACCATTGTGTAACATTGAGGGTGTGTGTGTGTGTGTGCTGGTATAGGCTGCATATTTTGTCACAGTGAGCTGTGTGTGTGTGTATGTGTAGGTACAGGCTGTGCATTGAGTCACAGTGTGGGGTGTGTGTGTGATGTTATATTCTGTGCACTAGGACAGAGTGAGCCGTGTGTGTGTGCTGGTATAATCTGAACATTGAGTCACAGTGTGGTGTGGTGTGTGTGCCTTTGCTGGTATGGACTGTGCATTGAATCCCAGCCCTGTGTTAGTGTTTGTGTATTTGGTGCTATAGAGTCTGCATGAGTCACAGTAAGATGTATGTGTGTGTACTGCTATAGGCTGTACACTGAGCCATATTAAGGTGTGTTTCTGTGTGTGTGTGTGCGGGTATAGGCTATGCATTGACTCACATTGAGCCATGTGTTTGTATGTGCTACTATACGCTATTCATTGAGTCTCAGTGAGCCATTGTTGTGTGTGTCTGTTTACTTGTATGGGCTTGGCATTGAGTCACAGAGAGGTGTTTGTGTGTGTTTGTGTGTCTGTGTGGTGGTATAAACTGCATTGAGTCACACGGCGGTGTGTGTGAGAGTGTGTGTGTGTGCAGGTACAGGCTGGTATTGAACCACAGTGAGCCGTGTGTGTGTGTGCTGGAATAGGCAGAGCATTGAGTCTCAGGTGTGTGTATGTGTGTGTGTATGCTGGTATGGTCTCTGCATTGATTCACTAAGGTGTGTTGTGTGTGTATGTACATGGAGCTGAAGACTGTACACTGATTCACAGTGAGCTGTGTGTGTATGTGTGTGTGTGTGTGATGGTATGGGCTTTGCATTGAGTCACTGAGGTGTGTGTCTGTGTGTGTATACCTGGAACTACAGACTGTGCACTGATTCACAATGAGCCATGTGTGAATGTGTGTATGTGATAGTATAGGGTGTTCATAGAGTCACAAAGAGCCGTGCATATGTGTCTTTGTATGGGTGTTGTGGTATAGGCTGTGCATTGTGTCACAGTGACTGTGCGTGTGTGTGTGTGTGTGTTTGTGATGGTATAGTACGTGCATTGTATCAGAGAGAGCCATGCATGCGTCTCTGTGTGTGTGTGCTGGCATAGGCATTACATTGTGTCACAGTGAGCCATGTGTTTGTATGCTGATGGAGACTCTGCATTGAGTCACAGTAAGACTTGTGTGTGTGCCAGTACAGGCTGTGCAAGGAGTCAGTGAGTCATATATGTGTGTGTGTGTGTGTGCTGATATATGAAGTGCATTGAGTCCAAGTGAATCATGTATGTTTGTGTGTGTTTGTGGGTGCTGCTATAGGTGGTTCACTGAGTCACAGTCAGGTATGTGTGAGTGTTTGTGTGTTCTTGTATAGGCTGTGCATTGATTCAAAGTGAGGCATGTGTGTAAGCTGGTACAGGAGGTGCATTGAGTCACAGTGATGGTTGTGTTTGTGTGTGTGTGTGTGCTGCAGTAGGCTGTGTATTGAGTCACAGAAAGTGGGTCTTTGTGTGTGTATGTGCATGTACAGGCTGCGGTTTGAGTCACAGTGATGGGTGTCTCTGTGTGGTGTTATAGGCTGTGCATTGAATCACAGCCCTGTGTTAGTGTTGTGTATTTGGTGCTGTAGAGTCTGCATGAGTCACAGTAAGGTGTGTGTGTGTGCTGCTATATGCTGAGAATTGAGTCACACCTAGGTGAGTGTATGTGTATGTGTATGCTGATATGGGATTTGCATTGAATCACTGAACGGTGTGTGTTTTTGTGTGTGTGTACTGCTATAGTCTGTACACTGAGACATGTTAAGGTGTGTTTCTGTGTGTGTGTGTGCGGGTATAGGCTATGCATTGACTCACATTGAGCCATGTGTTTGTATGTGCTAGTATACACTGTTCATTGAGTCTCAGTGAGCCTTTGTTTTGTGTGTCTGTTTACTTGTATGGGCTTGGCATTGAGTCTCAGACAGGTGTGTGTGTGTGTCTGTGTGTCTGTGTGGTGGTATCATCTGCATTGAGTCACACGGCAGTGTGTGTGAGAGTGTGTGTGTGTGCAGGTACAGGCAGGTATTGAATGACAGTAAGCCGTGTGTGTGCCTGTGTGTGTGTGTGTGCTGGAATAGGCAGAGCATTGAGTCTCAGGTGTGTGTATGTGTGTGTGTATGCTGGTATGGTCTCTGCATTGATTCACTAAGGTGTGTTGTGTGTGTATGTACATGGAGCTGAAGACTGTACACTGATTCACAGTGAGCTGTGTGTGTATGTGTGTGTGTGTGTGATGGTATGGGCTTTGCATTGAGTCACTGAGGTGTGTGTCTGTGTGTGTATACGTGGAACTACAGACTGTGCACTGATTCACAATGAGCCATGTGTGAATGTGTGTATGTGATAGTATAGGGTGTGCATAGAGTCACAAAGAGCCGTGCATATGTGTCTTTGCATGGGTGTTGTGGTATAGGGTCTGCGTTGTGTCACAGTGACTGTGCGTGTGTGTGTGTTTGTGATGGTATAGTACGTGCATTGAATCAGAGAGAGCCATGCATGTGTCTCTGTGTGTGTGTGCTGGCATAGGCATTACATTGAGTCACAGTGAGCCATGTGTTTGTATGCTGGTGTAGACTCTGCATTGAGTCACAGTAAGCCTTGTGTGTGTGCCAGTACAGGCTGTGCATTGAGTCAGTGAGTCATATGTGTGTGTGTGTTTGTGTGTGTGTGTGCTGGTTTAGGCAGTGCATTGAGTCCAATGAGCAGTGTATGTTTGTGTGTGTGTGTGTGTGCTGCTATAGGTGGTTCACTGAGTCACAGTCAGGTATGTGTGAGTGAGTGTTTGTGTGTTCTTCTATAGGCTGTGCATTGATTCACAGTGAGCTCTGTGTGTATGGTGGTATAGGCGGTGCATTGAATCACAGTGATGGTTGTTTTTCTGTGTGTATGCTGCAGTAGGCTGTGAATTGAGTCACAGAAGGTGGGTCTTTGTGTGTGTATGTGCAGGTACAAGCTGCAGTTCGAGTCACAGTGATGGGTGTCTCTGTGTGATGTTATAGGCTGTGCATTGAATCACAGCGAGCCGTATTAGTGTGTGTACGTGTATTTGTGTATGCGTGTGTGTGTGTGATGGTACAGGCTGAACATTGAGTCACTGAGGTGTGCATGTGTGTATGTGGTGTTACAGACTGTTCGTTAGGTCAAACTGAGCAATATGTGTGTGTAGGGGTGTGTGTGTACAGTTATTTGCTGTGCACTGAGTCACAGTGAACCATGTGTGTGTGGGGAGCTGGTATAGTCAGAGCACTGAGTCACAGTTGAATGTGTGGGAGTTGTTTGTGTATGTGTGTGTGTATTTGCTGGTGTAGACTGTGCATTGAGTCACAGTGAGTAGTGCGGTGTGTGTGTGCTGTGATGGTGTGGACTGTGGTTTTATCCACTTTGACCTGAACGGCTGTGTGTGTTTGTGTGTTTGTGTGTGTGTGTGTGCTGGCACTAGATGACAGTTGAGACAGAGTGGGCTGTGTGTCTGTGTGTGCGCTGGTATAGACTCTGTATTGAGTCACTGTGAGCTGTGTGTGTATGTGTGTGCTCGTATAGGCTGTGCATTGAGTCACAGTGAGGTGTTTGTGTGTGTGTGTGCTGGTACAGGAAGCGTTTTGAGTCACAGTCTCGTGTGTGTGTGTGTGCATGTGAGTTTGTGTGCTGGTATGGGCTTTATTGTGCTGGTATGGGCTTTATTGACTCATGGGTGTGTGTGTGAGTGTGGGTGATACAGACTGCATTGAGTCACAGTGCGCTGTGTGTGTGTGTGCTGGTATAGGCGATTTATTGAGTACCAGTGAGCCATGTGTGAGTGCGTGTTGGTGTGTGTGTGTGTGTACTGGTATAGGCTGTGCATTGAGTCACAGTGAGGCCTGCATCTGTGCATGTCTGTGTTTGTGTGTGTGTGTTTGCTGGTATAGGCTGAGCTTTGAATCACTCTGAGGTGTGTGTGCATGTGCTGGTAAAATTGTGCCTTGATTCACTGTGCCATGTGAGTGTGTGTGCACGCTGGTATAGGTTGTGCATTGAGTCAGAGTGGGAGGTGTGTGTGTCTGTGTGTTCTGGTATAGGCTGACAATTGAGGCACACTGAGGTCTGTGTGCACATGTGTGTATATGTGTGCTGGTACAGCCTGCTCATTGAGTCATATTGAGTTTTGTGTGTGTGTGTGTGCAGGTAGAGGCAGCACATTGAGTCACAGTGAGGTGTATGTGTGTGATGTTATATGCTATGCACTGATTCATAGGGAGGTTTGTGTCTGTGTGTGTGCACTTTCTAGTTTAGGATTTGCATTGAATCACACTGAGCTGTGTTTTTGAGTGTCAGTATGTGTGCGTGTGTGGAGGTATGGGCTGTGGATTGACTCACATTTTGCCGTATGTGCTTCTCTGTGTGTGTATGTCTGCTAGCATATCCTGTGCACTAAGTCACAGGGAGCCATGTGTGTGTGTGTGTGTGTGTCCTGGTACAGAGTGTGCATTGATTCACAGTCAGCCATGTGTGTGTGTGTGTGAGTGCACTGGTATAGGATGTGCAGTGAGTCAGAGTGCTGTGTGTGTGTGTCTGCATGTTCTGATATAGGCTGACCATTGTGTAACATTGAGGGTGTGTGTGTGTGTGTGCTGGTATAGGCTGCATATTTTGTCACAGTGAGCTGTGTGTGTGTGTATGTGTAGGTACAGGCTGTGCATTGAGTCACAGTGTGGGGTGTGTGTGTGATGTTATATTCTGTGCACTAGGACAGAGTGAGCCGTGTGTGTGTGCTGGTATAATCTGAACATTGAGTCACAGTGTGGTGTGGTGTGTGTGCCTTTGCTGGTATGGACTGTGCATTGAATCCCAGCCCTGTGTTAGTGTTTGTGTATTTGGTGCTATAGAGTCTGCATGAGTCACAGTAAGATGTATGTGTGTGTACTGCTATAGGCTGTACACTGAGCCATATTAAGGTGTGTTTCTGTGTGTGTGTGTGCGGGTATAGGCTATGCATTGACTCACATTGAGCCATGTGTTTGTATGTGCTACTATACGCTATTCATTGAGTCTCAGTGAGCCATTGTTGTGTGTGTCTGTTTACTTGTATGGGCTTGGCATTGAGTCACAGAGAGGTGTTTGTGTGTGTTTGTGTGTCTGTGTGGTGGTATAAACTGCATTGAGTCACACGGCGGTGTGTGTGAGAGTGTGTGTGTGTGCAGGTACAGGCTGGTATTGAACCACAGTGAGCCGTGTGTGTGTGTGCTGGAATAGGCAGAGCATTGAGTCTCAGGTGTGTGTATGTGTGTGTGTATGCTGGTATGGTCTCTGCATTGATTCACTAAGGTGTGTTGTGTGTGTATGTACATGGAGCTGAAGACTGTACACTGATTCACAGTGAGCTGTGTGTGTATGTGTGTGTGTGTGTGATGGTATGGGCTTTGCATTGAGTCACTGAGGTGTGTGTCTGTGTGTGTATACCTGGAACTACAGACTGTGCACTGATTCACAATGAGCCATGTGTGAATGTGTGTATGTGATAGTATAGGGTGTTCATAGAGTCACAAAGAGCCGTGCATATGTGTCTTTGTATGGGTGTTGTGGTATAGGCTGTGCATTGTGTCACAGTGACTGTGCGTGTGTGTGTGTGTGTGTTTGTGATGGTATAGTACGTGCATTGTATCAGAGAGAGCCATGCATGCGTCTCTGTGTGTGTGTGCTGGCATAGGCATTACATTGTGTCACAGTGAGCCATGTGTTTGTATGCTGATGGAGACTCTGCATTGAGTCACAGTAAGACTTGTGTGTGTGCCAGTACAGGCTGTGCAAGGAGTCAGTGAGTCATATATGTGTGTGTGTGTGTGTGCTGATATATGAAGTGCATTGAGTCCAAGTGAATCATGTATGTTTGTGTGTGTTTGTGGGTGCTGCTATAGGTGGTTCACTGAGTCACAGTCAGGTATGTGTGAGTGTTTGTGTGTTCTTGTATAGGCTGTGCATTGATTCAAAGTGAGGCATGTGTGTAAGCTGGTACAGGAGGTGCATTGAGTCACAGTGATGGTTGTGTTTGTGTGTGTGTGTGTGCTGCAGTAGGCTGTGTATTGAGTCACAGAAAGTGGGTCTTTGTGTGTGTATGTGCATGTACAGGCTGCGGTTTGAGTCACAGTGATGGGTGTCTCTGTGTGGTGTTATAGGCTGTGCATTGAATCACAGCCCTGTGTTAGTGTTGTGTATTTGGTGCTGTAGAGTCTGCATGAGTCACAGTAAGGTGTGTGTGTGTGCTGCTATATGCTGAGAATTGAGTCACACCTAGGTGAGTGTATGTGTATGTGTATGCTGATATGGGATTTGCATTGAATCACTGAACGGTGTGTGTTTTTGTGTGTGTGTACTGCTATAGTCTGTACACTGAGACATGTTAAGGTGTGTTTCTGTGTGTGTGTGTGCGGGTATAGGCTATGCATTGACTCACATTGAGCCATGTGTTTGTATGTGCTAGTATACACTGTTCATTGAGTCTCAGTGAGCCTTTGTTTTGTGTGTCTGTTTACTTGTATGGGCTTGGCATTGAGTCTCAGACAGGTGTGTGTGTGTGTCTGTGTGTCTGTGTGGTGGTATCATCTGCATTGAGTCACACGGCAGTGTGTGTGAGAGTGTGTGTGTGTGCAGGTACAGGCTGGTATTGAATGACAGTGAGCCGTGTGTGTGCCTGTGTGTGTGTGTGTGCTGGAATAGGCAGAGCATTGAGTCTCAGGTGTGTGTATGTGTGTGTGTATGCTGGTATGGTCTCTGCATTGATTCACTAAGGTGTGTTGTGTGTGTATGTACATGGAGCTGAAGACTGTACACTGATTCACAGTGAGCTGTGTGTGTATGTGTGTGTGTGTGTGATGGTATGGGCTTTGCATTGAGTCACTGAGGTGTGTGTCTGTGTGTGTATACGTGGAACTACAGACTGTGCACTGATTCACAATGAGCCATGTGTGAATGTGTGTATGTGATAGTATAGGGTGTGCATAGAGTCACAAAGAGCCGTGCATATGTGTCTTTGCATGGGTGTTGTGGTATAGGGTCTGCGTTGTGTCACAGTGACTGTGCGTGTGTGTGTGTTTGTGATGGTATAGTACGTGCATTGAATCAGAGAGAGCCATGCATGTGTCTCTGTGTGTGTGTGCTGGCATAGGCATTACATTGAGTCACAGTGAGCCATGTGTTTGTATGCTGGTGTAGACTCTGCATTGAGTCACAGTAAGCCTTGTGTGTGTGCCAGTACAGGCTGTGCATTGAGTCAGTGAGTCATATGTGTGTGTGTGTTTGTGTGTGTGTGTGCTGGTTTAGGCAGTGCATTGAGTCCAATGAGCAGTGTATGTTTGTGTGTGTGTGTGTGTGCTGCTATAGGTGGTTCACTGAGTCACAGTCAGGTATGTGTGAGTGAGTGTTTGTGTGTTCTTCTATAGGCTGTGCATTGATTCACAGTGAGCTCTGTGTGTATGGTGGTATAGGCGGTGCATTGAATCACAGTGATGGTTGTTTTTCTGTGTGTATGCTGCAGTAGGCTGTGAATTGAGTCACAGAAGGTGGGTCTTTGTGTGTGTATGTGCAGGTACAAGCTGCAGTTCGAGTCACAGTGATGGGTGTCTCTGTGTGATGTTATAGGCTGTGCATTGAATCACAGCGAGCCGTATTAGTGTGTGTATGTGTATTTGTGTATGCGTGTGTGTGTGTGATGGTACAGGCTGAACATTGAGTCACTGAGGTGTGCATGAGTGTATGTGGTGTTACAGACTGTTCGTTAGGTCAAACTGAGCAATATGTGTGTGTAGGGGTGTGTGTGTACAGTTATTTGCTGTGCACTGAGTCACAGTGAACCATGTGTGTGTGGGGAGCTGGTATAGTCAGAGCACTGAGTCACAGTTGAATGTGTGGGAGTTGTTTGTGTATGTGTGTGTGTATTTGCTGGTGTAGACTGTGTATTGAGGCACAGTGAGTAGTGCGGTGTGTGTGTGCTGTGATGGTGTGGACTGTGGTTTTATCCACTTTGACCTGAACGGCTGTGTGTGTTTGTGTGTGTGTGTGTGCTGGCACTAGATGACAGTTGAGACAGAGTGGGCTGTGTGTCTGTGTGTGCGCTGGTATAGACTCTGTATTGAGTCACTGTGAACTGTGTGTGTATGTGTGTGCTCGTATAGGCTGTGCATTGAGTCACAGTGAGGTGTTTGTGTGTGTGTGTGCTGGTACAGGAAGCGTTTTGAGTCACAGTCTCGTGTGTGTGTGTGCATGTGAGTTTGTGTGCTGGTATGGGCTTTATTGTGCTGGTATGGGCTTTATTGACTCATGGGTGTGTGTGTGAGTGTGGGTGATACAGACTGCATTGAGTCACAGTGCGCTGTGTGTGTGTGTGCTGGTATAGGTGATTTATTGAGTACCAGTGAGCCATGTGTGAGTGCGTGTTGGTGTGTGTGTGTGTGTACTGGTATAGGCTGTGCATTGAGTCACAGTGAGGCCTGCATCTGTGCATGTCTGTGTTTGTGTGTGTGTGTTTGCTGGTATAGGCTGAGCTTTGAATCACTCTGAGGTGTGTGTGCATGTGCTGGTAAAATTGTGCCTTGATTCACTGTGCCATGTGAGTGTGTGTGCACGCTGGTATAGGTTGTGCATTGAGTCAGAGTGGGAGGTGTGTGTGTCTGTGTGTTCTGGTATAGGCTGACAATTGAGGCACACTGAGGTCTGTGTGCACATGTGTGTATATGTGTGCTGGTACAGCCTGCTCATTGAGTCATATTGAGTTTTTTTTGTGTGTGTGTGCAAGTAGAGGCAGCACATTGAGTCACAGTGAGGTGTATGTGTGTGATGTTATATGCTATGCACTGATTCATAGGGAGGTTTGTGTCTGTGTGTGTGCACTTTCTAGTTTAGGATTTGCATTGAATCACACTGAGCTGTGTTTTTGAGTGTCAGTATGTGTGCGTGTGTGGAGGTATGGGCTGTGGATTGACTCACATTTTGCCGTATGTGCTTCTCTGTGTGTGTATGTCTGCTAGCATATCCTGTGCACTAAGTCACAGGGAGCCATGTGTGTGTGTGTGTGTGTGTCCTGGTACAGAGTGTGCATTGATTCACAGTCAGCCATGTGTGTGTGTGTGTGAGTGCACTGGTATAGGATGTGCAGTGAGTCAGAGTGCTGTGTGTGTGTGTCTGCATGTTCTGATATAGGCTGACCATTGTGTAACATTGAGGGTGTGTGTGTGTGTGTGCTGGTATAGGCTGCATATTTTGTCACAGTGAGCTGTGTGTGTGTGTATGTGTAGGTACAGGCTGTGCATTGAGTCACAGTGTGGGGTGTGTGTGTGATGTTATATTCTGTGCACTAGGACAGAGTGAGCCGTGTGTGTGTGCTGGTATAATCTGAACATTGAGTCACAGTGTGGTGTGGTGTGTGTGCCTTTGCTGGTATGGACTGTGCATTGAATCCCAGCCCTGTGTTAGTGTTTGTGTATTTGGTGCTGTAGAGTCTGCATGAGTCACAGAAAGATGTGTGTGTGTGTACTGATATAGGCTGTACACTGAGCCATATTAAGGTGTGTTTCTGTGTGTGTGTGTGCGGGTATAGGCTATGCATTGACTCACATTGAGCCATGTGTTTGTATGTGCTAGTATACACTGTTCATTGAGTCTCAGTGAGCCTTTGTTTTGTGTGTCTGTTTACTTGTATGGGCTTGGCATTGAGTCTCAGACAGGTGTGTGTGTGTGTCTGTGTGTCTGTGTGGTGGTATCATCTGCATTGAGTCACACAGCAGTGTGTGTGAGAGTGTGTGTGTGTGCAGGTACAGGCTGGTATTGAATGACAGTGAGCCGTGTGTGTGCCTGTGTGTGTGTGTGTGCTGGAATAGGCAGAGCATTGAGTCTCAGGTGTGTGTATGTGTGTGTGTATGCTGGTATGGTCTCTGCATTGATTCACTAAGGTGTGTTGTGTGTGTATGTACATGGAGCTGAAGACTGTACACTGATTCACAGTGAGCTGTGTGTGTATGTGTGTGTGTGTGTGATGGTATGGGCTTTGCATTGAGTCACTGAGGTGTGTGTCTGTGTGTGTATACGTGGAACTACAGACTGTGCACTGATTCACAATGAGCCATGTGTGAATGTGTGTATGTGATAGTATAGGGTGTGCATAGAGTCACAAAGAGCCGTGCATATGTGTCTTTGCATGGGTGTTGTGGTATAGGGTCTGCGTTGTGTCACAGTGACTGTGCGTGTGTGTGTGTTTGTGATGGTATAGTACGTGCATTGAATCAGAGAGAGCCATGCATGTGTCTCTGTGTGTGTGTGCTGGCATAGGCATTACATTGAGTCACAGTGAGCCATGTGTTTGTATGCTGGTGTAGACTCTGCATTGAGTCACAGTAAGCCTTGTGTGTGTGCCAGTACAGGCTGTGCATTGAGTCAGTGAGTCATATGTGTGTGTGTGTTTGTGTGTGTGTGTGCTGGTTTAGGCAGTGCATTGAGTCCAATGAGCAGTGTATGTTTGTGTGTGTGTGTGTGTGCTGCTATAGGTGGTTCACTGAGTCACAGTCAGGTATGTGTGAGTGAGTGTTTGTGTGTTCTTCTATAGGCTGTGCATTGATTCACAGTGAGCTCTGTGTGTATGGTGGTATAGGCGGTGCATTGAATCACAGTGATGGTTGTTTTTCTGTGTGTATGCTGCAGTAGGCTGTGAATTGAGTCACAGAAGGTGGGTCTTTGTGTGTGTATGTGCAGGTACAAGCTGCAGTTCGAGTCACAGTGATGGGTGTCTCTGTGTGATGTTATAGGCTGTGCATTGAATCACAGCGAGCCGTATTAGTGTGTGTATGTGTATTTGTGTATGCGTGTGTGTGTGTGATGGTACAGGCTGAACATTGAGTCACTGAGGTGTGCATGAGTGTATGTGGTGTTACAGACTGTTCGTTAGGTCAAACTGAGCAATATGTGTGTGTAGGGGTGTGTGTGTACAGTTATTTGCTGTGCACTGAGTCACAGTGAACCATGTGTGTGTGGGGAGCTGGTATAGTCAGAGCACTGAGTCACAGTTGAATGTGTGGGAGTTGTTTGTGTATGTGTGTGTGTATTTGCTGGTGTAGACTGTGTATTGAGGCACAGTGAGTAGTGCGGTGTGTGTGTGCTGTGATGGTGTGGACTGTGGTTTTATCCACTTTGACCTGAACGGCTGTGTGTGTTTGTGTGTGTGTGTGTGCTGGCACTAGATGACAGTTGAGACAGAGTGGGCTGTGTGTCTGTGTGTGCGCTGGTATAGACTCTGTATTGAGTCACTGTGAACTGTGTGTGTATGTGTGTGCTCGTATAGGCTGTGCATTGAGTCACAGTGAGGTGTTTGTGTGTGTGTGTGCTGGTACAGGAAGCGTTTTGAGTCACAGTCTCGTGTGTGTGTGTGCATGTGAGTTTGTGTGCTGGTATGGGCTTTATTGTGCTGGTATGGGCTTTATTGACTCATGGGTGTGTGTGTGAGTGTGGGTGATACAGACTGCATTGAGTCACAGTGCGCTGTGTGTGTGTGTGCTGGTATAGGTGATTTATTGAGTACCAGTGAGCCATGTGTGAGTGCGTGTTGGTGTGTGTGTGTGTGTACTGGTATAGGCTGTGCATTGAGTCACAGTGAGGCCTGCATCTGTGCATGTCTGTGTTTGTGTGTGTGTGTTTGCTGGTATAGGCTGAGCTTTGAATCACTCTGAGGTGTGTGTGCATGTGCTGGTAAAATTGTGCCTTGATTCACTGTGCCATGTGAGTGTGTGTGCACGCTGGTATAGGTTGTGCATTGAGTCAGAGTGGGAGGTGTGTGTGTCTGTGTGTTCTGGTATAGGCTGACAATTGAGGCACACTGAGGTCTGTGTGCACATGTGTGTATATGTGTGCTGGTACAGCCTGCTCATTGAGTCATATTGAGTTTTTTTTGTGTGTGTGTGCAAGTAGAGGCAGCACATTGAGTCACAGTGAGGTGTATGTGTGTGATGTTATATGCTATGCACTGATTCATAGGGAGGTTTGTGTCTGTGTGTGTGCACTTTCTAGTTTAGGATTTGCATTGAATCACACTGAGCTGTGTTTTTGAGTGTCAGTATGTGTGCGTGTGTGGAGGTATGGGCTGTGGATTGACTCACATTTTGCCGTATGTGCTTCTCTGTGTGTGTATGTCTGCTAGCATATCCTGTGCACTAAGTCACAGGGAGCCATGTGTGTGTGTGTGTGTGTGTCCTGGTACAGAGTGTGCATTGATTCACAGTCAGCCATGTGTGTGTGTGTGTGAGTGCACTGGTATAGGATGTGCAGTGAGTCAGAGTGCTGTGTGTGTGTGTCTGCATGTTCTGATATAGGCTGACCATTGTGTAACATTGAGGGTGTGTGTGTGTGTGTGCTGGTATAGGCTGCATATTTTGTCACAGTGAGCTGTGTGTGTGTGTATGTGTAGGTACAGGCTGTGCATTGAGTCACAGTGTGGGGTGTGTGTGTGATGTTATATTCTGTGCACTAGGACAGAGTGAGCCGTGTGTGTGTGCTGGTATAATCTGAACATTGAGTCACAGTGTGGTGTGGTGTGTGTGCCTTTGCTGGTATGGACTGTGCATTGAATCCCAGCCCTGTGTTAGTGTTTGTGTATTTGGTGCTGTAGAGTCTGCATGAGTCACAGAAAGATGTGTGTGTGTGTACTGATATAGGCTGTACACTGAGCCATATTAAGGTGTGTTTCTGTGTGTGTGTGTGCGGGTATAGGCTATGCATTGACTCACATTGAGCCATGTGTTTGTATGTGCTAGTATACACTGTTCATTGAGTCTCAGTGAGCCTTTGTTTTGTGTGTCTGTTTACTTGTATGGGCTTGGCATTGAGTCTCAGACAGGTGTGTGTGTGTGTCTGTGTGTCTGTGTGGTGGTATCATCTGCATTGAGTCACACAGCAGTGTGTGTGAGAGTGTGTGTGTGTGCAGGTACAGGCTGGTATTGAATGACAGTGAGCCGTGTGTGTGCCTGTGTGTGTGTGTGTGCTGGAATAGGCAGAGCATTGAGTCTCAGGTGTGTGTATGTGTGTGTGTATGCTGGTATGGTCTCTGCATTGATTCACTAAGGTGTGTTGTGTGTGTATGTACATGGAGCTGAAGACTGTACACTGATTCACAGTGAGCTGTGTGTGTATGTGTGTGTGTGTGTGATGGTATGGGCTTTGCATTGAGTCACTGAGGTGTGTGTCTGTGTGTGTATACGTGGAACTACAGACTGTGCACTGATTCACAATGAGCCATGTGTGAATGTGTGTATGTGATAGTATAGGGTGTGCATAGAGTCACAAAGAGCCATGCATATGTGTCTTTGCATGGGTGTTGTGGTATAGGGTCTGCGTTGTGTCACAGTGACTGTGCGTGTGTGTGTGTTTGTGATGGTATAGTGCGTGCATTGAATCAGAGAGAGCCATGCATGTGTCTCTGTGTGTGTGTGCTGGCATAGGCATTACATTGAGTCACAGTGAGCCATGTGTTTGTATGCTGGTGTAGACTCTGCATTGAGTCACAGTAAGCCTTGTGTGTGTGCCAGTACAGGCTGTGCATTGAGTCAGTGAGTCATATGTGTGTGTGTGTTTGTGTGTGTGTGTGCTGGTTTAGGCAGTGCATTGAGTCCAATGAGCAGTGTATGTTTGTGTGTGTGTGTG
The DNA here is from genome assembly GCF_039906515.1 of Pseudorca crassidens. Taxonomy (NCBI): domain Eukaryota; kingdom Metazoa; phylum Chordata; class Mammalia; order Artiodactyla; family Delphinidae; genus Pseudorca; species Pseudorca crassidens. Next base: position 12,869,212 of record NC_090318.1, read on the forward strand.
TGTGCTGCTATAGGTGGTTCACTGAGTCACAGTCAGGTATGTGTGAGTGAGTGTTTGTGTGTTCTTCTATAGGCTGTGCATTGATTCACAGTGAGCTCTGTGTGTATGGTGGTATAGGCGGTGCATTGAATCACAGTGATGGTTGTTTTTCTGTGTGTATGCTGCAGTAGGCTGTGAATTGAGTCACAGAAGGTGGGTCTTTGTGTGTGTATGTGCAGGTACAAGCTGCAGTTCGAGTCACAGTGATGGGTGTCTCTGTGTGATGTTATAGGCTGTGCATTGAATCACAGCGAGCCGTATTAGTGTGTGTACGTGTATTTGTGTATGCGTGTGTGTGTGTGATGGTACAGGCTGAACATTGAGTCACTGAGGTGTGCATGTGTGTATGTGGTGTTACAGACTGTTCGTTAGGTCAAACTGAGCAATATGTGTGTGTAGGGGTGTGTGTGTACAGTTATTTGCTGTGCACTGAGTCACAGTGAACCATGTGTGTGTGGGGAGCTGGTATAGTCAGAGCACTGAGTCACAGTTGAATGTGTGGGAGTTGTTTGTGTATGTGTGTGTGTATTTGCTGGTGTAGACTGTGCATTGAGTCACAGTGAGTAGTGCGGTGTGTGTGTGCTGTGATGGTGTGGACTGTGGTTTTATCCACTTTGACCTGAACGGCTGTGTGTGTTTGTGTGTTTGTGTGTGTGTGTGTGTGCTGGCACTAGATGACAGTTGAGACAGAGTGGGCTGTGTGTCTGTGTGTGCGCTGGTATAGACTCTGTATTGAGTCACTGTGAGCTGTGTGTGTATGTGTGTGCTCGTATAGGCTGTGCATTGAGTCACAGTGAGGTGTTTGTGTGTGTGTGTGCTGGTACAGGAAGCGTTTTGAGTCACAGTCTCGTGTGTGTGTGTGTGCATGTGAGTTTGTGTGCTGGTATGGGCTTTATTGTGCTGGTATGGGCTTTATTGACTCATGGGTGTGTGTGTGAGTGTGGGTGATACAGACTGCATTGAGTCACAGTGCGCTGTGTGTGTGTGTGCTGGTATAGGCGATTTATTGAGTACCAGTGAGCCATGTGTGAGTGCGTGTTGGTGTGTGTGTGTGTGTACTGGTATAGGCTGTGCATTGAGTCACAGTGAGGCCTGCATCTGTGCATGTCTGTGTTTGTGTGTGTGTGTTTGCTGGTATAGGCTGAGCTTTGAATCACTCTGAGGTGTGTGTGCATGTGCTGGTAAAATTGTGCCTTGATTCACTGTGCCATGTGAGTGTGTGTGCACGCTGGTATAGGTTGTGCATTGAGTCAGAGTGGGAGGTGTGTGTGTCTGTGTGTTCTGGTATAGGCTGACAATTGAGGCACACTGAGGTCTGTGTGCACATGTGTGTATATGTGTGCTGGTACAGCCTGCTCATTGAGTCATATTGAGTTTTTTGTGTGTGTGTGTGCAAGTAGAGGCAGCACATTGAGTCACAGTGAGGTGTATGTGTGTGATGTTATATGCTATGCACTGATTCATAGGGAGGTTTGTGTCTGTGTGTGTGCACTTTCTAGTTTAGGATTTGCATTGAATCACACTGAGCTGTGTTTTTGAGTGTCAGTATGTGTGCGTGTGTGGAGGTATGGGCTGTGGATTGACTCACATTTTGCCGTATGTGCTTCTCTGTGTGTGTATGTCTGCTAGCATATCCTGTGCACTAAGTCACAGGGAGCCATGTGTGTGTGTGTGTGTGTGTCCTGGTACAGAGTGTGCATTGATTCACAGTCAGCCATGTGTGTGTGTGTGTGAGTGCACTGGTATAGGATGTGCAGTGAGTCAGAGTGCTGTGTGTGTGTGTCTGCATGTTCTGATATAGGCTGACCATTGTGTAACATTGAGGGTGTGTGTGTGTGTGTGTGCTGGTATAGGCTGCATATTTTGTCACAGTGAGCTGTGTGTGTGTGTATGTGTAGGTACAGGCTGTGCATTGAGTCACAGTGTGGGGTGTGTGTGTGATGTTATATTCTGTGCACTAGGACAGAGTGAGCCGTGTGTGTGTGCTGGTATAATCTGAACATTGAGTCACAGTGTGGTGTGGTGTGTGTGCCTTTGCTGGTATGGACTGTGCATTGAATCCCAGCCCTGTGTTAGTGTTTGTGTATTTGGTGCTGTAGAGTCTGCATGAGTCACAGAAAGATGTGTGTGTGTGTACTGATATAGGCTGTACACTGAGCCATATTAAGGTGTGTTTCTGTGTGTGTGTGTGCGGGTATAGGCTATGCATTGACTCACATTGAGCCATGTGTTTGTATGTGCTAGTATACACTGTTCATTGAGTCTCAGTGAGCCTTTGTTTTGTGTGTCTGTTTACTTGTATGGGCTTGGCATTGAGTCTCAGACAGGTGTGTGTGTGTGTCTGTGTGTCTGTGTGGTGGTATCATCTGCATTGAGTCACACGGCAGTGTGTGTGAGAGTGTGTGTGTGTGCAGGTACAGGCTGGTATTGAATGACAGTGAGCCGTGTGTGTGCCTGTGTGTGTGTGTGTGCTGGAATAGGCAGAGCATTGAGTCTCAGGTGTGTGTATGTGTGTGTGTATGCTGGTATGGTCTCTGCATTGATTCACTAAGGTGTGTTGTGTGTGTATGTACATGGAGCTGAAGACTGTACACTGATTCACAGTGAGCTGTGTGTGTATGTGTGTGTGTGTGTGATGGTATGGGCTTTGCATTGAGTCACTGAGGTGTGTGTCTGTGTGTGTATACGTGGAACTACAGACTGTGCACTGATTCACAATGAGCCATGTGTGAATGTGTGTATGTGATAGTATAGGGTGTGCATAGAGTCACAAAGAGCCGTGCATATGTGTCTTTGCATGGGTGTTGTGGTATAGGGTCTGCGTTGTGTCACAGTGACTGTGCGTGTGTGTGTGTTTGTGATGGTATAGTACGTGCATTGAATCAGAGAGAGCCATGCATGTGTCTCTGTGTGTGTGTGCTGGCATAGGCATTACATTGAGTCACAGTGAGCCATGTGTTTGTATGCTGGTGTAGACTCTGCATTGAGTCACAGTAAGCCTTGTGTGTGTGCCAGTACAGGCTGTGCATTGAGTCAGTGAGTCATATGTGTGTGTGTGTTTGTGTGTGTGTGTGCTGGTTTAGGCAGTGCATTGAGTCCAATGAGCAGTGTATGTTTGTGTGTGTGTGTGTGTGCTGCTATAGGTGGTTCACTGAGTCACAGTCAGGTATGTGTGAGTGAGTGTTTGTGTGTTCTTCTATAGGCTGTGCATTGATTCACAGTGAGCTCTGTGTGTATGGTGGTATAGGCGGTGCATTGAATCACAGTGATGGTTGTTTTTCTGTGTGTATGCTGCAGTAGGCTGTGAATTGAGTCACAGAATGTGTGTCTTTGTGTGTGTATGTGCAGTTACAAGCTGCAGTTCGAGTCACAGTGATGGGTGTCTCTGTGTGATGTTATAGGCTGTGCATTGAATCACAGCGAGCCGTATTAGTGTGTGTACGTGTATTTGTGTATGCGTGTGTGTGTGTGTGATGGTACAGGCTGAACATTGAGTCACTGAGGTGTGCATGTGTGTATGTGGTGTTACAGACTGTTCGTTAGGTCAAACTGAGCAATATGTGTGTGTAGGGGTGTGTGTGTAGTTATTTGCTGTGCACTGAGTCACAGTGAACCATGTGTGTGTGGGGAGCTGGTATAGTCAGAGCACTGAGTCACAGTTGAATGTGTGGGAGTTGTTTGTGTATGTGTGTGTGTATTTGCTGGTGTAGACTGTGCATTGAGTCACAGTGAGTAGTGCGGTGTGTGTGTGCTGTGATGCTGGGGACTGTGGTTTTATCCACTTTGACCTGAACGGCTGTGTGTGTTTGTGTGTTTGTGTGTGTGTGTGTGCTGGCACTAGATGACAGTTGAGACAGAGTGGGCTGTGTGTCTGTGTGTGCGCTGGTATAGACTCTGTATTGAGTCACTGTGAGCTGTGTGTGTATGTGTGTGCTCGTATAGGCTGTGCATTGAGTCACAGTGAGGTGTTTGTGTGTGTGTGTGCTGGTACAGGAAGCGTTTTGAGTCACAGTCTCGTGTGTGTGTGTGTGCATGTGAGTTTGTGTGCTGGTATGGGCTTTATTGTGCTGGTATGGGCTTTATTGACTCATGGGTGTGTGTGTGAGTGTGGGTGATACAGACTGCATTGAGTCACAGTGCGCTGTGTGTGTGTGTGCTGGTATAGGCGATTTATTGAGTACGAGTGAGCCATGTGTGAGTGCGTGTTGGTGTGTGTGTGTGTGTACTGGTATAGGCTGTGCATTGAGTCACAGTGAGGCCTGCATCTGTGCATGTCTGTGTTTGTGTGTGTGTGTTTGCTGGTATAGGCTGAGCTTTGAATCACTCTGAGGTGTGTGTGCATGTGCTGGTAAAATTGTGCCTTGATTCACTGTGCCATGTGAGTGTGTGTGCACGCTGGTATAGGTTGTGCATTGAGTCAGAGTGGGAGGTGTGTGTGTCTGTGTGTTCTGGTATAGGCTGACAATTGAGGCACACTGAGGTCTGTGTGCACATGTGTGTATATGTGTGCTGGTACAGCCTGCTCATTGAGTCTTATTGAGTTTTGTGTGTGTGTGTGTGCAGGTAGAGGCAGCACATTGAGTCACAGTGAGGTGTATGTGTGTGATGTTATATGCTATGCACTGATTCATAGGGAGGTTTGTGTCTGTGTGTGTGCACTTTCTAGTTTAGGATTTGCATTGAATCACACTGAGCTGTGTTTTTGAGTGTCAGTATGTGTGCGTGTGTGGAGGTATGGGCTGTGGATTGACTCACATTTTGCCGTATGTGCTTCTCTGTGTGTGTATGTCTGCTAGCATATCCTGTGCACTAAGTCACAGGGAGCCATGTGTGTGTGTGTGTGTGTGTCCTGGTACAGAGTGTGCATTGATTCACAGTCAGCCATGTGTGTGTGTGTGTGAGTGCACTGGTATAGGATGTGCAGTGAGTCAGAGTGCTGTGTGTGTGTGTCTGCATGTTCTGATATAGGCTGACCATTGTGTAACATTGAGGGTGTGTGTGTGTGTGTGCTGGTATAGGCTGCATATTTTGTCACAGTGAGCTGTGTGTGTGTGTATGTGTAGGTACAGGCTGTGCATTGAGTCACAGTGTGGGGTGTGTGTGTGATGTTATATTCTGTGCACTAGGACAGAGTGAGCCGTGTGTGTGTGCTGGTATAATCTGAACATTGAGTCACAGTGTGGTGTGGTGTGTGTGCCTTTGCTGGTATGGACTGTGCATTGAATCCCAGCCCTGTGTTAGTGTTTGTGTATTTGGTGCTGTAGAGTCTGCATGAGTCACAGTAAGATGTGTGTGTGTGTACTGCTATAGGCTGTACACTGAGCCATATTAAGCTGTGTTTCTGTGTGTGTGTGTGCGGGTATAGGCTATACATTGACTCACATTGAGCCATGTGTTTGTATGTGCTACTATACGCTATTCATTGAGTCTCAGTGAGCCATTGTTGTGTGTGTCTGTTTACTTGTATGGGCTTGGCATTGAGTCACAGAGAGGTGTTTGTGTGTGTTTGTGTGTCTGTGTGGTGGTATAAACTGCATTGAGTCACACGGCGGTGTGTGTGAGAGTGTGTGTGTGTGCAGGTACAGGCTGGTATTGAACCACAGTGAGCCGTGTGTGTGTGTGCTGGAATAGGCAGAGCATTGAGTCTCAGGTGTGTGTATGTGTGTGTGTATGCTGGTATGGTCTCTGCATTGATTCACTAAGGTGTGTTGTGTGTGTATGTACATGGAGCTGAAGACTGTACACTGATTCACAGTGAGCTGTGTGTGTATGTGTGTGTGTGTGTGATGGTATGGGCTTTGCATTGAGTCACTGAGGTGTGTGTCTGTGTGTGTATACCTGGAACTACAGACTGTGCACTGATTCACAATGAGCCATGTGTGAATGTGTGTATGTGATAGTATAGGGTGTTCATAGAGTCACAATGAGCCGTGCATATGTGTCTTTGCATGGGTGTTGTGGTATAGGCTATGCATTGTGTCACAGTGACTGTGCGTGTGTGTGTGTGTGTGTTTGTGATGGTATAGTACATGCATTGTATCAGAGAGAGCCATGCATGCGTCTCTGTGTGTGTGTGCTGGCATAGGCATTACATTGTGTCACAGTGAGCCATGTGTTTGTATGCTGGTGGAGACTCTGCATTGAGTCACAGTAAGACTTGTGTGTGTGCCAGTACAGGCTGTGCAAGGAGTCAGTGAGTCATATATGTGTGTGTGTGTGTGTGTGTGCTGATATATGAAGTGCATTGAGTCCAAGTGAATCATGTATGTTTGTGTGTGTTTGTGGGTGCTGCTATAGGTGGTTCACTGAGTCACAGTCAGGTATGTGTGAGTGTTTGTGTGTTCTTGTATAGGCTGTGCATTGATTCACAGTGAGGCATGTGTGTAAGCTGGTACAGGAGGTGCATTGAGTCACAGTGATGGTTGTGTTTGTGTGTGTGTGTGTGCTGCAGTAGGCTGTGTATTGAGTCACAGAAAGTGTGTCTTTGTGTGTGTATGTGCATGTACAGGCTGCGGTTTGAGTCACAGTGATGGGTGTCTCTGTGTGGTGTTATAGGCTGTGCATTGAATCACAGCCCTGTGTTAGTGTTGTGTATTTGGTGCTGTAGAGTCTGCATGAGTCACAGTAAGGTGTGTGTGTGTGCTGCTATATGCTGAGAATTGAGTCACACCTAGGTGAGTGTATGTGTATGTGTATGCTGATATGGGATTTGCATTGAATCACTGAACGGTGTGTGTTTGTGTGTGTGTGTACTTTAATAGTCTGTACACTGAGACATGTTAAGGTGTGTTTCTGTGTGTGTGTGTGCGGGTATAGGCTATGCATTGACTCACATTGAGCCATGTGTTTGTATGTGCTAGTATACACTGTTCATTGAGTCTCAGTGAGCCTTTGTTTTGTGTGTCTGTTTACTTGTATGGGCTTGGCATTGAGTCTCAGACAGGTGTGTGTGTGTGTCTGTGTGTCTGTGTGGTGGTATCATCTGCATTGAGTCACACGGCGGTGTGTGTGAGAGTGTGTGTGTGTGCAGGTAGAGGCTGGTATTGAATGACAGTGAGACGTGTGTGTGCCTGTGTGTGTGTGTGTGCTGGAATAGGCAGAGCATTGAGTCTCAGGTGTGTGTATGTGTGTGTGTATGCTGGTATGGTCTCTGCATTGATTCACTAAGGTGTGTTGTGTGTGTATGTACATGGAGCTGAAGACTGTACACTGATTCACAGTGAGCTGTGTGTGTATGTGTGTGTGTGTGTGTGATGGTATGGGCTTTGCATTGAGTCACTGAGGTGTGTGTCTGTGTGTGTATACCTGGAACTACAGACTGTGCACTGATTCACAATGAGCCATGTGTGAATGTGTGTATGTGATAGTATAGGGTGTGCATAGAGTCACAAAGAGCCGTGCATATGTGTCTTTGCATGGGTGTTGTGGTATAGGGTCTGCGTTGTGTCACAGTGACTGTGCGTGTGTGTGTGTTTGTGATGGTATAGTACGTGCATTGAATCAGAGAGAGCCATGCATGTGTCTCTGTGTGTGTGTGCTGGCATAGGCATTACATTGAGTCACAGTGAGCCATGTGTTTGTATGCTGGTGTAGACTCTGCATTGAGTCACAGTAAGCCTTGTGTGTGTGCCAGTACAGGCTGTGCATTGAGTCAGTGAGTCATATGTGTGTGTGTGTTTGTGTGTGTGTGTGCTGGTTTAGGCAGTGCATTGAGTCCAATGAGCAGTGTATGTTTGTGTGTGTGTGTGTGTGCTGCTATAGGTGGTTCACTGAGTCACAGTCAGGTATGTGTGAGTGAGTGTTTGTGTGTTCTTCTATAGGCTGTGCATTGATTCACAGTGAGCTCTGTGTGTATGGTGGTATAGGCGGTGCATTGAATCACAGTGATGGTTGTTTTTCTGTGTGTATGCTGCAGTAGGCTGTGAATTGAGTCACAGAAGGTGGGTCTTTGTGTGCGTATGTGCAGGTACAAGCTGCAGTTCGAGTCACAGTGATGGGTGTCTCTGTGTGATGTTATAGGCTGTGCATTGAATCACAGCGAGCCGTATTAGTGTGTGTACGTGTATTTGTGTATGCGTGTGTGTGTGTGATGGTACAGGCTGAACATTGAGTCACTGAGGTGTGCATGTGTGTATGTGGTGTTACAGACTGTTCGTTAGGTCAAACTGAGCAATATGTGTGTGTAGGGGTGTGTGTGTACAGTTATTTGCTGTGCACTGAGTCACAGTGAACCATGTGTGTGTGGGGAGCTGGTATAGTCAGAGCACTGAGTCACAGTTGAATGTGTGGGAGTTGTTTGTGTATGTGTGTGTGTATTTGCTGGTGTAGACTGTGCATTGAGTCACAGTGAGTAGTGCGGTGTGTGTGTGCTGTGATGGTGTGGACTGTGGTTTTATCCACTTTGACCTGAACGGCTGTGTGTGTTTGTGTGTTTGTGTGTGTGTGTGTGTGCTGGCACTAGATGACAATTGAGACAGAGTGGGCTGTGTGTCTGTGTGTGCGCTGGTATAGACTCTGTATTGAGTCACTGTGAGCTGTGTGTGTATGTGTGTGCTCGTATAGGCTGCATTGAGTCACAGTGAGGTGTTTGTGTGTGTGTGTGCTGGTACAGGAAGCGTTTTGAGTCACAGTCTCGTGTGTGTGTGTGTGCATGTGAGTTTGTGTGCTGGTATGGGCTTTATTGTGCTGGTATGGGCTTTATTGACTCATGGGTGTGTGTGTGAGTGTGGGTGATACAGACTGCATTGAGTCACAGTGTGCTGTGTGTGTGTGTGCTGGTATAGGCGATTTATTGAGTACGAGTGAGCCATGTGTGAGTGCGTGTTGGTGTGTGTGTGTGTGTACTGGTATAGGCTGTGCATTGAGTCACAGTGAGGCCTGCATCTGTGCATGTCTGTGTTTGTGTGTGTGTGTTTGCTGGTATAGGCTGAGCTTTGAATCACTCTGAGGTGTGTGTGCATGTGCTGGTAAAATTGTGCCTTGATTCACTGTGCCATGTGAGTGTGTGTGCACGCTGGTATAGGTTGTGCATTGAGTCAGAGTGGGAGGTGTGTGTGTCTGTGTGTTCTGGTATAGGCTGACAATTGAGGCACACTGAGGTCTGTGTGCACATGTGTGTATATGTGTGCTGGTACAGCCTGCTCATTGAGTCATATTGAGTTTTGTGTGTGTGTGTGTGCAGGTAGAGGCAGCACATTGAGTCACAGTGAGGTGTATGTGTGTGATGTTATATGCTATGCACTGATTCATAGGGAGGTTTGTGTCTGTGTGTGTGCACTTTCTAGTTTAGGATTTGCATTGAATCACACTGAGCTGTGTTTTTGAGTGTCAGTATGTGTGCGTGTGTGGAGGTATGGGCTGTGGATTGACTCACATTTTGCCGTATGTGCTTCTCTGTGTGTGTATGTCTGCTAGCATATCCTGTGCACTAAGTCACAGGGAGCCATGTGTGTGTGTGTGTGTGTGTCCTGGTACAGAGTGTGCATTGATTCACAGTCAGCCATGTGTGTGTGTGTGTGAGTGCACTGGTATAGGATGTGCAGTGAGTCAGAGTGCTGTGTGTGTGTGTCTGCATGTTCTGATATAGGCTGACCATTGTGTAACATTGAGGGTGTGTGTGTGTGTGTGCTGGTATAGGCTGCATATTTTGTCACAGTGAGCTGTGTGTGTGTGTATGTGTAGGTACAGGCTGTGCATTGAGTCACAGTGTGGGGTGTGTGTGTGATGTTATATTCTGTGCACTAGGACAGAGTGAGCCGTGTGTGTGTGCTGGTATAATCTGAACATTGAGTCACAGTGTGGTGTGGTGTGTGTGCCTTTGCTGGTATGGACTGTGCATTGAATCCCAGCCCTGTGTTAGTGTTTGTGTATTTGGTGCTGTAGAGTCTGCATGAGTCACAGTAAGATGTATGTGTGTGTACTGCTATAGGCTGTACACTGAGCCATATTAAGGTGTGTTTCTGTGTGTGTGTGTGCGGGTATAGGCTATGCATTGACTCACATTGAGCCATGTGTTTGTATGTGCTACTATACGCTATTCATTGAGTCTCAGTGAGCCATTGTTGTGTGTGTCTGTTTACTTGTATGGGCTTGGCATTGAGTCACAGAGAGGTGTTTGTGTGTGTTTGTGTGTCTGTGTGGTGGTATAAACTGCATTGAGTCACACAGCGGTGTGTGTGAGAGTGTGTGTGTGTGCAGGTACAGGCTGGTATTGAACCACAGTGAGCCGTGTGTGTGTGTGCTGGAATAGGCAGAGCATTGAGTCTCAGGTGTGTGTATGTGTGTGTGTATGCTGGTATGGTCTCTGCATTGATTCACTAAGGTGTGTTGTGTGTGTATGTACATGGAGCTGAAGACTGTACACTGATTCACAGTGAGCTGTGTGTGTATGTGTGTGTGTGTGTGATGGTATGGGCTTTGCATTGAGTCACTGAGGTGTGTGTCTGTGTGTGTATACCTGGAACTACAGACTGTGCACTGATTCACAATGAGCCATGTGTGAATGTGTGTATGTGATAGTATAGGGTGTTCATAGAGTCACAAAGAGCCGTGCATATGTGTCTTTGTATGGGTGTTGTGGTATAGGCTGTGCATTGTGTCACAGTGACTGTGCGTGTGTGTGTGTGTGTGTTTGTGATGGTATAGTACGTGCATTGTATCAGAGAGAGCCATGCATGCGTCTCTGTGTGTGTGTGCTGGCATAGGCATTACATTGTGTCACAGTGAGCCATGTGTTTGTATGCTGATGGAGACTCTGCATTGAGTCACAGTAAGACTTGTGTGTGTGCCAGTACAGGCTGTGCAAGGAGTCAGTGAGTCATATATGTGTGTGTGTGTGTGTGCTGATATATGAAGTGCATTGAGTCCAAGTGAATCATGTATGTTTGTGTGTGTTTGTGGGTGCTGCTATAGGTGGTTCACTGAGTCACAGTCAGGTATGTGTGAGTGTTTGTGTGTTCTTGTATAGGCTGTGCATTGATTCAAAGTGAGGCATGTGTGTAAGCTGGTACAGGAGGTGCATTGAGTCACAGTGATGGTTGTGTTTGTGTGTGTGTGTGTGCTGCAGTAGGCTGTGTATTGAGTCACAGAAAGTGTGTCTTTGTGTGTGTATGTGCATGTACAGGCTGCGGTTTGAGTCACAGTGATGGGTGTCTCTGTGTGGTGTTATAGGCTGTGCATTGAATCACAGCCCTGTGTTAGTGTTGTGTATTTGGTGCTGTAGAGTCTGCATGAGTCACAGTAAGGTGTGTGTGTGTGCTGCTATATGCTGAGAATTGAGTCACACCTAGGTGAGTGTATGTGTATGTGTATGCTGATATGGGATTTGCATTGAATCACTGAACGGTGTGTGTTTTTGTGTGTGTGTACTGCTATAGTCTGTACACTGAGACATGTTAAGGTGTGTTTCTGTGTGTGTGTGTGCGGGTATAGGCTATGCATTGACTCACATTGAGCCATGTGTTTGTATGTGCTAGTATACACTGTTCATTGAGTCTCAGTGAGCCTTTGTTTTGTGTGTCTGTTTACTTGTATGGGCTTGGCATTGAGTCTCAGACAGGTGTGTGTGTGTGTCTGTGTGTCTGTGTGGTGGTATCATCTGCATTGAGTCACACGGCAGTGTATGTGAGAGTGTGTGTGTGTGCAGGTACAGGCTGGTATTGAATGACAGTGAGCCGTGTGTGTGCCTGTGTGTGTGTGTGTGCTGGAATAGGCAGAGCATTGAGTCTCAGGTGTGTGTATGTGTGTGTGTATGCTGGTATGGTCTCTGCATTGATTCACTAAGGTGTGTTGTGTGTGTATGTACATGGATCTGAAGACTGTACACTGATTCACAGTGAGCTGTGTGTGTATGTGTGTGTGTGTGTGATGGTATGGGCTTTGCATTGAGTCACTGAGGTGTGTGTCTGTGTGTGTATACGTGGAACTACAGACTGTGCACTGATTCACAATGAGCCATGTGTGAATGTGTGTATGTGATAGTATAGGGTGTGCATAGAGTCACAAAGAGCCGTGCATATGTGTCTTTGCATGGGTGTTGTGGTATAGGGTCTGCGTTGTGTCACAGTGACTGTGCGTGTGTGTGTGTTTGTGATGGTATAGTACGTGCATTGAATCAGAGAGAGCCATGCATGTGTCTCTGTGTGTGTGTGCTGGCATAGGCATTACATTGAGTCACAGTGAGCCATGTGTTTGTATGCTGGTGTAGACTCTGCATTGAGTCACAGTAAGCCTTGTGTGTGTGCCAGTACAGGCTGTGCATTGAGTCAGTGAGTCATATGTGTGTGTGTGTTTGTGTGTGTGTGTGCTGGTTTAGGCAGTGCATTGAGTCCAATGAGCAGTGTATGTTTGTGTGTGTGTGTGTGTGCTGCTATAGGTGGTTCACTGAGTCACAGTCAGGTATGTGTGAGTGAGTGTTTGTGTGTTCTTCTATAGGCTGTGCATTGATTCACAGTGAGCTCTGTGTGTATGGTGGTATAGGCGGTGCATTGAATCACAGTGATGGTTGTTTTTCTGTGTGTATGCTGCAGTAGGCTGTGAATTGAGTCACAGAAGGTGGGTCTTTGTGTGTGTATGTGCAGGTACAAGCTGCAGTTCGAGTCACAGTGATGGGTGTCTCTGTGTGATGTTATAGGCTGTGCATTGAATCACAGCGAGCCGTATTAGTGTGTGTACGTGTATTTGTGTATGCGTGTGTGTGTGTGATGGTACAGGCTGAACATTGAGTCACTGAGGTGTGCATGTGTGTATGTGGTGTTACAGACTGTTCGTTAGGTCAAACTGAGCAATATGTGTGTGTAGGGGTGTGTGTGTACAGTTATTTGCTGTGCACTGAGTCACAGTGAACCATGTGTGTGTGGGGAGCTGGTATAGTCAGAGCACTGAGTCACAGTTGAATGTGTGGGAGTTGTTTGTGTATGTGTGTGTGTATTTGCTGGTGTAGACTGTGCATTGAGTCACAGTGAGTAGTGCGGTGTGTGTGTGCTGTGATGCTGTGGACTGTGGTTTTATCCACTTTGACCTGAACGGCTGTGTGTGTTTGTGTGTTTGTGTGTGTGTGTGTGCTGGCACTAGATGACAGTTGAGACAGAGTGGGCTGTGTGTCTGTGTGTGCGCTGGTATAGACTCTGTATTGAGTCACTGTGAGCTGTGTGTGTATGTGTGTGCTCGTATAGGCTGTGCATTGAGTCACAGTGAGGTGTTTGTGTGTGTGTGTGCTGGTACAGGAAGGGTTTTGAGTCACAGTCTCATGTGTGTGTGTGTGCATGTGAGTTTGTGTGCTGGTATGGGCTTTATTGTGCTGGTATGGGCTTTATTGACTCATGGGTGTGTGTGTGAGTGTGGGTGATACAGACTGCATTGAGTCACAGTGCGCTGTGTGTGTGTGTGCTGGTATAGGCGATTTATTGAGTACCAGTGAGCCATGTGTGAGTGCGTGTTGGTGTGTGTGTGTGTGTACTGGTATAGGCTGTGCATTGAGTCACAGTGAGGCCTGCATCTGTGCATGTCTGTGTTTGTGTGTGTGTGTTTGCTGGTATAGGCTGAGCTTTGAATCACTCTGAGGTGTGTGTGCATGTGCTGGTAAAATTGTGCCTTGATTCACTGTGCCATGTGAGTGTGTGTGCACGCTGGTATAGGTTGTGCATTGAGTCAGAGTGGGAGGTGTGTGTGTCTGTGTGTTCTGGTATAGGCTGACAATTGAGGCACACTGAGGTCTGTGTGCACATGTGTGTATATGTGTGCTGGTACAGCCTGCTCATTGAGTCATATTGAGTTTTGTGTGTGTGTGTGTGCAGGTAGAGGCAGCACATTGAGTCACAGTGAGGTGTATGTGTGTGATGTTATATGCTATGCACTGATTCATAGGGAGGTTTGTGTCTGTGTGTGTGCACTTTCTAGTTTAGGATTTGCATTGAATCACACTGAGCTGTGTTTTTGAGTGTCAGTATGTGTGCGTGTGTGGAGGTATGGGCTGTGGATTGACTCACATTTTGCCGTATGTGCTTCTCTGTGTGTGTATGTCTGCTAGCATATCCTGTGCACTAAGTCACAGGGAGCCATGTGTGTGTGTGTGTGTGTGTCCTGGTACAGAGTGTGCATTGATTCACAGTCAGCCATGTGTGTGTGTGTGTGAGTGCACTGGTATAGGATGTGCAGTGAGTCAGAGTGCTGTGTGTGTGTGTCTGCATGTTCTGATATAGGCTGACCATTGTGTAACATTGAGGGGGTGTGTGTGTGTGTGCTGGTATAGGCTGCATATTTTGTCACAGTGAGCTGTGTGTGTGTGTATGTGTAGGTACAGGCTGTGCATTGAGTCACAGTGTGGGGTGTGTGTGTGATGTTATATTCTGTGCACTAGGACAGAGTGAGCCGTGTGTGTGTGCTGGTATAATCTGAACATTGAGTCACAGTGTGGTGTGGTGTGTGTGCCTTTGCTGGTATGGACTGTGCATTGAATCCCAGCCCTGTGTTAGTGTTTGTGTATTTGGTGCTGTAGAGTCTGCATGAGTCACAGTAAGATGTGTGTGTGTGTACTGCTATAGGCTGTACACTGAGCCATATTAAGGTGTGTTTCTGTGTGTGTGTGTGCGGGTATAGGCTATGCATTGACTCACATTGAGCCATGTGTTTGTATGTGCTACTATACGCTATTCATTGAGTCTCAGTGAGCCATTGTTGTGTGTGTCTGTTTACTTGTATGGGCTTGGCATTGAGTCACAGAGAGGTGTTTGTGTGTGTTTGTGTGTCTGTGTGGTGGTATAAACTGCATTGAGTCACACGGCGGTGTGTGTGAGAGTGTGTGTGTGTGCAGGTACAGGCTGGTATTGAACCACAGTGAGCCGTGTGTGTGTGTGCTGGAATAGGCAGAGCATTGAGTCTCAGGTGTGTGTATGTGTGTGTGTATGCTGGTATGGTCTCTGCATTGATTCACTAAGGTGTGTTGTGTGTGTATGTACATGGAGCTGAAGACTGTACACTGATTCACAGTGAGCTGTGTGTGTATGTGTGTGTGTGTGTGATGGTATGGGCTTTGCATTGAGTCACTGAGGTGTGTGTCTGTGTGTGTATACCTGGAACTACAGACTGTGCACTGATTCACAATGAGCCATGTGTGAATGTGTGTATGTGATAGTATAGGGTGTTCATAGAGTCACAAAGAGCCGTGCATATGTGTCTTTGTATGGGTGTTGTGGTATAGGCTGTGCATTGTGTCACAGTGACTGTGCGTGTGTGTGTGTGTGTGTTTGTGATGGTATAGTACGTGCATTGTATCAGAGAGAGCCATGCATGCGTCTCTGTGTGTGTGTGCTGGCATAGGCATTACATTGTGTCACAGTGAGCCATGTGTTTGTATGCTGATGGAGACTCTGCATTGAGTCACAGTAAGACTTGTGTGTGTGCCAGTACAGGCTGTGCAAGGAGTCAGTGAGTCATATATGTGTGTGTGTGTGTGTGCTGATATATGAAGTGCATTGAGTCCAAGTGAATCATGTATGTTTGTGTGTGTTTGTGGGTGCTGCTATAGGTGGTTCACTGAGTCACAGTCAGGTATGTGTGAGTGTTTGTGTGTTCTTGTATAGGCTGTGCATTGATTCAAAGTGAGGCATGTGTGTAAGCTGGTACAGGAGGTGCATTGAGTCACAGTGATGGTTGTGTTTGTGTGTGTGTGTGTGCTGCAGTAGGCTGTGTATTGAGTCACAGAAAGTGTGTCTTTGTGTGTGTATGTGCATGTACAGGCTGCGGTTTGAGTCACAGTGATGGGTGTCTCTGTGTGGTGTTATAGGCTGTGCATTGAATCACAGCCCTGTGTTAGTGTTGTGTATTTGGTGCTGTAGAGTCTGCATGAGTCACAGTAAGGTGTGTGTGTGTGCTGCTATATGCTGAGAATTGAGTCACACCTAGGTGAGTGTATGTGTATGTGTATGCTGATATGGGATTTGCATTGAATCACTGAACGGTGTGTGTTTTTGTGTGTGTGTACTGCTATAGTCTGTACACTGAGACATGTTAAGGTGTGTTTCTGTGTGTGTGTGTGCGGGTATAGGCTATGCATTGACTCACATTGAGCCATGTGTTTGTATGTGCTAGTATACACTGTTCATTGAGTCTCAGTGAGCCTTTGTTTTGTGTGTCTGTTTACTTGTATGGGCTTGGCATTGAGTCTCAGACAGGTGTGTGTGTGTGTCTGTGTGTCTGTGTGGTGGTATCATCTGCATTGAGTCACACGGCAGTGTGTGTGAGAGTGTGTGTGTGTGCAGGTACAGGCTGGTATTGAATGACAGTGAGCCGTGTGTGTGCCTGTGTGTGTGTGTGTGCTGGAATAGGCAGAGCATTGAGTCTCAGGTGTGTGTATGTGTGTGTGTATGCTGGTATGGTCTCTGCATTGATTCACTAAGGTGTGTTGTGTGTGTATGTACATGGAGCTGAAGACTGTACACTGATTCACAGTGAGCTGTGTGTGTATGTGTGTGTGTGTGTGATGGTATGGGCTTTGCATTGAGTCACTGAGGTGTGTGTCTGTGTGTGTATACGTGGAACTACAGACTGTGCACTGATTCACAATGAGCCATGTGTGAATGTGTGTATGTGATAGTATAGGGTGTGCATAGAGTCACAAAGAGCCGTGCATATGTGTCTTTGCATGGGTGTTGTGGTATAGGGTCTGCGTTGTGTCACAGTGACTGTGCGTGTGTGTGTGTTTGTGATGGTATAGTACGTGCATTGAATCAGAGAGAGCCATGCATGTGTCTCTGTGTGTGTGTGCTGGCATAGGCATTACATTGAGTCACAGTGAGCCATGTGTTTGTATGCTGGTGTAGACTCTGCATTGAGTCACAGTAAGCCTTGTGTGTGTGCCAGTACAGGCTGTGCATTGAGTCAGTGAGTCATATGTGTGTGTGTGTTTGTGTGTGTGTGTGCTGGTTTAGGCAGTGCATTGAGTCCAATGAGCAGTGTATGTTTGTGTGTGTGTGTGTGTGCTGCTATAGGTGGTTCACTGAGTCACAGTCAGGTATGTGTGAGTGAGTGTTTGTGTGTTCTTCTATAGGCTGTGCATTGATTCACAGTGAGCTCTGTGTGTATGGTGGTATAGGCGGTGCATTGAATCACAGTGATGGTTGTTTTTCTGTGTGTATGCTGCAGTAGGCTGTGAATTGAGTCACAGAAGGTGGGTCTTTGTGTGTGTATGTGCAGGTACAAGCTGCAGTTCGAGTCACAGTGATGGGTGTCTCTGTGTGATGTTATAGGCTGTGCATTGAATCACAGCGAGCCGTATTAGTGTGTGTACGTGTATTTGTGTATGCGTGTGTGTGTGTGATGGTACAGGCTGAACATTGAGTCACTGAGGTGTGCATGTGTGTATGTGGTGTTACAGACTGTTCGTTAGGTCAAACTGAGCAATATGTGTGTGTAGGGGTGTGTGTGTACAGTTATTTGCTGTGCACTGAGTCACAGTGAACCATGTGTGTGTGGGGAGCTGGTATAGTCAGAGCACTGAGTCACAGTTGAATGTGTGGGAGTTGTTTGTGTATGTGTGTGTGTATTTGCTGGTGTAGACTGTGCATTGAGTCACAGTGAGTAGTGCGGTGTGTGTGTGCTGTGATGCTGTGGACTGTGGTTTTATCCACTTTGACCTGAACGGCTGTGTGTGTTTGTGTGTTTGTGTGTGTGTGTGTGCTGGCACTAGATGACAGTTGAGACAGAGTGGGCTGTGTGTCTGTGTGTGCGCTGGTATAGACTCTGTATTGAGTCACTGTGAGCTGTGTGTGTATGTGTGTGCTCGTATAGGCTGTGCATTGAGTCACAGTGAGGTGTTTGTGTGTGTGTGTGCTGGTACAGGAAGGGTTTTGAGTCACAGTCTCATGTGTGTGTGTGTGCATGTGAGTTTGTGTGCTGGTATGGGCTTTATTGTGCTGGTATGGGCTTTATTGACTCATGGGTGTGTGTGTGAGTGTGGGTGATACAGACTGCATTGAGTCACAGTGCGCTGTGTGTGTGTGTGCTGGTATAGGCGATTTATTGAGTACCAGTGAGCCATGTGTGAGTGCGTGTTGGTGTGTGTGTGTGTGTACTGGTATAGGCTGTGCATTGAGTCACAGTGAGGCCTGCATCTGTGCATGTCTGTGTTTGTGTGTGTGTGTTTGCTGGTATAGGCTGAGCTTTGAATCACTCTGAGGTGTGTGTGCATGTGCTGGTAAAATTGTGCCTTGATTCACTGTGCCATGTGAGTGTGTGTGCACGCTGGTATAGGTTGTGCATTGAGTCAGAGTGGGAGGTGTGTGTGTCTGTGTGTTCTGGTATAGGCTGACAATTGAGGCACACTGAGGTCTGTGTGCACATGTGTGTATATGTGTGCTGGTACAGCCTGCTCATTGAGTCATATTGAGTTTTGTGTGTGTGTGTGTGCAGGTAGAGGCAGCACATTGAGTCACAGTGAGGTGTATGTGTGTGATGTTATATGCTATGCACTGATTCATAGGGAGGTTTGTGTCTGTGTGTGTGCACTTTCTAGTTTAGGATTTGCATTGAATCACACTGAGCTGTGTTTTTGAGTGTCAGTATGTGTGCGTGTGTGGAGGTATGGGCTGTGGATTGACTCACATTTTGCCGTATGTGCTTCTCTGTGTGTGTATGTCTGCTAGCATATCCTGTGCACTAAGTCACAGGGAGCCATGTGTGTGTGTGTGTGTGTGTCCTGGTACAGAGTGTGCATTGATTCACAGTCAGCCATGTGTGTGTGTGTGTGAGTGCACTGGTATAGGATGTGCAGTGAGTCAGAGTGCTGTGTGTGTGTGTCTGCATGTTCTGATATAGGCTGACCATTGTGTAACATTGAGGGGGTGTGTGTGTGTGTGCTGGTATA
Source organism: Pseudorca crassidens (assembly GCF_039906515.1). Lineage (NCBI taxonomy): Eukaryota > Metazoa > Chordata > Mammalia > Artiodactyla > Delphinidae > Pseudorca > Pseudorca crassidens. The sequence continues at coordinate 12,888,110 of NC_090318.1, forward strand.
GGCTGCATATTTTGTCACAGTGAGCTGTGTGTGTGTGTATGTGTAGGTACAGGCTGTGCATTGAGTCACAGTGTGGGGTGTGTGTGTGATGTTATATTCTGTGCACTAGGACAGAGTGAGCCGTGTGTGTGTGCTGGTATAATCTGAACATTGAGTCACAGTGTGGTGTGGTGTGTGTGCCTTTGCTGGTATGGACTGTGCATTGAATCCCAGCCCTGTGTTAGTGTTTGTGTATTTGGTGCTGTAGAGTCTGCATGAGTCACAGTAAGATGTGTGTGTGTGTACTGCTATAGGCTGTACACTGAGCCATATTAAGGTGTGTTTCTGTGTGTGTGTGTGCGGGTATAGGCTATGCATTGACTCACATTGAGCCATGTGTTTGTATGTGCTACTATACGCTATTCATTGAGTCTCAGTGAGCCATTGTTGTGTGTGTCTGTTTACTTGTATGGGCTTGGCATTGAGTCACAGAGAGGTGTTTGTGTGTGTTTGTGTGTCTGTGTGGTGGTATAAACTGCATTGAGTCACACGGCGGTGTGTGTGAGAGTGTGTGTGTGTGCAGGTACAGGCTGGTATTGAACCACAGTGAGCCGTGTGTGTGTGTGCTGGAATAGGCAGAGCATTGAGTCTCAGGTGTGTGTATGTGTGTGTGTATGCTGGTATGGTCTCTGCATTGATTCACTAAGGTGTGTTGTGTGTGTATGTACATGGAGCTGAAGACTGTACACTGATTCACAGTGAGCTGTGTGTGTATGTGTGTGTGTGTGTGATGGTATGGGCTTTGCATTGAGTCACTGAGGTGTGTGTCTGTGTGTGTATACCTGGAACTACAGACTGTGCACTGATTCACAATGAGCCATGTGTGAATGTGTGTATGTGATAGTATAGGGTGTTCATAGAGTCACAAAGAGCCGTGCATATGTGTCTTTGTATGGGTGTTGTGGTATAGGCTGTGCATTGTGTCACAGTGACTGTGCGTGTGTGTGTGTGTGTGTTTGTGATGGTATAGTACGTGCATTGTATCAGAGAGAGCCATGCATGCGTCTCTGTGTGTGTGTGCTGGCATAGGCATTACATTGTGTCACAGTGAGCCATGTGTTTGTATGCTGATGGAGACTCTGCATTGAGTCACAGTAAGACTTGTGTGTGTGCCAGTACAGGCTGTGCAAGGAGTCAGTGAGTCATATATGTGTGTGTGTGTGTGTGCTGATATATGAAGTGCATTGAGTCCAAGTGAATCATGTATGTTTGTGTGTGTTTGTGGGTGCTGCTATAGGTGGTTCACTGAGTCACAGTCAGGTATGTGTGAGTGTTTGTGTGTTCTTGTATAGGCTGTGCATTGATTCAAAGTGAGGCATGTGTGTAAGCTGGTACAGGAGGTGCATTGAGTCACAGTGATGGTTGTGTTTGTGTGTGTGTGTGTGCTGCAGTAGGCTGTGTATTGAGTCACAGAAAGTGTGTCTTTGTGTGTGTATGTGCATGTACAGGCTGCGGTTTGAGTCACAGTGATGGGTGTCTCTGTGTGGTGTTATAGGCTGTGCATTGAATCACAGCCCTGTGTTAGTGTTGTGTATTTGGTGCTGTAGAGTCTGCATGAGTCACAGTAAGGTGTGTGTGTGTGCTGCTATATGCTGAGAATTGAGTCACACCTAGGTGAGTGTATGTGTATGTGTATGCTGATATGGGATTTGCATTGAATCACTGAACGGTGTGTGTTTTTGTGTGTGTGTACTGCTATAGTCTGTACACTGAGACATGTTAAGGTGTGTTTCTGTGTGTGTGTGTGCGGGTATAGGCTATGCATTGACTCACATTGAGCCATGTGTTTGTATGTGCTAGTATACACTGTTCATTGAGTCTCAGTGAGCCTTTGTTTTGTGTGTCTGTTTACTTGTATGGGCTTGGCATTGAGTCTCAGACAGGTGTGTGTGTGTGTCTGTGTGTCTGTGTGGTGGTATCATCTGCATTGAGTCACACGGCAGTGTGTGTGAGAGTGTGTGTGTGTGCAGGTACAGGCTGGTATTGAATGACAGTGAGCCGTGTGTGTGCCTGTGTGTGTGTGTGTGCTGGAATAGGCAGAGCATTGAGTCTCAGGTGTGTGTATGTGTGTGTGTATGCTGGTATGGTCTCTGCATTGATTCACTAAGGTGTGTTGTGTGTGTATGTACATGGAGCTGAAGACTGTACACTGATTCACAGTGAGCTGTGTGTGTATGTGTGTGTGTGTGATGGTATGGGCTTTGCATTGAGTCACTGAGGTGTGTGTCTGTGTGTGTATACGTGGAACTACAGACTGTGCACTGATTCACAATGAGCCATGTGTGAATGTGTGTATGTGATAGTATAGGGTGTGCATAGAGTCACAAAGAGCCGTGCATATGTGTCTTTGCATGGGTGTTGTGGTATAGGGTCTGCGTTGTGTCACAGTGACTGTGCGTGTGTGTGTGTTTGTGATGGTATAGTACGTGCATTGAATCAGAGAGAGCCATGCATGTGTCTCTGTGTGTGTGTGCTGGCATAGGCATTACATTGAGTCACAGTGAGCCATGTGTTTGTATGCTGGTGTAGACTCTGCATTGAGTCACAGTAAGCCTTGTGTGTGTGCCAGTACAGGCTGTGCATTGAGTCAGTGAGTCATATGTGTGTGTGTGTTTGTGTGTGTGTGTGCTGGTTTAGGCAGTGCATTGAGTCCAATGAGCAGTGTATGTTTGTGTGTGTGTGTGTGTGCTGCTATAGGTGGTTCACTGAGTCACAGTCAGGTATGTGTGAGTGAGTGTTTGTGTGTTCTTCTATAGGCTGTGCATTGATTCACAGTGAGCTCTGTGTGTATGGTGGTATAGGCGGTGCATTGAATCACAGTGATGGTTGTTTTTCTGTGTGTATGCTGCAGTAGGCTGTGAATTGAGTCACAGAAGGTGGGTCTTTGTGTGTGTATGTGCAGGTACAAGCTGCAGTTCGAGTCACAGTGATGGGTGTCTCTGTGTGATGTTATAGGCTGTGCATTGAATCACAGCGAGCCGTATTAGTGTGTGTACGTGTATTTGTGTATGCGTGTGTGTGTGTGATGGTACAGGCTGAACATTGAGTCACTGAGGTGTGCATGTGTGTATGTGGTGTTACAGACTGTTCGTTAGGTCAAACTGAGCAATATGTGTGTGTAGGGGTGTGTGTGTACAGTTATTTGCTGTGCACTGAGTCACAGTGAACCATGTGTGTGTGGGGAGCTGGTATAGTCAGAGCACTGAGTCACAGTTGAATGTGTGGGAGTTGTTTGTGTATGTGTGTGTGTATTTGCTGGTGTAGACTGTGCATTGAGTCACAGTGAGTAGTGCGGTGTGTGTGTGCTGTGATGCTGTGGACTGTGGTTTTATCCACTTTGACCTGAACGGCTGTGTGTGTTTGTGTGTTTGTGTGTGTGTGTGTGCTGGCACTAGATGACAGTTGAGACAGAGTGGGCTGTGTGTCTGTGTGTGCGCTGGTATAGACTCTGTATTGAGTCACTGTGAGCTGTGTGTGTATGTGTGTGCTCGTATAGGCTGTGCATTGAGTCACAGTGAGGTGTTTGTGTGTGTGTGTGCTGGTACTAGAAGGGTTTTGAGTCACAGTCTCATGTGTGTGTGTGTGCATGTGAGTTTGTGTGCTGGTATGGGCTTTATTGTGCTGGTATGGGCTTTATTGACTCATGGGTGTGTGTGTGAGTGTGGGTGATACAGACTGCATTGAGTCACAGTGCGCTGTGTGTGTGTGTGCTGGTATAGGCGATTTATTGAGTACGAGTGAGCCATGTGTGAGTGCGTGTTGGTGTGTGTGTGTGTGTACTGGTATAGGCTGTGCATTGAGTCACAGTGAGGCCTGCATCTGTGCATGTCTGTGTTTGTGTGTGTGTGTTTGCTGGTATAGGCTGAGCTTTGAATCACTCTGAGGTGTGTGTGCATGTGCTGGTAAAATTGTGCCTTGATTCACTGTGCCATGTGAGTGTGTGTGCACGCTGGTATAGGTTGTGCATTGAGTCAGAGTGGGAGGTGTGTGTGTCTGTGTGTTCTGGTATAGGCTGACAATTGAGGCACACTGAGGTCTGTGTGCACATGTGTGTATATGTGTGCTGGTACAGCCTGCTCATTGAGTCATATTGAGTTTTGTGTGTGTGTGTGTGCAGGTAGAGGCAGCACATTGAGTCACAGTGAGGTGTATGTGTGTGATGTTATATGCTATGCACTGATTCATAGGGAGGTTTGTGTCTGTGTGTGTGCACTTTCTAGTTTAGGATTTGCATTGAATCACACTGAGCTGTGTTTTTGAGTGTCAGTATGTGTGCGTGTGTGGAGGTATGGGCTGTGGATTGACTCACATTTTGCCGTATGTGCTTCTCTGTGTGTGTATGTCTGCTAGCATATCCTGTGCACTAAGTCACAGGGAGCCGTGTGTGTGTGTGTGTGTGTCCTGGTACAGAGTGTGCATTGATTCACAGTCAGCCATGTGTGTGTGTGTGTGAGTGCACTGGTATAGGATGTGCAGTGAGTCAGAGTGCTGTGTGTGTGTGTCTGCATGTTCTGATATAGGCTGACCATTGTGTAACATTGAGGGTGTGTGTGTGTGTGTGCTGGTATAGGCTGCATATTTTGTCACAGTGAGCTGTGTGTGTGTGTATGTGTAGGTACAGGCTGTGCATTGAGTCACAGTGTGGGGTGTGTGTGTGATGTTATATTCTGTGCACTAGGACAGAGTGAGCCGTGTGTGTGTGCTGGTATAATCTGAACATTGAGTCACAGTGTGGTGTGGTGTGTGTGCCTTTGCTGGTATGGACTGTGCATTGAATCCCAGCCCTGTGTTAGTGTTTGTGTATTTGGTGCTGTAGAGTCTGCATGAGTCACAGTAAGATGTGTGTGTGTGTATTGCTATAGGCTGTACACTGAGCCATATTAAGGTGTGTTTCTGTGTGTGTGTGTGCGGGTATAGGCTATGCATTGACTCACATTGAGCCATGTGTTTGTATGTGCTACTATACGCTATTCATTGAGTCTCAGTGAGCCATTGTTGTGTGTGTCTGTTTACTTGTATGGGCTTGGCATTGAGTCACAGAGAGGTGTTTGTGTGTGTTTGTGTGTCTGTGTGGTGGTATAAACTGCATTGAGTCACACGGCGGTGTGTGTGAGAGTGTGTGTGTGTGCAGGTACAGGCTGGTATTGAACCACAGTGAGCCGTGTGTGTGTGTGCTGGAATAGGCAGAGCATTGAGTCTCAGGTGTGTGTATGTGTGTGTGTATGCTGGTATGGTCTCTGCATTGATTCACTAAGGTGTGTTGTGTGTGTATGTACATGGAGCTGAAGACTGTACACTGATTCACAGTGAGCTGTGTGTGTATGTGTGTGTGTGTGTGATGGTATGGGCTTTGCATTGAGTCACTGAGGTGTGTGTCTGTGTGTGTATACCTGGAACTACAGACTGTGCACTGATTCACAATGAGCCATGTGTGAATGTGTGTATGTGATAGTATAGGGTGTTCATAGAGTCACAAAGAGCCGTGCATATGTGTCTTTGTATGGGTGTTGTGGTATAGGCTGTGCATTGTGTCACAGTGACTGTGCGTGTGTGTGTGTGTGTGTTTGTGATGGTATAGTACGTGCATTGTATCAGAGAGAGCCATGCATGCGTCTCTGTGTGTGTGTGCTGGCATAGGCATTACATTGTGTCACAGTGAGCCATGTGTTTGTATGCTGATGGAGACTCTGCATTGAGTCACAGTAAGACTTGTGTGTGTGCCAGTACAGGCTGTGCAAGGAGTCAGTGAGTCATATATGTGTGTGTGTGTGTGTGCTGATATATGAAGTGCATTGAGTCCAAGTGAATCATGTATGTTTGTGTGTGTTTGTGGGTGCTGCTATAGGTGGTTCACTGAGTCACAGTCAGGTATGTGTGAGTGTTTGTGTGTTCTTGTATAGGCTGTGCATTGATTCAAAGTGAGGCATGTGTGTAAGCTGGTACAGGAGGTGCATTGAGTCACAGTGATGGTTGTGTTTGTGTGTGTGTGTGTGCTGCAGTAGGCTGTGTATTGAGTCACAGAAAGTGGGTCTTTGTGTGTGTATGTGCATGTACAGGCTGCGGTTTGAGTCACAGTGATGGGTGTCTCTGTGTGGTGTTATAGGCTGTGCATTGAATCACAGCCCTGTGTTAGTGTTGTGTATTTGGTGCTGTAGAGTCTGCATGAGTCACAGTAAGGTGTGTGTGTGTGCTGCTATATGCTGAGAATTGAGTCACACCTAGGTGAGTGTATGTGTATGTGTATGCTGATATGGGATTTGCATTGAATCACTGAACGGTGTGTGTTTTTGTGTGTGTGTACTGCTATAGTCTGTACACTGAGACATGTTAAGGTGTGTTTCTGTGTGTGTGTGTGCGGGTATAGGCTATGCATTGACTCACATTGAGCCATGTGTTTGTATGTGCTAGTATACACTGTTCATTGAGTCTCAGTGAGCCTTTGTTTTGTGTGTCTGTTTACTTGTATGGGCTTGGCATTGAGTCTCAGACAGGTGTGTGTGTGTGTCTGTGTGTCTGTGTGGTGGTATCATCTGCATTGAGTCACACGGCAGTGTGTGTGAGAGTGTGTGTGTGTGCAGGTACAGGCTGGTATTGAATGACAGTGAGCCGTGTGTGTGCCTGTGTGTGTGTGTGTGCTGGAATAGGCAGAGCATTGAGTCTCAGGTGTGTGTATGTGTGTGTGTATGCTGGTATGGTCTCTGCATTGATTCACTAAGGTGTGTTGTGTGTGTATGTACATGGAGCTGAAGACTGTACACTGATTCACAGTGAGCTGTGTGTGTATGTGTGTGTGTGTGTGATGGTATGGGCTTTGCATTGAGTCACTGAGGTGTGTGTCTGTGTGTGTATACGTGGAACTACAGACTGTGCACTGATTCACAATGAGCCATGTGTGAATGTGTGTATGTGATAGTATAGGGTGTGCATAGAGTCACAAAGAGCCGTGCATATGTGTCTTTGCATGGGTGTTGTGGTATAGGGTCTGCGTTGTGTCACAGTGACTGTGCGTGTGTGTGTGTTTGTGATGGTATAGTACGTGCATTGAATCAGAGAGAGCCATGCATGTGTCTCTGTGTGTGTGTGCTGGCATAGGCATTACATTGAGTCACAGTGAGCCATGTGTTTGTATGCTGGTGTAGACTCTGCATTGAGTCACAGTAAGCCTTGTGTGTGTGCCAGTACAGGCTGTGCATTGAGTCAGTGAGTCATATGTGTGTGTGTGTTTGTGTGTGTGTGTGCTGGTTTAGGCAGTGCATTGAGTCCAATGAGCAGTGTATGTTTGTGTGTGTGTGTGTGTGCTGCTATAGGTGGTTCACTGAGTCACAGTCAGGTATGTGTGAGTGAGTGTTTGTGTGTTCTTCTATAGGCTGTGCATTGATTCACAGTGAGCTCTGTGTGTATGGTGGTATAGGCGGTGCATTGAATCACAGTGATGGTTGTTTTTCTGTGTGTACGCTGCAGTAGGCTGTGAATTGAGTCACAGAAGGTGGGTCTTTGTGTGTGTATGTGCAGGTACAAGCTGCAGTTCGAGTCACAGTGATGGGTGTCTCTGTGTGATGTTATAGGCTGTGCATTGAATCACAGCGAGCCGTATTAGTGTGTGTACGTGTATTTGTGTATGCGTGTGTGTGTGTGATGGTACAGGCTGAACATTGAGTCACTGAGGTGTGCATGTGTGTATGTGGTGTTACAGACTGTTCGTTAGGTCAAACTGAGCAATATGTGTGTGTAGGGGTGTGTGTGTACAGTTATTTGCTGTGCACTGAGTCACAGTGAACCATGTGTGTGTGGGGAGCTGGTATAGTCAGAGCACTGAGTCACAGTTGAATGTGTGGGAGTTGTTTGTGTATGTGTGTGTGTATTTGCTGGTGTAGACTGTGCATTGAGTCACAGTGAGTAGTGCGGTGTGTGTGTGCTGTGATGCTGTGGACTGTGGTTTTATCCACTTTGACCTGAACGGCTGTGTGTGTTTGTGTGTTTGTGTGTGTGTGTGTGCTGGCACTAGATGACAGTTGAGACAGAGTGGGCTGTGTGTCTGTGTGTGCGCTGGTATAGACTCTGTATTGAGTCACTGTGAGCTGTGTGTGTATGTGTGTGCTCGTATAGGCTGTGCATTGAGTCACAGTGAGGTGTTTGTGTGTGTGTGTGCTGGTACAGGAAGGGTTTTGAGTCACAGTCTCATGTGTGTGTGTGTGCATGTGAGTTTGTGTGCTGGTATGGGCTTTATTGTGCTGGTATGGGCTTTATTGACTCATGGGTGTGTGTGTGAGTGTGGGTGATACAGACTGCATTGAGTCACAGTGCGCTGTGTGTGTGTGTGCTGGTATAGGCGATTTATTGAGTACCAGTGAGCCATGTGTGAGTGCGTGTTGGTGTGTGTGTGTGTGTACTGGTATAGGCTGTGCATTGAGTCACAGTGAGGCCTGCATCTGTGCATGTCTGTGTTTGTGTGTGTGTGTTTGCTGGTATAGGCTGAGCTTTGAATCACTCTGAGGTGTGTGTGCATGTGCTGGTAAAATTGTGCCTTGATTCACTGTGCCATGTGAGTGTGTGTGCACGCTGGTATAGGTTGTGCATTGAGTCAGAGTGGGAGGTGTGTGTGTCTGTGTGTTCTGGTATAGGCTGACAATTGAGGCACACTGAGGTCTGTGTGCACATGTGTGTATATGTGTGCTGGTACAGCCTGCTCATTGAGTCATATTGAGTTTTGTGTGTGTGTGTGTGCAGGTAGAGGCAGCACATTGAGTCACAGTGAGGTGTATGTGTGTGATGTTATATGCTATGCACTGATTCATAGGGAGGTTTGTGTCTGTGTGTGTGCACTTTCTAGTTTAGGATTTGCATTGAATCACACTGAGCTGTGTTTTTGAGTGTCAGTATGTGTGCGTGTGTGGAGGTATGGGCTGTGGATTGACTCACATTTTGCCGTATGTGCTTCTCTGTGTGTGTATGTCTGCTAGCATATCCTGTGCACTAAGTCACAGGGAGCCATGTGTGTGTGTGTGTGTGTGTGTGTCCTGGTACAGAGTGTGCATTGATTCACAGTCAGCCATGTGTGTGTGTGTGTGAGTGCACTGGTATAGGATGTGCAGTGAGTCAGAGTGCTGTGTGTGTGTGTCTGCATGTTCTGATATAGGCTGACCATTGTGTAACATTGAGGGTGTGTGTGTGTGTGTGTGCTGGTATAGGCTGCATATTTTGTCACAGTGAGCTGTGTGTGTGTGTATGTGTAGGTACAGGCTGTGCATTGAGTCACAGTGTGGGGTGTGTGTGTGATGTTATATTCTGTGCACTAGGACAGAGTGAGCCGTGTGTGTGTGCTGGTATAATCTGAACATTGAGTCACAGTGTGGTGTGGTGTGTGTGCCTTTGCTGGTATGGACTGTGCATTGAATCCCAGCCCTGTGTTAGTGTTTGTGTATTTGGTGCTGTAGAGTCTGCATGAGTCACAGTAAGATGTGTGTGTGTGTACTGCTATAGGCTGTACACTGAGCCATATTAAGGTGTGTTTCTGTGTGTGTGTGTGCGGGTATAGGCTATGCATTGACTCACATTGAGCCATGTGTTTGTATGTGCTACTATACGCTATTCATTGAGTCTCAGTGAGCCATTGTTGTGTGTGTCTGTTTACTTGTATGGGCTTGGCATTGAGTCACAGAGAGGTGTTTGTGTGTGTTTGTGTGTCTGTGTGGTGGTATAAACTGCATTGAGTCACACGGCGGTGTGTGTGAGAGTGTGTGTGTGTGCAGGTACAGGCTGGTATTGAACCACAGTGAGCCGTGTGTGTGTGTGCTGGAATAGGCAGAGCATTGAGTCTCAGGTGTGTGTATGTGTGTGTGTATGCTGGTATGGTCTCTGCATTGATTCACTAAGGTGTGTTGTGTGTGTATGTACATGGAGCTGAAGACTGTACACTGATTCACAGTGAGCTGTGTGTGTATGTGTGTGTGTGTGTGATGGTATGGGCTTTGCATTGAGTCACTGAGGTGTGTGTCTGTGTGTGTATACCTGGAACTACAGACTGT